>NC_081318.1:5177644-5487644 GCF_026419965.1 Kogia breviceps | reverse complement strand
CATTCATCTGTCGATGGACACTTAGGTTGCTTCCATGTCCTGGCTATTGTAAATAGAGCTGCAGTGAACATTTTCGTACATGACTCTTTTTGAAGTACAGTTTTCTCAGGGTATATGCCCAGTAGTGGGATTGCTGGGTCATATGGTAGTTCTATTTTTAGTTTTTTAAAGGAACCTCCATAGTGTTCTCCAGACTGGCTGTATCAATTTATATCCCCACCAACAGTGCAAGAGTGTTCCCTTTTCTCCACACCCTCTCCAGCATTTATTGTTTCTAGATTTTTTTTTTTTTTTTTTGGTGGTACACGGGCCTCTCACTGTTGTGGCCTCTCCCATTGCGGAGCACAGGCTCCGGACGCACAGGCTCAGCGGCCATGGCTCACGGGCCCAGCCGCTCCGCGGCATGTGGGATCTTCCCAGACCGGGGCACGAACCCGTGTCCCCTGCATCGGCAGGCGGGACTCTCAACCACTGCGCCACCAGGGAAGCCCTGTTTCTAGATTTTTTTGATGATGGCCATTCTGACTGGTGTGAGATGATATCTCATTGTAGTTTTGATTTGCATTTCTCTAATGATTAATGATGTTGAGCATTCTTTCATGTGTTGGCAATCTGTATATCTTCTTTGGAGAAATGTCTAAGTCTTCTCCCCATTTTTGGATTGGGTTGTTTGTTTTTTTGTTATTGAGCTGCATGAGTTGCTTGTAAATTTTAGAGATTAATCCTTTGTCCCTTGCTTCATTTGCAACTATTTTCTCCCATTCTGAGGGTTGTCTTTTGGTCTTATTTATGGTATCCTTTGCTGTGCAAAAGCTTTTAAGTTTCATTAGGTCCCATTTGTTTATTTTTGTTTTTATTTCCATTTCTCTATGAGCTGGGTCAAAAAGGATCTTGCTGTCATTTATGTCATAGAGTGTTCTGCCTATGTTTTCCTCTAAGAATTTGATAGTGTCTGGCCTTACATTTAGGTCTTTAACCCATTTTGAGTTTATTTTTGTGTGTGGTGTTAGGGATTGTTCTAATTTCATACTTTTACATGTAGCTGTCCAGTTTTCCCAGCACCACTTATTGAAGAGGCTGTCTTTTCTCCACTGTATATCCTTCCCTCCTTTATCAAAGATGAGGTGACCATATGTGTGTGGGTTTATCTCTGGGCTTTCTATCCTATTCCATTGATCTATATTTCTGTATTTGTGCCAGTACCATACTGTCTTGATTACTGTGGCTTTGTAGTACAGTCTGAAGTCAGGGAGCCTGATTCCTCCAGCTCCATTTTTTGTTCTCAAGACTGCTTTGGCTATTTGGGGTCGCTTGTGTTTCCATACAAATTGTGAAATTTTTTGTTCTAGTTCTGTGAAAAATGCCAGTGGTAGTTTGATAGGGATTGCATTGAATCTGCAGATTGCTTTGGGTAGTACAGTCATTTTCACAATGTTGATTCTTCCAATCCAAGAACATGGTATATCTCTCAATCTGTTTGTATCATCTTTAATTTCTTTCATTAGTGTCTTATATTTTTCTGCATACAGGTCTTTTGTCTCTTAGGTAGGTTTATTCCTAGATATTTTATTCTTTTTGTTGCAATGGTAAATGGGAGTGTTCTTAATTTCACTCTCAGATTTTTCATCATTAGTGTATAGGAATGCCAGAGATTTCTGTGCGTTAATTTTGTATCCTGCTACTTTCCCAAATTCATTGATTAGCTCTAGTAGTTTTCTGGTAGCATCTTTAGGATTCTCTATGTTTAGTATCATGTCATCTGCAAACAGTGACAGCTTTACTTCTTTTCCGATTTGGATTCCTTTTATTTCTTTTTATTCTCTGATTGCTGTGGCTAGAACCTCCAAAGCTATGTTGAATAATAGTGGTGAGAGTGGGCAACCTTGTCTTGTTCCTGATCTTAGTGGAAATGGTTTCAGTTTTTCACCATTGAGGAAGATGTTGGCTGTGGGTTTGTCATATATGGCCTTTATTATGTTGAGGAAAGTTCTCTCTATGCCTACTTTCTGCAGGTTTTTTTTTGTATCATAAATGGGTGTTGAATTTTGTCAAAAGCTTTCTCTGCATCTATTGAGATGATCATATGTTTTTTCTCCTTCAGTTTGTTGATATGGTGTATCATGTTGATTGATTTGCGTATACTGAAGAATCCTTGCATTCTTGGAATAAACCCCACTTGATCATGGTGTATGATCCTTTTAATGTGCTGTTGAATTCTGTTTGCTAGTATTTTGTTGAGGATTTTTGCACTATGTTTATCAATGATACTGGCCTGTAGTTTTCTTTCTTTGTGATGTCTTTGTCTGGTTTTGGTATCAGGGTGATGGTGGCCTCATAGAATGAGTTTGGGAGTGTTCCTCTGCTATCTGTTGGAAGAGTTTGAGAAGGATAGGTGTTAGCTCTTCTCTAAATGTTTGATAGAATTCACCTGTGAAGCTATCTGGTCCTGGGCTTTGGTTTGTTGGAAGATGTTTAATCACAGTTTCAATTTCAGTGCTTGTGATTGGTCTGTTCATATTTTCTGTTCCTTCCTGGTTCAGTCTCGGCAGGTTGTACATTTCTAAGAATTTGTCCATTTTTTCCAGGTTTTCCATTTTATTGGCATAATGTTGCTTGTAGTAATCTCTCATAATTTTTTGTTTCTGCAGTGTCAGTTGTTACTTCTCCTTTTTCATTTCTAAATCTATTGATTTGAGTCTTCTCCCTTTTTTTCTTGATGAGTCTAGCTAATCGCTTATCAGTTTTGTTTATCTTCTCAAAGAACCAGCTTTTAGTTTTATTGATCTTTGCTGTCATATCCTTCATTTCTTTTTCATTTATTTCTGATCTGATCTTTATGATTTCTTTCCTCCTGCTAAATTTGGGATTTTTTGGTTCTTCTTTCTCTAATTGCTCTAGGTGCAAGGTTAGTTTGTTTATTCGAGATGTTTCCTGTTTCTTAAGGTAGGATTGCATTGCTATAAACTTCCCTCTTAGAACTGCTTTTGCTGCATCCCATAGGTTTTGGGTCGTCGTGTCTCCATTGTCATTTGTTTCTAGGTATTTTTAAATTTCCTCTTTGATTTCTTCAGTGATCACTTCGTCATTAAGTAGTGTATTGTTTAGCCTCCATGTGTTTGTATTTTTTACAGATCTTTTCCTGTAATTGATATCTAGTCTCATAGCATTGTGGTACTTGATATAATTTCAATTTTCTTAAATTTACCAAGGCTAGATTTGTGACCCAAGATATGATCTATCCTGGAGAATGTTCCATGAGCACTTGAGAAAAATGCATATTCTGTTGTTTTTGAATGGAATATCCTATAAATATCAATTAAATCCATCTTGTTTAATGTATCATTTAAAGCTTGTGTTTCCTTATTTATTTTCATTTTGGATGATCTGTCCATTGGTGAAAGTGGGGTGTTAAAGTCCCTTACTGTGATTGTGTTACTGTCAATTTCCCCTTTTATCGCTGTTAGTATTTGCCTTATGTTTTGAGGTGCTCCTATGTTGGGTGCATAAATATGTACAATTGTTATATCTTCTTCATGGATTGATCCCTTGATCATTATGTAGTGTCCTTCTTTGTCTCTTGAAATAGTCTTTACTTTATTTATTTATTTAGTTATTTTTTGTGGTACGCAGGCCTCTCACCGCTGTGGCCTCTCCCATTGCGGAGCACAGGCTCTGAATGCGCAGGCTCAGTGGCCATGGCTCATGGGCCCAGCCGCTCCGCGGCATGTGGGATCCTCCCGGACCAGGGCACAAACCTGTGTCCCCTGCATCAGCAGGCGGACTCTCAACCACTGCGCCGCCAGGGAAGCCCGAAATAGTCTTTACTTTAAAGTCTGTTTTGTCTGATATGAGAATTACTACTCCAGCTTTCTTCTGATTTCCATTTGCATGGAATATCTTTTTCCATCCCCTCACTTTCAGTCTGCATGTGTCCCTAGGTCTGAAGGGGGTCTCTTGTAGACACCATATATACAAGTCTTGTTTTTGTATCCATTCAGCCAGTCTGTGTCTTTTGGTGGGAGCATTTAATCCATTTAAATTTAAGGTAATTATCGATATATATGATCCTATTACCATTTACTTAATTGTTTCAGGTTTGTTCTTGTAGGTCTTTTCCTTCTCTTGTGTTTCTTGCCTAGAGAAGTTCCTTTAGCATTTGTTGTAAAGCTGGTTTGGTGGTTCTGAACTCTCTCAGCTTTTGCTTGTCTGTAAAGGTTTTAATTTCTCCATCAAATCTGAATGAGATCCTTGCTGGGTAGAGTAATCTTGGTTGTAGGTTCTTCTCCTTCATCACTTTATTTTTTATTTTTTATTTTTTTTTGTTTTTTTTAACATCTTTATTTGAGTATAACTGTTTTACAATAGTGTGTTAGTTTCTCCTTTACAACAAAGTGAATCAGTTATACATATACATATGTTCCCATATCTCTTCCCTCTTGTGTCACCCTCCATCACACCCTCCCTATCCCACCCCTCTAGGTGGTCACAAAGCACAGAGGTGAACTCCCTGTGCTATGCTGCAGCTTCCCACTAGCTATCTAATTTACATTTGGTAGTGTGTATATGTCCCTGCCATTCTCTCACATCATCACAGCTTACCCTTCCCCCTCCCCATATCCTCAAGTTCATGCTCTAGTAGGTCTGTGTTTTATTCCCATCCTACCACTAATCTCTTCATGACTTTTTTTTTTTTAGATTCCATATATATGTGTTAGCATACGGTATTTGTTTTTATCCTTCTGACTTACTTCACTCTGTATGACAGACTCCAGGTCTATCCACCTCATTACAAATAACTCAGTTTCATTTCTTTTTATGGCTGAGTAATATTCCATTGTATATATGTGCCACATCTTCTTTATCCATTCATCTGTTGATGGACACTTAGGTTGCTTCCATGTCCTGCCTATCGTAAATAGAGCTGCGATAAACATTTTGGTACATGACTCTTTTTGAATTATGGTTTTCTCAGGGTATATGCCCAGTAGTGGGATTGCTGGGTCATATGGTAGTTCTATTTGTAGTTTTTTAAGGAACCTCCATACTGTTCTCCATAGCGGCTGTATCAATTTACATTCCCACCAGCAGTGCAAGAGGGTTCCCTTTTCTCCACACCCTCTCCAGCATTTATTGTTTCTAGAGTTTTTGATGATGGCCAATATGACCGGTGTGAGATGATATCTCATTGTAGTTTTGATTTGCATTTCTCTAATGATTAATGAGGTTGAGCATTCTTTCATGTGTTTGTTAGCAATCTGTATATCTTCTTTGGAGAAATGTCTATTTAGTTCTTCTGCCCATTTTTGGATTGGGTTGTTTGTTTTTTTGTTATTGAGCTGCATGAGTTGCTTATAAATTTTGGAAATTAATCCTTTGTCAGTTGCTTCATTTGCAAATATTTTCTCCCATTCTGAGGGTTGTCTTTTGGTCTTGTTTATGGTATCCTTTGCTATGCAAAAGCTTTTAAGTTTCATTAGGTCCCATTTGTTTATTTGTGTTTTTATTTCCATTTCTCTAGGAGATGGGTCAAAAAGGATCTTGCTGTGATTTATGTCGTATAGTGTTCTGCCTATGTTTTCCTCTAAGAGTTTGATAGTGTCTGGCCTTACATTTAGGTCTTTAACCCATTTTGAGTTTATTTTTGTGTGTGGTGTTAGGGATTGTTCTAATTTCATACTTTTACATGTAGCTGTCCAGTTTTCCCAGCACCACTTATTGAAGAGGCTGTCTTTTCTCCACTGTATATCCTTCCCTCCTTTATCAAAGATAAGGTGACCATATGTGTGTGGGTTTATCTCTGGGCTCTCTATCCTGTTCCATTGATCTATATTTCTGGTTTTGTGCCAGTACCATATTGTCTTGATTACTGTAGCCTTGTAGTAGAGTCTGAAGTCAGGGAGCCTAATTCCTCCAGCTCCATTTCTCGTTCTCAAGATTGCTTTGGCTATTCGGGGTCTTTTGTGTTTCCATACAAATTGTGAAATTTTTTGTTCTAGTTCTGTAAAAAATGCCAGTGGTAGTTTGATAGGGATTGCATTGAATCGGTAGATTGCTTTGGGTAGTATAGTCATTTTCACAATGTTGATTCTTCCAATCCAAGAACATGGTATATTTCTCCACCTATTTGTATCATCTTTAATTTCTTTCATCAGTGTCTTATAGTTTTCTGCATACAAGTCTTTTGTCTCCTTAGGTAGGTTTATTCCTAGATATTTTATTCTTTTTGTTGCAATGGTAAATGGGAGTGTTTTCTTAATTTCACCCTCAGATTTTTCATCATTAGTGTATAAGAATGCCAGAGATTTCTGTGCATTAATTTTGTATCCTGCAACTTTACCAAATTCATTGATTAGCTCTAGTAGTTTTCTGGTAGCATCCTTAGGATTCTCTATGTATAGTATCATGTCATCTGCAAACAGTGACAGCTTTACTTCTTCTTTTCCTATTTGGATTCCTTTTATTTCTTTTTCTTCTCTGATTGCTGTGGCTAGAACTTCCAAAACTATGTTGAATAAGAGTGGTGAGAGTGGGCAACCTTGTCTTGTTCCTGATCTTAGTGGAAATGGTTTCAGTTTTTCACCATTGAGAACGATGCTAGCTGTGGGTTTGTCATATATGGCCTTTATTATGTTGAGGAAAGTTCCCTGTATGCCTACTTTCTGCAAGGTTTTTATCATAAATGAGTGTTGAATTTTGTCAAAAGCTTTCTCTGCATCTATTGAGATGATCATATGGTTTTTCTCTTTCAGTTTGTTGATATGGTGTATCACGTTGATTGATTTGCGTATATTGAAGAATCCTTGCATTCCTGGGATAAACCCCACTTGATCATGGTGTATGATCCTTTTAATGTGCTGTTGGATTCTGTTTGCTAATATTTTGTTGAGGATTTTTGCATCTATGTTCATCAGTGATATTGGCCTGTAGTTTTCTTTCTTTGTGACGTCTTTGTCTGGTTTTGGTATCAGGGTGATGGTGGCCTCATAGAATGAGTTTGGGAGTGTTCCTCCCTCTGCTATCTGTTGGAAGAGTTTGAGAAGGATAGGTGTTAGCTCTTCTCTAAATGTTTGATAGAATTCGCCTGTGAAGCCATCTGGTCCTGGGCTTTTGTTTGCTGGAAGATTTTTAATCACAGTTTCAATTTCAGTGCTTGTGATTGGTCTGTTCATATTTTCTATTTCTTCCTGGTTCAGTCTTGGCAGGTTGTGCATTTCTAAGAATTTGTCCATTTCTTCCAGGTTGTCCATTTTATTGGCATACAGTTGCTTGTAGTAATCTCTAATAATCTTTTGTATTTCTGCAGTGTCAGTTGTTACATCTCCTTTTTCATTTCTAATTCTATTGATTTGAGTCTTCTCCCTTTTTTTCTTGATGAGTCTGGCTAATGGTTTGTCAATTTTATTTATCTTCTCAAAGAACCAGCTTTTAGTTTTATTGATCTTTGCTATTGTTTCCTTCACTTCTTTTTCATTTATTTCTGATCTGATCTTTATGATTTCTTTCCTTCTGCTAAATTTGGGGGTTTTTTGTTCTTCTTTCTCTAATTGCTTTAAGTGCAAAGTTAGGTTGTTTATTCGAGATGTTTCCTGTTTCTTAAGGTATGATTGTATTGCTATAAACTTGCCTCTTAGAACTGCTTTTGCTGTATCCCATAGGTTTTGGGTCGTTGTGTCTCCATTGTCATTTGTTTCTAAGTATTTTTTGATTTCCTCTTTGATTTCTTCAGTGATCACTTCATTATTAAGTAGTGTATTGTTTAGCCTCCATGTGTTCGTATTTTTTACAGATCTTTTCCTATAATTGATATCTAGTCTCATAGCGTTGTGGTCGGAAAAGATACTTGATACGATTTCAATTTTCTTAAATTTGCCAAGGCTAGATTTGTGACCCAATATATGATCAATCCTGGAGAATGTTCCATGAGCACTTGAGAAAAATGTGTATTCTGTTGTTTTTGGATGGAATGTCCTATAAATATCAATTAAGTCCATCTTGTGTAATGTATCATTTAAAGCTTGTGTTTCCTTATTTATTTTCATTTTGGATGATCTGTCCATTGGTGAAAGTGGGGTGTTAAAGTCCCCCATTATAATTGTGTTACTGTCGATTTCCCCTTTTAAGGCTGTTAGTATTTGCCTTATGTATTGAGGTGCTCCTATGTTGGGTGCATAAATATTTACAATTGTTATATCTTCTTCATGGATCGATCCCTTGATCATTATGTAGTGTCCTTCTTTGTCTCTTGTAATAGTCTTTATTTTAAAGTCTATTTTGTGTGATATGAGAATTGCTACTCCAGCTTTCTTCTGATTTCCATTTGCATGGAATATCTTTTTCCATCCCCTTACTTTCAGTCTGTATGTGTCCCTAGGTCTGAAGTGGGTCTCTTGTAGACAGCATATATATGGGTCTTATTTTTGTATCCATTCAGCCAGTCTGTGTCTTTTGGTGGGAGCATTTAATCCATTTACATTTAAGGTAATTATCGATATGTATGTTCCTATTACCATTTACTTAATTGTTTCGGGTTGTTCTTGTAGGTCTTTTCCTTCTCTTGTGTTTCTTGCCTAGAGAAGTTCCTTTAGGATTTGTTGTAGAGCTGGTTTGGTGGTTCTGAACTCTCTCAGCTTTTGCTTGTCTGTAAAGGTTTTAATTTCTCCATCAAATCTGAATGAGATCCTTGCTGGGTAGAGTAATCTTGGTTGTAGGTTTTTTTCCTTCATCACTTTAAATATGTCCTGCCACTCCCTTCTGGCTTGTAGAGTTTCTGCTGAAAGATCAGATGTTAATCTTATGGGGATTCCCTGTGTGTTATTTGTTGTTTTTCCCTTGCTGCTTTTAATATGTTTTCTTTGTATTTAATTTTTGACAGTTTGATTATTATGTGTCTTGGCGTGTTTATCCTTGGGTTTATCCTGTATGGGACTCTCTGTGCTTCCTGGACTTGGTTGACTATTTCCTTTCCTATCTTAGGGAAGTTTTCAACTATAATCTCTTCAATATTTTCTCAGTCCCTTTCTTTTCCTCTTCTTCTTCTGGGACCCCTATAATTCGAATGTTGGTGCGTTTAATGTTGTCCCAGAGGTCTCTGAGACTGTCCTCAGTTCTTTTCATTCTTTTTTCTTTCTTCTGCTCTGCAGTAGTTATTTCCACTATTTTATCTTCCAGGTCACTTATCCGTCCTTCTGCCTCAGTTATTCTGCTACTGATCCCGTCTAGAGTATTTTTCATTTCAATTATTGTGTTGCTCATCATTTCTTGCTTCCTCTTTATTTCTTCTAGGCCCCTGTTAACTGTTTCTTGCAAATTGTCTATTCTATTTCCAAGATTTTGCATCATCTTCACCATCATTATTCTAAATTCTCTTTCAGGTAGATTGGCTATTACCTCTTCATTTGTTAGGTCTGGTGTGTTTTTATCTTGCTCCTTCATCTGTTGTGTGTTTTTCTGTCTTCTCATTTCGCTTATCTTACTGTGTTTGGGGTCTCCTTTTTGCACGCTGCAGGTTCGTAGTTCCTGTTGCTTTTGGTGGCTGTCCCCAGTGGCTAAGGTTGGTTCAGTGGGTTGAGTAGATTCCCTGCTTGGGGGGACTAGTGCCTCTGTTCTGGTGGATGAGGCTGGATCTTGTCTTTCTGGTGGGCAGGTCCTCGTCTGGTGGTGTGTTTGGGGATGTTGGTAACCTTATTATGATTTTAGGCAGCGTCTCTGCTAATGGATGGGGCTGTAGACCTGTCTTGCTCTTTGTTGGGGATAGGGTGTCCAGCAGTGTTCTTTGCTGGTTCTTGAGTGAAGCTGGGTCTTGGTGTTGAGACGGAGATCTCTGGGAGATTTTCGCCGTCTGATATTACGTGGAGCTGGGAGGTCTCTTGTGGACTTGTGTCTTGAGGTTGGTTCTCCCACCTCAGGGACACCGCCCTGGTGCCTGGCTGGGGCGCCAAGAACCTTTAATCCACACGGCTCAAAATAAAAGGTAGAATAAATAGAAAGGAAAGAAAAGGAAGGAAGGATGGAGGGAGGGAAGGAAGGGAGAAAGGAAGGAAGAAATGAAGGAAGCAAGAAAGGAAGGAAGGAAGGTGCAGAGGAAGAAAGGGAGGAAGGAAGAGAGGAAGGGAGGAAAGAAGGGGGAAGGAAGGAAGGAAGGAGGGAAGAAAGGAAGGAAGAAAGGAAGAAAGAAAGGGAGAAGACAGAGTAGTATAAAGTATAGTTATTAAAATAAAAAATAATTATTAAGAAGAAAAATTTCCTTTAAAAAAAAAAAAACAGAAAAATGGGTCGGTCTAACCCTAGGACAAATGGTGAAAGCAAAGCTATACAGACAAAATCTCACACAGCAGCATACACATACACACTCACAAAAAGAAAAAAAGGGGGGAAATAATAGTATATCTTGCTCCCAAAGTCCACCTCCTCAACTTGGGATGATTCGTTGTCTATTCAGGTTTTCAACAGATGCAGGGCACTTAGAAGTTGATTGTGGAGCTTTAATCCACCGCTTCTGAGGCTGCTGGGAGAGACCTCCCCCTCTCCTCTCTGTTCGCACAGGTCCTGGGGTTCAGCTTTGGACTTGGTCCCGCCTCTGCGTGTAGGTTGTCTGAGGGCGACTGCCCTTCGCTCAGACAGGACGATGTTAAAGGAGCAGTTGATTCGGGGGCTCCAGCTCACTCAGGCTGGGGGGAGGGAGTGGCACGGGGGCGGGGCGAGTCCGCGGCGGCAGAGGCCGACGTGACGCTGCACAGGCCCAAGGCGCGCCGTGCGTTCTCCCGGGGAAGCTGTCCCTGGATCCCGGGACCCCGGCAGTGGCGGACTGCACGGGCTCCCGGGAGGGCCGGTGTGGAGAGTGACCTGTGCTCACACACAGGCCTCTTGGTGGCAGCAGCAGCAACCTTAGCATCCGACACCCGTCTCTACTGTCCGTGCTGACAGCCGCGGCTCGCGCCCATTTCTGGAGCTCCTCTACGCGGTGCTCTTAATCCCCTCACCTCACACCCGAGGAAGCAAAGAGGCAAGAAAAAGTCTCTTGTCTCTTCGGCAGCTCCGCGCCCGCTTCTGGGGCTCCTTTAAGCGGCGCACTTAATCCCCTCTCCTCGCGCCCAGGCAGCAAAGAGGGAGGAAAAGGTCTCTTGCCTCTTCGGCAGCTCCAGACTTCTCCCGAACTCCCTCCCGGCCAGCCGTGGCGCACTAGCCCCCTTCAAGCTGTCTTCACTCTGCCAACTCCAGACCTTTCCCTGGGATCCGACTGAAGCCCGAGCCTCAGCTCCCGGCCCCGCCCGCCCCGGCGGGCGAGCAGACAAGCCTCTCGGGCTGGTGAGTGCCGGTCGGCACCGATCCTCTGCGGGAATCTCTCCGCTTTGCCCTCCGCACCCCTGTGGCTGCGCTCTCCTCCGCGGCTCCGGAGCTTCCCCCTCCGGCGCCCGCAGTCTCTGCCCGCAAAGGGGCCTCTAGTGTGTGGGAGTCTTTCCTTCTTCACGGCTCCCTCCCACTGGCGTAGGTCCCGTCCCTATTCTTTTGTCCCTGTTTATTCTTTTTTCTTTTGCCCTACTCAGATATGTGGGGAGTTTCTTGCCTTTTTGGAGGTCTGAGGTCTTCTGCCAGCGTTCGGTGGGTGTTCTATAGGAGAAGTTCCACGTGTAGATGTATTTCTGATGTCTCTGTGAGGAGGAAGGAGATCTCCGCGTCTTACTCTTCCGCCATCTTTAAGCCGTCTCTCTCCTTCATCACTTTAAATATGTCCTGCCACTCCCTTCTGGCTTGCAGAGTTTCTGCTGAAAGATCAGCTGTTAACCTTATGGGGATTCCATTGTGTGTTATTTGTTGTTTTTCCCTTGCTGCTTTTAATATGTTTTCTTTGTATTAATTTTTGATAGTTTGATTAATATGTGTCTTGGAGTGTTTCTCCTTGGATTTATCCTGTATGGGACTCTCTGTGCTTCCTGGACTTGATTGACTATTTCCTTTCCTATATTAGGGAAGTTTTCAACTGTAATCTCTTCAATTATTTTCTCAGTCCCTTTCTTTTTCTCTTCTTCTTCTGGGACCCCTATAATTTGAATGTTTGTGCATTTAATGTTGTCCCAGAGGTCTCTGAGACTGTCCTCAGTTCTTTTCATTCTTTTTTCTTTATTCTGCTCTGCAGTAGTTATTTCCACTATTTTATCTTCCAGGTCACTTATCCGTTCTTCTGCCTCAGTTTTTCTGCTATTGATCCCATCTAGAGTATTTTAAATTTCATTTATTGTGTTGTTCATCGTTGCTTGTTTCCTCTTTAGTTCTTCTAGGTCCTTGTTAAATGTTTCTTGCATTTTCTCTATTCTATTTCCAAGATTTTGGATCATCTTTACTATCATTATTCTGAATTGTTTTTCTGGTAGACCTCCTATTTCCTCTTCATTTGTTAGGTCTGGTGGGTTTTTACCTTGCTCCTTCATCTGCTGTGTGTTTTTCTGTCTTTTCATTTTGCTTATCTTACTGTGTTTGGGGTCTCCATTTTGCAAAGATAGATATCTGTCCCCAGTGGCTAAAGTTGGTTCAGTGGGTTGTGTAGGCTTCCTGGTGGAGGGGACTGGTGCCTGTGTTCTGGTGGATGAGGCTGGATCTTGTGTGTCTGGTGGTGTGTTTTGGGGTGTCTGTGGCCTTTATATGATTTTAGGCAGCCTCTCTGCTAACAGGTGGGGTTGTGTTCCTGTCTTGGTAGTTGTTTGGCATAGGGTGTCCAGCACTGTAGCTTGCTGGTCATTGAGTGAAGCTGGGTGTTGGTGTTGAGATGGAGATCTCTGGGAGATTTTCACCATTTGATATTACGTGGAGCTGGGAGGTCTCTTGTGGACCAGTGTCCTGAAGTTGGTTCTCCCACCTTAGAGGCACAGCCCTGATGCCTGGCTGGAGCACCAAGAGCCTTTGATCCACAAGGCTCAGACAGGGGTGAGGGTCCTGGGGGGCCAACTTACAGTCTGTCCACCACGCTGAGATACCTTAGCTTTACTAGGAATATGTGAGTCCTCTTCTCCAACAGCAAGATTAATGAGAGATACCTTTGTTTTTTCCTTTGTGCTTAGTCGGGTTTCACTTGCTCACAGGGGGCTACGTGCAGATGCCTCGCACCTGGCTCTTCCCACCCGAGTTCCTAGTGCGGAACGGCTGCCGCCAGCACCGCGCCTCAGGCGGGCGTGTGCAGAAGTCCATTGGTTACATCTTACATCATTATAGTACAATATCAAAACCCAGATTTTAACATTGGTACAATATGTGTGTACAGTTATTTGTCATTTTACCCCATGAATAGATTTCTGTAACCACCACTGCAGTCAAGGTACAGACTGGACTGCTCCATCACCCCTTCAAGAATGTTATATAAACAGAATCATGCAGTATGTGACCTTTCGAGATTGGCTTATTTAACTAGACATAATGCTTTGGCATACGTTTATCTCGTCAGTCTGTTACACTAGCTGTCTCTAGATAAGGTGGATTGCATTCTGATAGCTCTTAGATGATCTCTGAAGGCCAGTATTCTATGATTCAGTACATACTTCAGATCTTTATTTAATTCAACATAGGCTTCCTAAAAGTGATTTCATGTACACACAGCAGGATGGAGGGCTGTCCTCAACCTTGTGAGAGAGGTTGTATCCCCATTTTACAGAGGAGGAAATATTAAGTAATTTGCTCAAGGTCCTGTAGCTGTTAAGTGGTAGAGTTGAAATTAGACCCCTGGTCTATATAACTCCAAGCCTTCTGCTATTTTCATTACAGTAAACTGCAGAGATACACTGATAAATTGTATGTCAATTACATACTTTTTCACAACTCAAGGGTTTAAGCATCTCTCATATATCAACAACAGAATTGGTATGCAAGTATACTTAAGTATACAAAATGAGGAAATGTACACTGAGACCAATGGGTGCAGAATTCTCAAACCTCGGTAACTATTGAAATCTCCTAGAAAAAAATTTAATTTCAAAAATGAATGATTTTAAAAAAACAAGAATTTGAGTCTGGACCAAACAGAAGATTGGCTAAGTAGTATAATTCTAGAATTTATGGTGTTGAATTTTTTTTTTTAAGTAAACCTGTATTTTTCATTTTGTGGGTATTTTTTCTAAAAGGGAAAATTCATGATCATTTACAATGGTTTATATACTAACTATGGAAATAATTACTTATTACTTATATGATCTTTGAAGTTATTATGAAATTTAAAGGTAAATGAGCTAGAATTTATAAAAAATATTTAGTGCCCATGGAAGGTGCTAAATTAATAAAAGAATGTATTTACTGCTGCTATTATATAATTCTTGGTAGGGCAATAGAAGTTGTTTCCCAACTATTCTGAAATGGAGTAGGACTTAATAAATCACTTTGAAACAAAAGATATTTACATATCATTTTGTTTTAAATCTGATTTATATGCAGTCAGCCAAACATTCATTCACTCAAGATACTCATTTCTAACATTCTGTATGCAAAGCGTTGTATTAGTTGCTATGGAAATACAGATAAGTCTATAACTTAAGTAACTATTCCTTTAGGCTAGTATTCCAACTCTTAACCCTCATTTTCTTCCTTCCAAGATAAGCTATGATCTTCTTTTAAAATAAAGCAGAAGAAGATTCTATATTTGCCTAAAAATTAGTTATCATAAGTACCAGCCATGACTCTGGAGAATCTGCAAAATGTCTGTGCATATGTCTCATGTGGTTTGAACAGTTGTGCGACTCTTCATTTTCAGATGATGTGAAAGGAGAACTAGATGAATACATCCAAAAATACCTCCCTGGAAAGATTAAAGTAATAAGAAATACAAAACGTGAGGGGTTGATTCGAGGAAGAATGATTGGAGCAGCCCATGCAACAGGTAGAGCTTCCCGTTGGCCTTTTCTTGGTGGGTGTTGAGTGATGAGGGCTCTGAGTCTCCTGCCCTCCTGATCCTGCGTCAGTCTCTGAAAAGTGGTGTCTTAGTGGGCACTGCCAGCAGGAAAGGTGAGGCTTGTTCAGTTTGGGAAAGGCCTTTCCATAACTCCAACCCGGTTGTCCCAAAGCACAGGCTCCAAGGAGGTGAACTCTGGAGTCCTCAGTGGTCTGCCTTTCTGGTTTTTCTTCAGTTACATTATATTGATTCAAATGCATTTCTTTTTATGGTTACCTCTATGGAAGGTTGGTGATCCTAATTTTCATTTATGATCTTGATAAAAATTTTTCCTTTAAAAATACATTTATTTAAGTTAAAACAAATGAATTTGTTTAAAAATATTAGGTATCTAATACTGCAGGTAATGCCTGGATATGGCAAAAAAAAATCATGAAGATAATTTTAAAATTCCAATACTTTGGGGGAGGCATTCCCTAGTAGTGAAAAAAATCTCCTACCTTCCCATATACTGCTCTCCTCAAGATAACCAGTCACTGGGGTTTAAGTGGTGGGCACTGCTTTCTGCCACCACCCCTCCTTGTATACCCACTGTCCCACTTGCTGGGTTTAGCTTTGACTTCATTTTTAGAATCTTTCTTCTTCCCTCCTTTCTCTTTTTTTTTTTTTTTTTTTTTTTTTGCAGTACGCGGGCCTCTCACCGCTGCAGCCTCTCCCGCTACGGAGCACAGTCTCCGGACGCACAGGCCCAGCGGCCACGGCCCACAGGCCCAGCTGCTCCGCGGCACATGGGATCCCCCCGGACCGGGACACGAACCCGTGCCCCCCGCACTGGCAGGCGGACCCCCAACCACTGCGCCACCAGGGAAGCCCCCTCCTTTCTCTTAAACCTGCAGTGAACAGGAGCAATTAACAAAAAATGAGAAGTAGCTCCTCCGTCCAGTCTGCAGTCATATGCAGAGTGAATGCAAGGCGGTTTTTCTTCCTTAGAGTCTAGTTTTGACATATTGAAGGCACGAGATAGAAAATTGTGGGGTATTTGTAGGGCAAGATTATGTCACAGAACATCATATTGTTATAGTATATTGTAACTGAGAGTTTATTGTTTTTCAGTTAACAATAGTCATTTAGTTTTTTCTTTATGATCTGTTGGTCCTTGTTCAAATATAGTATAGGATCTGTCAAAAAATAAGACAGTTTTTGGGAAATCAATCTCAGGTTCGATGTGACTGTTATTATCTTACTTCATTTAGTTAAATTGGCTTTAATTGAAAAAGTAACATTTTTAGAATTTAAAAAAAGCTATTATACATTTTCTCCTCAGAGGAAACTTGATTGAATTGACTTCACTTGAATAGTATACAGGTTGAACATTCTGCCTTTCTGTATTAAATGACATCTGGTGAGCTGTATGCTTTTTACATCCTCATAAGGTCCTTCACAGGAGGCCTTGAAGGACGTGACTAAGTCACTGTCATCCTGGAGAACTTTCTTGCTGGAGGTATTTCTGCTGCTGTTAATTGGAATAGGATGCATCCAGTGCTTTATGAAATGCATGTAAAATCTGTATCAGTACATTTCATGGATAAACGTTTGGAAAAATAATAATGTTGTCTGATGATGAGATTCTAAGTTTCTCAGCTGTTCAGAATAACCATTAAGTTATCAAAGAAGTTTGGGATTATCAAAGAAACCCTCACTCCTGCTCACATTTATCAAAAGGAGTTAAAAACGCATGATAAACTCTTTACGATTTTAATTTTATTAACTAGAAGAAAAGAGCATCCAGTGGCTGATGAGATTGGGGGGATTAGAAGGGAAGAGTGGGAAATGGAAGAAAAAGAAACGAGCGCGTGGCAGTCAAGTGGTGAATCCAAGGAGAAGGGAGCTGTGTTGCCGACATGATGAGACGGCTGCATGCTTCTCTCACTCCTGAGAATCGCTGTGTTGTAGCCATAATCGATAACTGGGGTCATGTGTCCGAGCCACCAGTGAAAACGAGTTATGTTCTCTAACCTCTGTTTACTAAGGCAGGGAAATACATACTAAACTTATAAATATTTCCATTACAATAATTGTACTAAAAATACACACAGCTGACCACGATCATTGCGCCGCACTCCATACCTGGCTGTCCAGAGAATTGAATTGTTCCTGTGAGACTGTGAATCTTTTTACTGAGGAGAATATGAATCGTCTGTACATTTTTTCACAGCTTGTGCATATTGTTTGCATATGTTCTTCAATCGTAGCAGTACACTTCAGACAGAATTCCTGGATAACAGACTTCTGAGTCCTGGTTTAATAGTTCGGGCTGGAAGGGTGGCAGTTACCTTTCACGCCTGTAAATGCATCAGCACTTGAACTGGTGGCCATACCTAACTTGAGTGCGGTGCAGCTCTCAGGGCGTCTTTTGTCTGCCTCCCCAGGAGAAGTCCTGGTGTTCCTGGACAGCCACTGTGAGGTGAACGCGATGTGGCTGCAGCCCCTGCTGGCTGCCATCCGGGAGGACCGGCAAATGGTGGTGTGCCCGGTGATCGACATCATCAGCGCCGACACGCTGGCCTACAGCTCGTCCCCTGTGGTGCGGGGCGGATTCAACTGGGGGCTGCACTTCAAATGGGACCTCGTTCCCCTTTCTGAGCTCGGAGGAACAGACGGAGCTACTGCACCAATAAAGTAAGATTTCTCCTGCATGTGTGAAAAATTCCCAAAAGAGAAAACATACTCAAAGATAATTCCTTTTTCTTTGCAGGAAGCAAAAGTGTTGGCTTAACTTGTTTGTCCGTTAAAAATATTTGCGTGCTTACTGAATTTTACGTACTCTGCCAAGTCCTAAGGAAAGGTTTATGAATAAGAAATTGTCCAGGCCCCCAAGGATTTATATCTTAGTGAGAAAGGCGGCAGAAGTCAACAATATCGTGGGATAATTGTTGTGTAGGGTAGCCTGGGAGGACCCCTTGTGCTGTGCTGTTTATATCACATACCATGGGTATCGCATTGGTCGTTAACACATCTTCAGTTCTTTGCTAGTGTGAGTGGTGCTGTGAAGAACCTTTAATACATAAGCCTTTTCTGTAATTAGGGTTTTAGGATGGATTCCCACTCGTACAATTACTGAGTCATCGTATGTGAATTATTTTCAATTTTCATCCATATTCTCTCATATTATAAATCTCTTATATGCTATTTCTCCTTATTCTTTTCTTTTAAATTTCTCATGTAGATTTCAGAGATGTTTGTATTTGTACTTTTTAAAGTTCTTAGACCTACTCTTTTAAACTTTTTTAAATACAGCTTTTAAAAAAATATATTTTAATTTATTTATTTGGCTGCATTGGGTCTTAGTTGCAGCATGGGGGATCTTTGTTGTGGCATGCGGGGCCTTTTGTTGCGGCGTGCGGGCTCCAGAGCATGTGGGCTCAGTAGTTGCAGCACGCAGCCTCTCTAGTTGTGGCACATGGGCTCCAGAGCACGTGGGCGGTAGTTGGGGTATGCAGGCTCTCTAGTTGTGGCGCACCAGCTCTAGAGCATGCAGGCTCAGTAGTTGTGGTGTGCGGGCTTAGCTGTCCCACGGCATGTGGGATCTTAGTTCCCCAACAGGGATCAAACCCACATCCCCTACACTGGAAGGTGGATTCTTAACCACTGGACTACCAGGGAAGTCCCCTTTTAAAACTTTTTTACTGTAAAACATAGCATATGTATATGTAGACATACATATGTATTTGTATACATACATATGTATATATGCATGCAATTTAATAAATGATTATAGTGTGAACACTGTGAAACTACCACCAAGTCAAGAAATAGCACCCACATGCCCCCTGTATACCCCTCCCTGGTCACAGCCCCTGCCCTTGTCCCTAGAGGTGTCATTACCCTGACGCACTCATCATTTCCTTGCTGTCCTGGAGAGCTGTACCACCTGTGTATGTGCAGGCTCTGTGTATGAGTTCTCAATGATGTCATGTAGCCCAGTTCCCTACTCTGGACTTCATATAAATGAAGCCATGGGACTCATCACTACCTTCTCTTAGTCAATATTGCTTTAGAAGCCTCTGTGCTGCACTATATAGTTGATTCACTTTTATTGCTGTATAATATTGTTATACTAATGTATCGTAACATTTATCCAGTTTACTGTGGGCAGAGCACTTGGGTTGTTTTCTGTCGTTTTTTTCCACCTTACAAATAGTGCTGTTGCCAGCATTCTTATTCATGGCTTCTAGCTTACAGGAGTGAAAGTGCCCAGTCATAGGCACGCCTGTCTTCACCTTTAGTTGATAACGTCTTCCCCACACCTCAGGCGACTAGAATGCCATTGGCTTCTCAGCTGGCCTTTGGGTACTTGCCAGCTTCCTTTCACCTGAACCAGACTTGGAGGGGAGGCTGATAGAGAGCTGGGCCAGCAGCACACCCAGCTCTCAGTTGTCTTCTAGTCTTGACATGCTTGTAACCCTTCTTCCTACCAGGGCTTTCAGTGCAGGTCTCTACCCACCCTCTGCTCCCCAGCCTTGCACGTGAGAGTTAGATGCTGGAGCACATCTCTCAGGAGAGCAGGGCTGCCCCTGGGGACTGTCCCTCTGTGTTTCTGGGCTCCACGACTTCATGTACTGTGATTGGAGGCAGACAGGAACGCTGACCCCATTTTCAGCTTCCCTTTGCCAGTGCAAGAAGAAAGTTCCTAGGACTGTTACTTGTGTTCTTATTCGTAGTTGTAGGGCAGTGGCCAGTTTTTGCCTATTTCATCATCTTCATGGGTATTTGTTTTTCATTGTTTAATTTTTAATATTTTTAATCAAAACCATGTATTCACAGTAATAAGTCAAACAGTATAGAACAACTTAGGATGAGAAGTGGCTGGCTCTAACCCTTCCCTCCCCATTCTCAGTCCTTCTCCCCAGAGGCAAATTCTTTTAACCATTTTTATTTTTGGTCTTCCATTTCTTCCTGAACTCTAAATTATATGCATAGTCCTCTTTTCAACATAAAACCAACTATAGACCCTCTCTGTGGGAAAAATGAAGATTTAGGTCATTTATATCACTCCCACGTTCCCTTTATTGTTGTAGGATGATTATTTAGTTACTGTATTGGTTCCTTTCGATACTTAAAAAAAAGTCTGTTTCTTGTTCTGCTGACTTTTTTTTGACTGCGTTGAGTCTTTGTTGCTGTGCGTGGGCTTTCTCTAGCTGCAACGAGCGGAGGCCACTCCTTGCTGCGGTGCACGAGCTTCTCATTGAGCTGGCTTCTCTTGTTGCAGAGCACAGGTTCTAGGTGCACCGGCTTCAGTAGTTGTGGCACGCAGGCTCAGCAGTTGTGGCTTGCAGGCTCCAGAGTGCAGGCTCAGTAGTTGTGGCGTATGGGCTTAGTTGCTCCATGTCATGTGGGATCTTCCTGGACCAGGGCTCGAACCCATGTCCCCTGCGTTGGCAGGCAGATTCCCAACCACTGCACCACCCGTGAAGCCCCATTCTGTTGACTTTTGACAGTATCATTTGACATTCTTCCTTGAACAGTGAGGCTATGAGCACCGCTTTCTCCTTTTTTCCACTTTTTCTCCCCTTTCGGCTGTAAGCTGGTTTCACTTTTATGATATCAAGGTTGCTAACTTCTTGAGTTGGATGTTTTTTTGTTTTTGTTTTTTTCCAGTATGCAGGCCTCTCACTGCTGTGGCCTCTCCCGTTGCGGAGCACAGGCTCCGGACGTGCAGGCCCAGCGGCCATGGCCCACGGGCCCAGCCGCTCCGCGGCACGTGGGATCCTCCTAGACCGGGGCACGAACCCGCGTCCCCTGCATCGGCAGGCGGACCCTCAACCACTGCGCCACCAGGGAAGCCCTGGATGTTTAGATTTTTTAAATTTTCTTTTTTCTTTTCTAATGTATTTAAGATGATAAATTTTCTTCTAATCATGGCTTTCGCTGCATCCTACAAACTGTGATATATCATTTTTTATCATCATTTATTTTAAAATATTTTCATTGTTATGTCTTCTCTGACCTGTAGGTTATTTAGCAGTGCATTCATTATTTTACAGGCATATGGAAACTTTATAGTTGTTATTTAATCCTAGCTTACTTACACTGTGGTCAGAATTTGTATTTTCTGCAGTTGTTAAAGATGAGATGCTGTATTTGTTGGGTCAAGTTTATTGTGTTGTTCAAATATTCTATATTTTTATTAATTTTTAATTCACATGTTCTGTCAGTTATTGAAAATGGTATATTAATTTCCCACTACAATTGTTTCTCCTTGTAGTTCTTTACATATTTTCTTCATATATTTTGAGGCTATGTTAATAGATGCATGACAATTTAGAATTATTAAATCTTCTGGTGATGAAACCATTTATCATTATGAATTGTATTTCATTCTGTACTTCTAGAATAGTGAAACTTTCACTTTATAGTCTGACATTAATATGGCTGTTCCAGCTTTGTTTTCATTAGTATTTAATTGTGCAACTTTTCTTCCCTTTTGCTGTCAGTTTTCCTGTGGTCATATATTTATACATGTCCCTGTAAGCAGCGTGTAGTTGCTTTTGTTTGTTTTTAAGCCTGTGTGGAAAACTTTGTCTTTTAACTAGGGCTTAGTTGATTACATTCAGTAATACTACTTACATTTTTGTGTTTATGATTACAATGGTACTATTTGCTTTTTATCTGTTCTGTGTTCTTTTTTCTCTGCTCTTACTTGCTTTTGGCCTGAATTCCAATTATTCTGTTCCCAGCTGCCACCCATTATTAGACATTATAGTTTCTTAGCTACTGTTCTGTTAGTGGTTACCTTAGAAAGTACAGCCTTCATAACTTGACATTTCAAAGTGTAATATAGATTGGTATTTTCTCCAAACAATGCAAGGATCTCAGAATGTTCATACTCCAGTTATCCCCCTTCAAGTTATATTGCTGAAATGTACACGGGTGGGGTGGGGGGGGTGGGGGTGTGTGTGGGGGGTGTGTTTTTGTACTTTTGGGCCATGCTGCATGGCTTGCAGGATCTTAGTTCCCTACCCAGGGATCCACCCCGGGCCCCCTGCAGTGGAAGCTCGTAGTCCTAACCAGTGGAGGGCCAGGGAAGTCCCACGTGTGTATTTTTATTAACCCTACAGGACTTTTTTATGTAACCATTATTCATTGACGTTTACCCATATATTTCCCCTTTTATGTTACTTTTTATCCTTTCTGCATCTGCAAGCTTCCATCTAGGATTTATTTTCATTTTGACTAAAGAACACATTTTAGTATTTCTTTTGGTTGGACCTTCAGGTGATGATTCCTCTCTTTCTGAAAATGTCTTTGTTTCACCTTTTGTGTGTGTATGTGTGTGTGTGCAGAAGGCTTCACATTTATTGGTTCAGCTACAGTGCCTAACATTGGCTAAACATGTATTTCACACTAACTGGTCACATTTCCACAGGTAGTCAGTTCACAGAAAAGGGCCCATCCCTTGCCAGATGGCAGGGTAGGAGGTACAGAGGGCCTGGGTAGCAGAGCCCGCAAACTATCACTTGGTCGTGCAGGATTGATGGAACCAGGTTGGCGGGCAGCCCTTGGCTGGCCCTTTGGGGACAGGGGCTCAGAGATATCCTGTTTACTCGACTCCTGTACAGGACTGGGTAGAGGTGGGCCTCAGGTAGGTAGCCCAGGGGTAGGCTCATGGATGCACGTGCCACCACAGCTCCTGAAGGTGGGGTCATGGGAGGTGGTGTTCCCTGTGCCTTGGATCATAGGAAGGAAATGGAGGCCTCTTCAAGGGGTTGGCTAGCCCCTGGCTGGACAGGTGGGAAGGACTCCCCAGACATGGTACAGACATTACAACGCAGATGCAAGCCCCTATAGCAGGCCTGGGATGGCAACACAGACAAAAACACCAACACCCCAGGGCAGGTGGGGTTTCTTTCCCAACAGAAACATGGAAACAGAGCAGGAGCTACAGTATTCTTTTCCCACAAGATTCCTCAGAGAGGAACAGACCAGGATGTCACTCGAGAGGTAGGTTTTTTGTTTTTTTTTTCTTTTCGTGGAAATTTGAGTCAGCAACATTATCACCTACTGTAAGATATTTCAGAGAAAGAAAACAGTGGTCACCAAAGGGCAAAAATGACCCCTGGCTGGCAGGGCTGGCTCCAGGATTTGGAAGGCCAGCCTCCACCAGTGAGACAGCTTTTTTCTTGGGCTTGAAGCAAGCTCTGGCCTGATTGACAGGCTGCAGCTGATTCCTGCGCAGGCTGTGGCTCGGGGGAACCGGACTAGGCAGAGGGACCAGGCATCTTGTGAGCCGTAGAGGCAGGGTCACTGTGGCTTATGTTGTGGGACGGCCAGGGGTCCTCGGGTCTCCAGGGAGCCCAGCTGCGGCCAAAGAGGAAGCCCCAGCGTGTTGTCCAGGGCCCGTGCCTCTGAGGTAACAGTCCAGGTCTGGCTCCCAAGACCAGAAAAGAAGCTGTTGCTTGTGGTAGCCAGGAGGGGGGTTTCTGGGGACCCTGTAATTAAATACACATCCCTGAGTTGTGGCCTAGAAACCCTTGCCTCAAGGCTAATCCGTTTCCAGCACCTGGTGGAATGATTGCCGTTTCTTATCCTGAGACACAGATGAAACATCATTTCACAGACACTGGACATAGACGCTTCAAGCGGAGGGAAAAGGGAGGAATGAGCAACTGCAAAGGCAGAGAGGGGAGTGCGGGGAGGCTCTCATGGATCAAGCTGGGGAAAGAGTGGTGGGTTTGTTTACTTTTTTGTTTGTTTCACCATTATGTTGAAGAATAATTTTACTTGATATTCAGTTCTAGACTGGCAGGTATATTCTTTCAGGACTTTGAAGGTATCATTCAAGAACCTTCTGGCTTCCACTGTTTCTGGTGAGAGGCCAACAACTATCTAATTTTTTTTTTCTTTTGAAGGTAATCTCTCATTGGCTGCTGACATTTTTTTTCTGTCTTTGTCAGAAGTGTTTTTCAGATGCATAAATTTGGTTTATTTATTGATAGCATCTAATTATCTGCCAAATTCTCAGTCTTGTCTTTTATGCTTGAACATATTGAACAGTTAAAGTCTCCGCCTGTTTCAGTAACTCTGTTATTTGAAACCCCTGCACATCTGTTTCTGTTGTAGATTGTTTGTTATTTTTTTCTTTCATGTGATTTATCTTCCTGATCGCCTGGTTATTTGTTAGTTAGCTTGTTTATTTTTGTTTAATGCTGGACATTGTATATGAAAAATTATGGAGGTACATTCATCCTGGGGCGGTGTTTTCTCCTGCAGACTCTGGCTTCTCTTCTGGGAGGCCGCTCAGAACACTAGACGCCACGCCCCCGGTGCGGTTTGGCCAGTGAGGTCACTGGAAGCTGCTTCAGGCTCTGGGGGGCCCGTCCACGTCAGTTCTCAGGAACACGGGGGTTCTCGACTGTGGCAGGACTGACCTTTAGGGCCAGAGAGCTCTCCGTTGCGGGTGCTGCCCTGTGCGTTGCTGGGTGTTCAGCATATCTGGCCTCTACTCATCAGATGCCAGTAGCACCCCTCCCCCATGGCTGTGACAGCTAAAAATGTCTCGGGGAACCACTGGTCTGACACATGTTTGAGTCCAATTCAAAGTGTGACGTTTGTCTGCTCTTTCCTTGGCAGGCCCTGGAGCCCAGTTTTTAATCCCAGTGGCTCTGTGAGACTGTCGAAGGAATTAAATAATTCAGGTGGATTCTGTCAACAGTAGTTATAATCAATTTTTAAAAGTACTTGTGATACTTAGAAAAGTAGCCTTCATTTGCCAGGGCTTTGCGACCTAGAAAATTAAGTTATGGGGCCCAGCTTATTCCCTCATAAATCAGACAGAATGTTTCATAATAGTTAATCTAGTTTCTATTAGTAATGTTCTAAAGCTGCACTGAATTTTTTAATACAAGAACAGTAGATAATTGACTATAGAATTGATACAATAATTGTTTTCCTTTTCTAGGTCACCTACAATGGCTGGAGGATTGTTTGCCATGAACAGAAACTATTTCAGTGAACTTGGACAGTATGATAGTGGCATGGATATCTGGGGAGGAGAAAATTTAGAAATATCATTCCGGGTAAATTTTTTTTTTTGCATGCTTGATTATTAACTGTGTGCAAGGAATATAATTTTCATCCATGATCCCATATTTTCTGTAAATTCTCTTTGACTGTCTTTGTTAACAAATTGTCCTTAATGAATACTACTTTACCACAATCTATACTGTGGATAATACCCGTTCAAAATATCAAAAGCCTATAAGAAGTCTTGCATTTATTTTGTAAGAATTTAAAAGTGATAGTTGTAACGAATAGTTGGGTATGTATTAAGAAGTCTTCATGCGCATTTAATCTAGAGTTTTGTTCTTTCTTTGTCCATTTATTACTATTATTTGATAACCCTAGATATATATAGTTGGGATTATCAGCTTTTCCTGAGTGCGCGAGACCATCCTGGTTCACGCCTGTTCTCCTGGAGAGATTATTAATAGCTCCTCATTTCACGTTCAGGAGTAGCCCAGCTGATAAGATAAATGATATCAACAACACCTGTGTATAGACTACTGAACCCTTTATATATCCCGTTGCCTGCAGCTGCCAAGGTCGGGCAGATGACAGCTGTGGGTCTGTAGCTCAGCTGTGGTGGTGAAGACCGTCTTTGGAAAAGGCAGAAAGAGGGCAGGGAAGGAATTCAGATTTCTCTCTCTTAGCAGAGGGCCCCCACTCCCTGCCTCCCATCTCCCGGTCTATGCAACAGATTCCCCCCATTCAGATACCCTAATACCTTGTGCATATGCCCTTCCGTATTTTTGCAAATGTATTTTCCTACTTAATCTTTAGAATGTGAAAGTTGCAAGGTATAATAGGTATTATTAGTTCAGTCTTTGTAGATAAAGTAAGTGAGTCTCATAAAAATTGACTATATAAAGTAACTCAGTCAAGGGCAAAATTTAGACCAGAATTAAGATCTGAATCTTAATCTAGAGTTATTCTGTATATTTTATTAAAAAATTTTTTCTAAAAAATGGTGTATGTGTGTATGTTTGTATATGTTTCATGAGAAAGTACCTGTAGAACTGAGATTAGAGGATTGATGAGTAAGCATTCTTTGTCCTGAAGGTCAACTTCCTTGCTCTGTTAAAACAACATGTATGGTAAGTACAATTTTAGGCAAGGGATAGTAAAAGAATATTACATTGTCTTAGAGTTTTGTTTCTTTTTAATCGTAAAGACAGATAATTTTTTAAAATATACACTTTGACTTTATTCTATTTGAATAGTTATATCTGATAAGATAAAACATCTTGCAAGGTTTCACAAACACCTGTTTCATGAAAATTCGTACATCAGTTTCACAGCACTGTGAGGAACCATTAACACATATTCTGCTTCTGACCAGATTTGGATGTGTGGAGGTAAGCTCTTCATCATCCCTTGCTCTAGAGTTGGACACATTTTCCGGAAAAGGCGACCATATGGTTCTCCAGAGGGCCAGGACACCATGACACACAACTCCTTGCGGCTGGCACATGTTTGGTTGGATGAATATAAGGTGAGATTAAATCTCTCACCGAGAAGGATGGATGATAAGGCTAATAACTCCGTTGGCTTTGGTTGCTTTTCTCTCCTGCCTGTTTCTGTTCAATGGCCTTTGCTTTAGGGCCATCTCTTCCTGGGTTTCTTCTCTCTCTTCTCTTCACCCAGTCTTTCACTCATTTTTTGTTCTGACTCCTTTTAAAATTTTCCAAGCGTCTAGTCTGTGAGAGGTAGTATAGCCAGCACCCGAAGAAACTGTGTTTCTCTTCAGTTTATCTGTCCTCCTGTCCCCTCCTGTGACTCCCCCAGAACCCGGCCCCTCTGCTCTGACCCAGTCCCCTGCTTCCCGTCAAGACTCTGCACGCATTGTACTCCTTCCCGCGTCCTCTTCTGCCGTATATGCAGCTCTCAGTATTTCTTGGTAATGGCTTTTTTGAGGTGTGATTCATTTAAACAAAAAAATTTATTCTCTTATTTTTCATTTTTCTTTTTTAAATTCAGGAGCAGTATTTTTCCTTAAGACCTGATCTGAGAACCAGAAGCTACGGAAATATCAGTGAGCGTGTCGAATTGAGGAAGAAGTTGGATTGTAAATCATTTAAATGGTATTTGGATAATATTTACCCAGAGATGCAGATATCTGGGCCCAATGCCAAACCCCAGCAACCCATTTTTGTCAATAGAGGGCCAAAACGTCCCAAAGTCCTCCAACGTGGAAGGGTAAGAAAGTGATCCTAGCAAAATGTTTCATTAAATGTTGTGTGATGTAATAAATGACATTGTAGACTTAAAATATTTAAGGATAGCCTCTGGCTTGCCTTCCATTATATTCTTTTTAGGAGAATTTCCTCTACTCAGGTGTAAGACCTTAGAAGTTTTTATATCTTTGCTGTTTATATTAAGATCCTTTACCTGCCAGTGTTAAAGAGAACATGGCTTCTCTAAGTTATGTGCTGGCTTCCAAGAGGAGAGCTATAAATGTGAATATACAAATAAAGGCATTGTGAGTGAGTGTAAAATTCACTTGTTAGAGACCAGTCCAAAAAGGAAAACAAAGGAGAAATGGGGCAGCTGTATACTGTTGGCCTCAGCTCTGGAACTGACTGCAGACAGGAAGTGAAAAATGGTGGTCAGGGTCTAAGTGGTGGTACCAAGTCAGGTTTTACACCTGACGTCCTGAGCAGTCATCTGAGCTCAGCAGAAACCCATTGACCAACCGTGATTCTTTAGATGTTATTCCCTTTTGGTTCTTATAAAATTTCTTCAGTTTTATAATATCACTTCAATTTTAGATGTGTAGCCATAAAATCATACTTTTTTCTTGAATCACTTCTTAGAATTCGCTTCCTGAAAAGTGTAGATATTGTCATTGTTGCCCTAATTTCCCTTTTCTCCTGGTTCTTTCACAGTGCCAGCAATTCTTAAGTGGCTAGAATTAAGCCTAGAGCCTTCTTGTATCTTGTTGTTCTCTCTATCTTATAAAAGTCATCAAGGTGTTTATTATTATCAGGTGTTTTCTCTTTAAGTAAAAATAGGTACCAGTGTATGTCCATAGCATTGAAATCCCTTACCATTATTATTTTTGCCTTGCATATCTAATCACATTTAATATTTAATCATTTTACTTAGACTAGATACTCTTTGCTTCTTTTATGTATCTCACCTTTGGCACTCCTATGGTATTTTTAATCTGTTTACCTCCAGTTAGGTATATATATTATATTTAATCATGTCCTGTTTGTACCTTTTGTTCTTATTTCCTGAGTTTCATTTTAAGGTTCTTTGGTGGAGATACGGCATTTAATTTCCTTCCTCCCCTATAGATTAGTAAACTTGTATCTTTAGGTAGAATTTCTACTTGACAGTGCCTGCATGTATTGTTAAAATTGCCTATAACCTTGAAGTCTCTATTGTGATGCTCCTATGTGCTAAAGCTAGAATTCGGTCATAAAAAATGCTTATCTTTTTATGACCTTTAGAATCCATATCTCTGGAACAATATTTTCATATTTCCTCTGAAACCTCCTTTTCTAGCATTCTAAGGATCTTCTGACATTGGTCTTGCTGTACATACCAGCTTGTCAAGAGCAATCTCTCTCTTCTTTTACAGCTCTATCACCTCCAGACCCACAAGTGTCTGGCGGCCCAGGGCCGCCCAAGTCAGAAGGGAGGCCTAGTCGTGCTTAAGGCGTGTGACTACAGTGACCCAAATCAGGTGAGTCAGGCCTCTGGGATCTCAGCCAGTCCACTGGCAGTGTGTCCTTCAGGGAAGGACCGGGAAGCTGCTGGCAGGCAGTCTTGAGGAGGGAGGGGCAGACATCAAGATTTTAATCTTTTTAAAAATTATATTGTTTGGGGGTTTTTGTTTTTTTAAATTCATTTTAACGAGGCGTAGTTGATTTACAGTGTTGTGTTAAATTTCTGCTGTGCAGCAAGGTGATTCAGTTATACACATATCTATTCTTCTCCATTACGCTTTATCACAGGGTACTGAGTATAGTTCCCTGTGCTCTACAGCAGGACCTTGCTGTCTATCCATTCTATGTATAACGGTTTGCATCTGCTGACCCCACACTCCCAGTCCTTCCCTCTCCCAACTCCCCTCCCCCTTGGCCACCACAAGTCTGTTCTCTGTGTCTGTGAATCTGTTTGTTTTGTAGATAAGTTCACTTGTGTCATATCTGAGATTCCACATATAAGTCATATCATATGGTACTTGCCTTTCTCTGACTTCACTTAGTATGATCATCTCTAGGTCCATCCATGTTGCCACAAATAGCATTATTTCATTCTTTTCTGTGACTGAGTAGTATCCCATTATATATATGTGCCACATCTTCTTCATCCATTCATTTGTTGATGGACATTTAGGTTGTTTCCATGTCTTGGCTATTGTGAATAGTGCAACTGTGAACATTGGGGTGCAACGTATCTTGTCAAATTATGGTTTTCTCCGGATATATGCCCAGGAGTAGGATTGCTGGATCATATGGCAGCTCTATTTTAGTTTTTTGAGGAACCTCCATACTGTTTTCCATAGTGGTTGCACCGATTTACATTCCCTCCAGCAATGTAGGAGGGTTCCCCTTTTCTCCACACCCTCTCCAGCATTTGTTATTTGTAGACTTTTTAATGATGGCAATTCTGACCAGTGTGAGGTGGTACCTCATAGTAGTTTTGACGTGCGTTTGTCTTATAATTAGCACTGTTGAGCATCTTTTCATGTGCCTGCTGGCCATCTGTATGTCTTCTTTGGAGAAATGTCTATTTAGGTCTTGTGCCCATTCTTTGATTGGGTTGTTTCTTTTTGTTGTTGTTGAGTTGTATAAGCTGTTTGTATATTTTGGAAATCAAGCCCTTGTCGGTCACATCATTTGCAAATATCTTCTCCCAGTCTGTAGGCTATCTTTTTGTTTTGCTTACAGTTTCCTTTACTATACAAAAAGCTTGTAAGTTTGATTAGGTCCCATTTGTTTATTTCTGCTTTTTTAAACCTTGGGAGACTGACCTAAGAAAACATTGGTACGATTCATGTCAGAGAATGTTTTGCCTTTGCCTGTGTTCTCTTTCAGGAGTTCTGTGGTGTCGTGTATTTAAGTCTTGTGTATGGTGTGAAGGTGTGTTCTAACTTCACTGATTTACATGCAGCTGTCCAACTTTCCCAGCACCACTTGCTGAAGTTAAGTTGTTTACGCTGGGAATGATTTTAGAGATTTTAGAGATCATCTACCTAATACTATTGTGGTCTCCTTTGTACATTTTCCCTACCTCTGGTCATTGTTTGTCATAGTAAGATGTTGTTTGTTTAGAGCATTATTTGTACTTTGCAGTTACACAGAATGAATTTGAGTTATATAGAATTAATTGAAAGCTATATGAATTTGTTAGAAATGGCAAAGGACGTGCATCTTCTTTCTGGCCCAGAACATTAAATCTGCATTGGATGAATCAGAATATCTTTTGTAGAGTTTTCTGTGAAATTGAGTTTTCCTGATTTTTAGTAGTTCATCAGAGGAAAGAGCACAATTTCAATTCTTGTCATTCCCATAATTTATGTGTCCTGTCAGCGACACTAAGTGAACCTAAAAATAAGCAGAAAACTCACTGCAAACTGCTTTGTATCTGATACAATAGCATAACCTGACATTGGTCTCATCTCCTAGTTGTAGTGCCTCAAGATTGTAGTGCTTAAAACATGTCGTAAGTAAGCAAGCTTCATTTACTTACGTTTCCATCTGAGTGGTGGATGGGGGCCATTCAAGAATGAAAAGAACACATGGGCCCTTTTTGGATAGAGTGTGTCCTTTGAAATTTCATAGGTCACTATTTCTAGGAGAGTTCATGCACACTATCTAAGGTGTTAACATACTGGAAAACATGGTTGAAAGAGGGTTTTGTGCCATGTCTGGGTGCAAGAGGTGTCAGTGTTGTAGACATGGAAGTGTTAAATTGTAGTGAGGTTTTGGTGGTTTAGGTTGTAGTAGGATGAGATTGGTGAAATTTGTTCCAGAAACTGTAAGAGGTTTGAGGAGATGGAGTTACACTCTCCTATCCGTACTATGTTGTGACTGCACAGAATTGCACTTATACCCTAGCCACGTGTGGCTGTTGAATTGGTAATTTTATTTCATTTTAGTTACTTTAAATTTCATTTCCTCAGTCACACTTGACACACTCCCAGTGCTCCGTAGCCACCTGTGGGCCGGTGGCTCCTTTGTTAGACGACACAGGTTATAAAACATCAGCATCTGTGTTTTACTGGTGTTCTGTCATGGCGCTGATGGGGAACCTCCTCTTAGTACCAACAGGGGCAGCACACGTACATTTTGGGCCTGTAGGTAGAAGCAGTAATGAATAAAATAATTCAGAGGATAGGAGAAAATGTCTTCCTTTTCAATTTAGTGATGGTGCATGTTGGAGAATAAATTCATTGCACTTGGCCATTTCAGCCAGTTTCAGGCCTTTGTTGAAAATAATCTGAGACACCATAAAGACAGCTATCCTCAAAGATCATTTGCACATCTAAGGAGAATCCTGCTTTGTGGCCATCAATGAAATTGTAATCTCAGTGCGAATGTTCTTATGAGCCAGGAATAGAGTATACTGTTCCACAGGATGATGAGATATGACAGCTTAAACACATCATCACTGCCCAACAGATGACGGAAATATGAAAATCATAGCCTCATGTGTTTTCATTGTACAGAAGGCAAACCAGCCGCCTCACTGGGCTCCTTGAGTTCTACACAGTGTGAGAATTAAAAGCATTGTATAATTGTGAAATCCTGGAATTGGGGAAGAGGTACAATCTTGTGCTCAATTAAATACAGTCAATTAAGTTCATTCAACCACCGCTTACATTTCTCCTGGAATTGCAGCTCACTGTCTCCTGTGTTAATTCACTCCATTTTCAGATAACGAAGCTGGTCTGTTCCTGCTGTAAGAGACCATACAAAATAAATCCATTCTTCCACAGATGTGTGAGGTGTCGTGCAGTCTGCGATTCAGCATCTGAAGCAAAACCTGAGTTTTTGATCCTTTATTTTCTTCCTTAGATTTGGATTTATAATGAAGAGCACGAATTGGTTTTAAATAATCTCCTTTGCCTGGATATGTCAGAAACCCGCTCATCAGACCCACCACGACTCATGAAGTGCCACGGGTCAGGAGGATCCCAGCAGTGGACCTTCGGGGTGAGGAGCTTGCTTAGTGGTGATGGGAGGATGTGAGGAGACAGACAAGGCTGAGGGAGGGAGCATGGCCGAGGGGCTCATATTCTGTTTACCTGGTAAATGTTGTTCTGAGTTTGCAGCGCCCCATAAATAAGCAAGTAAGCCGAAATGTTCCACGTCTCTTCTAGATTACTGTCTCTTCTTTACCATATCCTGGCAATACGTTTTTTAACTTAAAGCAAGTAACTGGTGGCATTTTTTTCTTGCCACCACTTTATTTTCAGAGGAATAATCGGCTGTACCAGGTGTCAGTTGGACAGTGCCTGAGAGCGGTCGATCCACTGAGTCGCAGAGGCTTTGTTGCCATGGCCATCTGTGATGGCTCCTCCTCACAGCAGTGGCGTTTGGAAGGCTAAGGTGGATGCTGTGGCTGGAACGGTGATTTGTCTTGTTTGTCCTCAACATGGAGATGCCTGGGACACTAGCAGAGGTGAGACAGCAGACACAGTAGAGGTCACAGCCCCGAGTGACCTTCGGGAGGTGAAGAAGTATGGTTCACCGAGAGGTTCAGGTCATTTCTCAACTGCTGTTAAGGAATTTCTTACTTATGGTAGGAAACCAGGATGCAGCTTTAACTCTCTGAAGAGTCAGGTTTGTATAGAAGGATAAAGCCCAGGAAATTGACATGTCTATTCAAATTTATTTATGCTTCCTTTTAATCCCCTTAAATAATGGAGTGGCATTTATCTGATCAGGAACTTGTCATGATTTCCTTTCTTAGAAGATTTTGTAGATGACAGTTAATTTTTTTAAATTTCTAATACCATGTTCTAAATAGTTTTAAATAAACTGATGGAATCCACATTACATTTAACTTCAGAAGGCATCATTTATAAGATTATATTTAAGAGAGTTAACTATTATAAATTATTTTGATGAATTATGGTACTATATACATTTACAATAAAGGATCCTTTTGATTATTTATCTAGGATTTTTTGTCTTCTCTTTCATCTTGTATCTGCTCTGGCCCAACAGCCTGTAGGCACTAGTGCCGGCACACTTTGGGCCCAGACACAGCCCCACTCACCAACAGGCTGCCGTAAGACCCCCTGAGCTTCTGGCTGCCCCTGGACATGGCCCTGCCCACCAGAGGGCCCAGGACTTGGCCCCAACACCCGTGTGCAGGCACTAGACCCAGGACCCCCAAGGGCCTCCCGTCAACAGGCCTGCTCTAGCCTCAGAACCAGCCTCATCCACCAGCCAAAAGAAAACCAAAGCCCTGCAGCCGGCAGACCCAGTCCACCTACTGGCAGGTTAGATCCTGACCTGGGACTAGCTGGGCCCTGGCCCTGCATACTAGCAGGCCAACATAAGTTTCAGGACATCCTGGACCGTGCAGCCAACTGTCAGAAACTGGCCCTACCCGTCAGCAATCTGATACCAGCTTTGGGCCTCCTGGGCCCTATAACTAGACTTGAGGACCTTGCTCTGTCCACCAGTGTGCTGGCACTAACCCCAGGGCCTGGCTTCACCCACCTGTGGGCAGGGAGAAGCCCCAGGGTTCTGCGGCCAGACACCTCGTGACTCAGTCCTGTCAACCAGCAGCCTCTGCACAAGGCAGGGCCGAGCCGACTAGACTGCCCACAGTAGCCAGCCCACCACAACAGAAGGACCCACACAGCCCTCACAGGGGGAGACCCTAAAGCATACAGCTCTGGTGAGGAGAGGGGGCTGTGCTGCTCACATAGGATACCTCCTACAAAAGGCTCCTTCACCAAGACTGGGAGATGTAACCAACCTACAAGACACATGCAAATAGGACATGAGGCAAAAGGAGGTGACAGAGGAACGTGCTCCCAACAGAGGACCAAGGAGAACCAAGTGACGCGGAGACAGGCAACCTGCCCAAAAAGAGCTGAGGGTGGTGGTCGTAAAGATGACCACGGAGCTTGGAGAAGAATGGTGCACAGAGCAAGAAGCTAGAAGATTTTAACAAAGAGAAAATATAAAGAACAACCTAACATGAGGAATTCAATAACTGAAATGCAGAGTACACTAGAAGGAATCAATAGTAGACTAAATGATACGGAGGAACAGTGACCTGCAAGACAGTGGTGGAAATCACTGGTGCCAAACAGAAAGAAGAATGAAAAGAAAAGAGGACAGGTTTGAGAGACCTCTTGGGCATCAACAAATGCACTAATATTCACATTATAGGGGTTCCAGAAGGAGAAAAGAGAGACGCTGAGAACATATTTGAAGACACAATAGCCAAAAACTTCCCTAACTTGGGAAAGGAAACAGATATCTCGGTCCAGGAAGCACAGAGAATCCCATACAGGATTAACCGAAGGAGGAATACACCAGGACACATTGTAATTGAGATGGCAGAAATTAGAGAGAAAATACTTAAAGCAGCAAAGGAAAAGCAACAAGTTTCTTACAAGGGAATTCCCATAATATCAGCTGAATTTTCAGCAGAAACACTGCAGGCCAGAAGGGAGAGGCATGGTATATTTAAAGGGATAAAAGGGGAAAACCTACAACCAAGAATACTCTACCCAACAAGGCTCTCATTCAGATTTGATAGAGAAATCAAAAAGTTTTACAGAGAAGCAGAAGCTGAAAGAGTTCAGCACCACCAAACCAGCTTTACAAGAAATGTTAATGGAACTTCTCTAAGCGGAAAAGGAAAAGCCACAACTAGAAACATGAAAATTATGAAACGAAACAGCTCATCAGTGAAGGCAAAGATAAAGGTACGAAATCATCCATGTACAAAGTTAGGCTTAAAAGACAAAAGTAGTAAAATCGTTTATATCCACAATAAGCAGTTAAGGAATACACAAAATAATTAGGTGCAGAATATGATGTCAAAAACAGTAATCATGAGGGGAAGGGAGTACAAATGCAGGATTGTTAAAATGTGTTTGAAATTAAGAGATCAGTAACTGAAAACATACATATATGCATACATACTCATATACACACATACACACCTCATGGTAGCAACAAACCAAAAATCTATAATAGATACACAAAAAGGAAAAAGGAATCCAAACATAACACTAAAGATAGCCATCAAATCACAAGAGAGAAAAACAAAAGAAGGAACAAAAAAGACCTACAAAAACAGTATGACAATAAGAATTTACATATTAATGATTATTTTAAATGTAAATGGACTAAATGTTTCAGTCAAAAGACACAGAGTGGTTGAATGGATACAAAAACAAGACCTCTATATATGCTGCCTATAAGAGACTAAGGACAGATCTAAGGACACTCACAGACTGAAAGTGAGGGAATGGAAAAATGTATTCCACGCAAACGGAAGTCAAAGAGTAGCACTACTTACATCAGACAAAATAGACTTTAAAACAAAGACTGTTACAAGAGACAAAGAAGGACATTACATGATGATCAAGGGCTCAGTTCAAAAAGATGATTTAACAATTGTAAACATATATGCACCCAACATAGGAGCACCTAAATACATAATAGCAAATATTAACAGATGTAAAGGGGAAAATCAATAGTAACACAACAATAGTATAGTAGGAGACTTTAACACCCCACTTATATCAATATACAGAAAATCAATAAGGAAACACTGGCCTTAAATGACAGACCAGATGGACTTAACAGATTTATATAGAACATTCCACCCAGAAGCAGCAGAATACACATTCTTTCTTTCAAGTGCACGTGGGAACTTTCTCCAGGATAGATCACATGCTAGGCCACAAACCAAGCCTTGGTAAATTTAAGAATGAAATCATGTCAGGCATCTTTTCCAGCCACAACAGTGTGAGACTAGAAATCAACTACAAGAAAAGAACCCTGCAAAAAATACAAACATGTGGAGGCTAAATAATAAACTACTAAATAACCACTGAATCTATGAAAAAAACAGAGGAAATTAAAAAAAAAAATACCCGGAGGCAAATGAAAACACAGTGATCCAAAATCTATGGGATGCAGTAAAAGCAGTTCTAAGAAGGAAGTTTATAGCAATACGAGCTTACCTCAGGAAACAAGAAAAATCTCAAACAACCTAACCTTACACTTAAAGGAACTAGAAAAAGAATAACAAAACTCAAAATTAGTAGAAGGAAAGAAAGATCAGAGCAGAAATAAATGAAGTAGAGACTAAAAAAAAAAAAAAAAAAAGGAAAGATCAATGAAACTAAGGTTGGTTCTTTGAAAAGATAACAAAACTGACAGACCTGTAGCCAGACTCATCAAGAAAAAAACATGGACTCCCCTGGTGGCGCAGTGGTTAAGAATCCGCCTGCCAATGTAGGGGACATGGGTTCAAGCCCTGGTCCGGGAAGATCCCACATGCCATGGAGCAACTAAGCCCGTGTGCCACAACTACTGAGCCTGCGCTCTGGAGCCTGTGAGCCACAACTACTGAGCCCGTGTCCCACAGCTACGGAAGCCCTTGCGCCTAGAGCCCATCTCCTCAACAAGAGAAACCACTGCAATGAGAAGCCCGTGCACCGCGACGAAGAGTAGCCCCCGCTCACCGCAACTGGAGAAAGCCCGCGCGCAGCAACGAAGACCTGACGCAGCCATAAATAAATAAATTAATTAATTAATTAATTAAAACAACAACAGTATGCTAAAGTGATCAAGCACCATGATGAAGTGGGATATATCTCAAGGATGCAATAAGGGTTTTTTGGTATTTACAAATCAAAGCACGCGCTTCATCTGCCGCTCCCCATCGCCTCCTGCATCACTGCCTGAACCACCCCCCTACCCCCCATCTGTGGAAAAATTCTCTTCCATGAAACCAGTCCCTGGTGCCAAAAAGGTTGGGGACCGCTGCTGTATGCTGTTGGTAAGGACACAAGTTGGTGCAGCCACTATGGTAAACAGTATGGATCTTCCCCCAAAAACTAAAAACAGAGTTGCCATATGATCCAGCAGTCCCACTCCTAGGTATGTATCTGAAGAAGAAAAGACACTAATTCGAAAAAGTACATGCACCCCAATGTTCATAGCAGCATTATATACCACAGTCAAGATATGCACACAACCTAAGTGTCCACCAGCAGGTGAATGGATAAAGATGTGTGTACACACACACACACAGTTACACACCCACAATGGAATACTACTCAGCCACAAAAAAGAATGAAATTTTGCCCCTGGTAACAATATGGAGGTACCTGGAGGGTATTATGCTAAATGAAATAAGTCAGAGAAAGACAAATACTCTGATATCACTTATATGTGGAATCTAAAAAATAAACTAGTGAATATAACAAAAAAGAAACAGACTCACAGATACAGAGAACAAACTAGTGGTTACCAGTGGGGAGAGGGAAGGGGGTGGGGAGGGGCAAGACAGGGTTAGGGGGTTAAGAGGTACAAACTACTATGTATAAAATAAGCTACAAGGATATATTGTACAGCACATGGAATAGAGCCAATATTTTATAATAACTGTAAATGGAGTATAACCTTTAAAAATTGTGAATCACTATGTTGTACACCTGAACCTTATATAACATTGTACATCAACTATACCTCAATGAAAAATAATTTTTTTTTTTGTAACTGGGTCTAAGTGCCCCCAGTTAGAAGACAGAGATGGTTAGATTGGATAAAAATGCAAGATCCAACTATATGCTGCCTATCAGAAACTCACTTTGAAGATGATGACACAAGTGAATTAAAAAGGAAAGGATGGGAAAATATGTATATGCCTGTTGAACAGCAACTGGAAGACACCTAGAGTGGCTATATTAATATCAGACCAAGGAGGTTTCAGAGCCAGGAATATTCCTGGGAATAAAGAGGGTTGTTTCATAATGATAAAGGTGTCAATTCATTAGAGGAAATAATCTCTAGCATTTATATACGTAATAACACAACTTCAAAATATCAACATACATCATCAAACAAGTGGATGAAACAGTAGGATATCGAAAACTTGAACAGTACTACTAACCAACTTGACATAGAATACTCATTCTTTTCAAGTACCCATGAAATATTTACCAACAGAGATCATGTTCCAGGATATTAAAGAAATCTCAATAAACTTTTTATACAGACTTATACAAATTCAACTCATGCAAATTATATTAGCAGTCAAGAATAACAGTAATAGAAATCAATAATAAGATACCTGGGGGAACTCCCTGGCGGTTCAGTGGTTAGGACTCTGCGCTTTCACTGCTGAGGGCACGGGTTCAACCCCTGGTTGGGGAACTGAGATCCCACGAGCCACGGCAATCAATCAGTCAATAAAAAAATACCTGGAAAATCTTGAAATATTTGAAAATCAACCGAGAACTTACTTCCCAATACTCTGTGGGTCAAAGATGAAATCAAAAGGCTATTTTCAGTTGCCTGAAGATGAAAACAGAACATATCAAAGACTGTAGGATGTAGCTAACTCAGTACTTGGAAACTTTACAAACTAAGCTGTATTAGAAAAGAATAGAAGTTTAAAATCAATGACAAGCTTCCACTTTAAAGTAGGAAAAGAAGAGCAAGTTAGAAGAGCAGAGAAGCAGAGGAAATATTAAATATTAGGATGGAAATGAATGAAAGAGAAAATAAAAAATTAATGAAACCAAAAGCTGGATCAAGAATATTAATAAAACTGTTAAAACTCTAGTCAAAAAAAAAAAAAAAAGAAAGAAATTACCAGCACCCGTAGTGAGAGTGGTGACTTCACTAGAGATTCTACAGATGTTAAAAAAGATAAGCAACAGGAACTCTCATCACTGCTGGTGAGAACAAAACAGGGTGCAGCCACTTTGGAAGATAGTTTGGCAGTTTCTTGCAAAACTAAATATACTCATCGTATGATCAAAAACCTACACACAAATGTCTACAGCAGCTTTATCTGTAATTGCCAAAACTTGGAAGCAACTCAGGTGTCCTTCAGCAGGTGAACGGATAAATAAACTGTGGTGCACCTAGACAATGGAATATTTAGTGCTGAAAAGAAATGAGCTATCAAGCCCCACACAAAAAAACATGGACAAATCTTAAATGTGTATTACTCAGCAAGAAGCCGCCTGAAAAATCTACGTACTGTATTTTTCCAACCCTGTGACATTCTGGCAAAAGGAAAACCACGGAGACAGTAAAATACTACTGGTTGCCAGTGGTAGGGTCGGGGGAGCAAGGTGAATGGGCAGAGCACAGAGGATTCTGCAGGCGGTGACCCTCCCGCATGCGATACCGTAATGGCAGTTAAAACCCACAGAAGGCACCAAACCAAGAATGAACCGATCATGTCAGCTGTGGGCTTCGGGTGACGGTGACGTGTCAGGGCAGGTTAACAAGCTCTAACAAAGACCCTGCCCTGGCGCAGGGGTGTCGGTGGGGAAGCTGTGTGCTCTACAGTTCTTGCTGGATTCTGCCGTGAACCTAAAATTGCTGTAAAAAATAAACTATTTTATGAGTAAGGGCTTATGATGAACCACATTTCTGCCAATAAATTTGATATCTTAAATGAAATGAATTCCTTGAAAGAAACAAATTCCCCAATTCCTTTGAAGAAGAAATAGATACCCTGACTGTCCCTACACCTGTTAAATAAATTGAATTTGTAGTTTAAAAACCTTTCCACAAAGAAAACTCCAGGTACAGATGGTTTCACTGATGAATTTTATCAAACACTGGAGGAAAAAATTGTGTCAATAATACACAACCTTTTCTGGAAAACTTCTATGAAATTTTGACGTTATGAACAAGCCTTAACTATTCATCTTAAAAGCAGTACACCAGGAAATCATAGGCCAGTATCCTTCATGAATATAGAATTTAAATTCCCTTACAAAATATTGGCAAATCACATCCAGTATACGTAAGAAGGATGGTACATTATGAACAAGTGGGTTTTATCCCACTTGTTAAAGCAAAGCTGCTTTAAGATTAGAGAATCATTGTTAATTGTGATTTAATAATACAAGAGAACAGGCTTAGGATCTTGCAGGAAAATCAGAATTCAATACCCATTAACAGTAAAAACTCAGCAAACTAGGAACGGAAGGAAAATTCCTCAACCTGGTAAAGGGCATCTATGGAGAACTACAGGTAGTATCATTAAAAAAAACAAACAGGGCTTCCCTGGTGGCGCAGTGGTTGGGAGTCCGCCTGCCGATGCAGGGGACACGGGTTCGTGCCCCGGTCCGGGAGGATCCCACGTGCCGCGGAGCGGCTGGGCCCGTGAGCCATGGCCGCTGAGCCTGCGCGTCCGGAGCCTGTGCTCCGCAACGGGAGAGGCCGCGACAGTGAGAGGCCCACGTACCGCAAAAAAAACAAAAAACAAAAAACAACCCCCCCCCCAAAAAACTGGTTTAGGAACAAGGTAAGGATGCCCATACCTACCACTTACATTCAACATTTGTAGTGAAAGCCTTAGCCGCTGCTACAGGCAAGAAAAAGCAATAAAAGGCATGTACATTGGAAAGGAAGAAGTAAAACTGTCGATCTGCAGACTACGACCAAGTGTGTAGAAAATCACAGGGGATTTTCAAAACTACTACTAGACAGAGTAAAGGAGTTTATCAGGATCACAAGATAAAAGGTCAACATAAAAATGAATTGTGGGAATTCCCTGGCGGTTCAGTGGTTGGGACTCTCTCACTGCCAAGGGCCCGGGTCCGATTCCTGATTGGGGAACTAATTCTCACAAGCCGTGAGGCCCACTAAATAAAAATAAAAAGACCCCACAAACTTATTAAAAAATAATAATAAAAATGAACTGTACCTCTATATAGTAGCAACAAACAGTTCAGAATAAAAAATAATGGGATTGTAATTGCAATTTACAACAGCATCAAAAATATGAAAACTTAATTTTAAGATTTGTGTAATGAGAAATACAAAACATTGCCGAGAGAAATTAAAGAAAACCTAAATAGATGAACTATGCTATATTCATGAATCAGAAAACTCAATATTGTTAAGATGTTAATTCTCTACAATTTGACCTACAGATTTAATACTATACTCCATCAAAATCCCAGTAGACTTTCTGTAGAAGGTGACAGTCTAATTTTCAAATTTAGATTTATATGGAAACACATAGGACTAAGAGTGGCCAAAGTAATTTTGTAAAGAATAAAGTTGGAGCACATGCAGGAATTCAAGAGGGACTGTAATAATGACTTAGAGATAAAGAATTGATTGGTGGAACAAAAATAGACCCACACATGTATGGGCAATTGATTTTCAACAAAGGAACCAAAACCCACTGGGGAAAAATAATCTTTACAACAAATGGTGCTGGAAGAATTTCATATCCCTATGGACAAAAATGAACCTTGACCCCTACCTTATACCATACACAAAAATTACTTCAAGATGGTCACAGATCTAAACAGAAAAAAGAAAACTATACAGATTTTAGAGGAAAACGAAGAATACCTTCATAACTTTAGGGGAGGCAAAGATTACTCATCGGAAGAAGTAGTCGCCAAAGATGAACGAAGTGGATTTCAGCAACATTAAAAGCTTCTGCTCAAGACACCACTGAGAAAACAAAAAGGTAAACCACAGACTAGTACCCAGAGTGTATAAAGTGCTTAAAATTCAATTAATTTAAACCAATTTTCAAAATGGACAAAATACTTGAATAGATGCTTCACCAAAGATGTAGAAAATGGCTCAGCCTGTGAAAAGGTGTTAAATGTCACAGTTATCGGGGAAATGCAAAGTAAAGCCACAATCAGCTACCACTTCACACCCATTAAAATGGCGAAAAGACTGATGTGGGCTCCGAGGAGACGGTAGAGAAGCTGTTGCAGCACAGCTTTCGGACGTTCCCCCAGTCGATAGCCGCGTACAGTTAGAGCAGCTACACGGCCGAACCGAAGAAGACCCGAGGATGACGTTTTCAGGCTAACGAGGTGACGAGGTAGCCTCCCAGCCTCTGAAGTGGGTAGGGAAACAAACTAACAGCTATAGCTGTGAGCCCTGTGTGTTACTGCCACGCGCGCGACAGAGACCAGAAGGAAGCGGCGACAGGGCAGCTGGCGCATCCGGACACAGGTGTCAGCTGGAAACACGGTGGTGAGCCTTGCGAGCAGCCGCTAAGCCGGGAGCCGTGCCGCGGCCCACGCACCCCACTGCCTCTGAACTCTGGAAGCTTCCCGCCAGGGCTTCCTTCCAGGTCAGGGCCCCAGACTGGGGAGAAGCTGCTGGGAGTAGAATAAAAACTGTGCAGGAGAGGTCCAACGGCGAAAAAGGAAAGCTCAGGCTTGGCCGCGGAGGCGGCGGCCGCTACCACGCTGTGCACGCGCGCGCGACACGAGACGCCTTTGCCGTTCTCATCACCCGCGTCATTCCAAGGGCCTTCGGAGATGTCGGCCGGAAACGGGGACGAAGACCCCAAATGCGTCGACTGTGCATCACAGTAGCGCCGTTTACCCCCCGGTCTTCGAACGTGGATCGCCAGGGGCCAAACAACCAGAGAAGCCAAAAGGCACTGGCACGTTGCTGGACCCGTCAGTCCTTAGGAACCGTGCAGTCCGTCGTCCTGTCGTACGAGAACCTCCCAGGGCGAGGCCACTCGGGTTTGCAGGCTTCTATTCGGTCCAGTCAGGTTCCAAAATCAGGAGGGGCCCCAGCCATGCATGGCTTCCCCCCCCGAGGCATCCGGTACAGTCTCTCCAGGTGCTAACGAAACATCAGATTCCCATCACGTAACCGTTGATTCGTTCCTCTACCCTCGGCCGCTGTTTTTCCTCGTTTCCATTCATACCCAAACTCTTCCCGCCTTTGGAAGGGGCGGACGTTCGGTTCGGTCACCGAGCCGGCCTGCGCTGCAGGGAGCGACGCGGGTCTGGGAAGTCCTTGCCCCCGAGTCCACTCCCACTCGGAGCGGGCACGGCCACCCGGGGGCCCAGCAGCCCCGGGCAGGAGAGCTGCGTTCACTGTCAGCCCCCGTTTTGCCAGATGGGGTGAAGGCACATCCTGTCCCTTCAGGCCCTTAGGGATTCTGACGTAAAGGATAAAACAAAAACAAAAAGCACGGTTAGAACACATCCCTGGTGACAGTCTTGGCACTTGCAGCCCCGGTCCCATGACCACTGCATCAAGTAGGGGAAAAAGCTGAGGTGACGTGGGGAAGAAAGCATGAAAGCACACCAGGAAGACAGGCTCCCAGAACCAATCAAAAGTGTAACACTCGTTCAAAACAAACTAGAAGGCGTAAGTCGTGTGAAATGACAACATAAAGCAGAATTTGAAAACTCACAAATGATAGAACTCAAGCAAAAATCTGAAATTAAAAGAAATAATTTCAGAAATGAAGGATAAAAGGAACACAGCAGGGGTGAGGAAATACGGTAAATAATGCCTTTAAAGAAAACAGAATTTGATGAGAGGGAAAAAATTTGATCAAAAAGAAATGAGAAAATTACTACATCTGTGGGGTCTGCGCTTGTCCTCCTGGGGTAAACAACTAGAAAAGTGGGGGAAAATACAGAATACAACTCTTTTCAAACATGGGATCACAGGACTGCAGGACAGTATCCAGAGAACAAGGTGAGCCTCGCCTCACCCCAGCTTTCCGCCCTGAACTGAGACGGAGAACAAACAGCTCAGGGAGGCTCACGTGGCCAGAACGTGCAGCACAGAACGTAGGGCCGGAGGGAGCACACGGAGAAAGGGTCTCTGTTTTGGGTCTGGCCACACTGTCCACAGGCCATCATGACCCCATGAGGCTGAGCCAAGAACACGTTCTAAGGAAAGAACGAGTCCTGGGAAGCTATGAACTGAACCACTTCCAGAGATCACAGCAGCCAAGGCACGGCGCTGAGTAACAAGGGCATCCGTACGTTCCCCCAAAGGGCCAGGCCTCAGCAGGGAGGCCTAGTTAAGACCCTTCCTAAGAACGCTTGGAGAGCAGCTTCAAAAGGAGGGACCGACGCTCAAGCGGCTTAACCGCCGCCAGAATGAGAACACAACACCGTCCAGCCTTCAGCGTGAAAGCGCAGACTCTGGAGTCCAGCAAAAATGACTAGACGTGGGAAAGGCAAGAAAACGCGACCTGTGTCAGCAGGAGAAAAAAGAACAATCAGTTAACTAAAGAGACCCAGAAATGAAAGAGATGATAGAATTAGCAGACAACGGTTATTAAAAATAGCTCTTATAAAAATGTGCTGAAAGTTTTAAAAGAGAACTTGAACATCATGAGGAAAGACACAGTCAAATCAGAACTGTCAAGGTCATGAAAAGCTAGGCCAACCTGAGACACTGACACCAGAGGGGACCAAAGAGACACGGTGACCGAATGCAGTGTGGTGGCCTGGATGGGGTCCTGGAACAGAAAAAGGACGTGACTGAAAACACTGGTGAAATCTGAAAATGTATGTAGTTAATAGGAACGCACCAAGGTTAATCTCTTCGTTTTGACAAAAAGAATGTTCTATAAAATATTAACATTAGGGGAGACGGGACAAGGGGTATTTGGGAACTCTCCGTATTATCTTTGCAACTTTTCTGTAAATCTGAAATTATCCCCCAATAAAACATTTATTTAAAAGTCCAGTAAATTGCTATAATGCAGTTTACTTGAGGTACATACCTGTAGATGTCCATCACAGCATTATTCATGAGGAAAAATTATAAACTACCTAAACATCTTCTAGTTTTGTTTTTTTGGTTGTTGTTTTTAAGGATAAACATGGACATTTTATACATGTGTTGTGTGGGTGGGGGTGAATGTGCTTGAATACGCATAAAATATTTCTGGATGGATCTGCAGGAAAACAACAGCAGTGGTTTCCAGTGGGTGGGGAAATTGGCTGAGAGACACGGCATAGAGGAGACCTAGCTTTTACTATGTGCTTTCCGGTACGTTTTGAGTTTCCACCACGTGCAAATAATAGACCTTTGAGTAAAGGTCTAAATAATTTTGTAAACATTCTGTTGCTTAAAAATATTGAAAACCACTGAGCTACACGATCTCTAGGTCTGACATTGATTGCATTATTCCAATACAAACATTTTTTATTAAATAAAAATAAGGGGATTCTCGTTACAAAACGTCGAAGATTTTTACACAGGTATTAATCGATACCGTCAAGAGTAATGTATCACTTCATTTCAGAAACTGACCGTCTCTGTTCCTCTGTCAGCTGGGTTCCGGGAGCTGGAAGCCCCTCTCTGGGATGGAGGGGCTGCTGGGGGCAGCGAGCATGCTGCAGCTGTTCCGGGGGTGTCAGCTGAGCCCCAGTGGAAGCTGGGGCGGGGGAGGGAGAGGTGAGGAACCCACACACCTGCTCTTCTTTCTTCTCCTTTGGGCTGCAAGTGCCAGTCTGCCCTCAAAGACTGATTTCAGCTGTTGAGACTGTCAAGTAAAAAAAACTAAAGCTCTACGTGTACGCGTACGCGGCGCTCACGGGGTGGGGCACGAGGGCGGGGAGGGCTTCCTGGGGGGGGCGGTCTAGGCGGACCGCACGGAGGCCTGAACACGTGTCTGGGGCAGGGGGCGGCAGGTCGGTTTTTCCTGCAGGCGAAGGGGCCTCGGGCCAGGCTGCGGGGTGAAGCCCCAGGGGGCAGCTAGATGGTGCCTGTCGGTGCCCCCGGGGGCCACCTCCAGGGTTAGGAATCTTGGCTGACCAGCTCTGGGGAAGAAGCTAAACACCGAGTCTTGGAAGTGTAGCTTTTCGGGTCACAGGAGAAGCTGCTGTAATTAAGAGCGACAGGGCTGCCGACCAGGGGTCCCTGGGCTTGGAGTGAAGGAGGCAGATGCTTGGGAAGCTGTCACCGCGTGGGGGGCGGGGGGGTTTGGATGGGGCTGCAGAGGGCAGGCAGGCCGGCCGAGGACAGAGGCCAGCGGCGGAGGGGTGGGGATTGGGGGAGCAGAGGGCCAGCGGGTGCCGCGCCTGCGGGGACTTTCACGGAGCAAAGCAGGTGACGGTCGTGGCCAAAGAAACACAGGGGAGACACTCTTCCCACCTCAGTGGCTGCGGTAAGAACCGGGTTAAAAGAACTTCTGGGGCCAGAAAGAGGTCTTCAAACATGCGAACCCCGGCCTGCAGGGCGAGAACGTCAGAAGCCCAATCGGAAGCCTGCCCCGGGGGGTCTGGGCCGCAGCGAAGAGCCCCGAACCTGACCCCGGAGGCCTCGGCAGCGTCGGCGCGGCAAACGCCACACCCTCCTGGGAGACGAGACGCAGCCCAGCGAGACCCCCGCCGCCTCCGGCAGCTCGGGTGGACACGCCAGGGTGACAGCGACCCCCGAGAGCCGGAAGTGGGGGACACGACGGCAGCGAGAAGGGGCTCTTCCCCCTTCCCGCCGAGGAGACCGGGGGCTCATGCCAGAAGATCACGGAAGTTTCGAGAACCCCGAGGAACCACGGGTGAGCCGTGTGCCGGTCCAGACGTCGTGGCAGGAACAGGACGGGTCCCGCCAGCCCCGAGTCCTCACTGCTCAGGGCGGCCTCTCCGGATGCCCACCCACCTCCCTCCTCCATCTCCAGCTCACACCCGTCTCTGTGCTGTGTCCCCATCGGGTTCCAAGCTGAGCGACGCAGGGACCCGAGTCACGTTCTGGTCCTTCCAAGCGCTGAGCAGCTGAGCTGAGTGTGTGGTCAGAGAACAAGGGAACGGCGGCAGCTGACAGCTGGGGCCACGGGGCCGGGGCTGCTCCTGCCCCCAGTGTCACCCCAGGGCCCACTGCAAGGGGCGCCTGGGGTCTGAGGCACCGGCTGGCCCCGCAGAGACAGCCGCCCGTCACCGGGCTTTGGTGCGACAGACGCTTCGCGCGACGCCACCTCCTCCTGCGGACTCACGGCGCCGCTTCTCCTTGGCCCCCGCCCGAGGCCCTCTCCCTGGGAGGCCGGATCCATCCAGGTCAGCAGAGGTGGCAGCCGGAGGCACCCGGCTCACCCGTCTGAGCCTTGGCGCGGCGACGCCTGGAAGCTTCCTTCCTCGTGTGTCCGACGGTGAGAAATCGAGCGTGAGGTCCAAGGAAAGGCCGCCCTGGGTAAGAGCTTTACAGCCTGGCACAGACGTGACCGTGTCCAGCCCCGTCCAGGTGGACGGCTTCACAGACGGGAGGCGCTTCAGACGGGCATTTAAAAGAACCGGTCAGATGATGGGGGCTTGGAGACCTTCTGTAAAATCACGCAGCGCAGAAGCTGTTTCAGGCTCTTCCTGAAGCACAAGCTGTTGTAGGGAATTGAATGGGATTCTGAGCACTTTCCGTCCCTAGCAGCCCCCTTAGAACTGACATCTAAACTTTTCATCTGAAAAGGGAGAGACCCCGGTTGATCGCGTCCACACGCCCGTCACTCTGAAAGGCTGGGCCAGGCTGTCGGTGAAGTTCAAGTGCTCGTCAGCTTCCAAGCTGTGATCAGAACGCCAACAGAGACTCAGGCAGCATTTTATAGATGTAAAATATTTTATTTGTAAATGGTGATCTTCTAAATCTGTGTCCACAAATTCCAAAACCCATAACACTCTGTATACTTCAAAAAATTCGATTTTTGCCAACATTAGATACTATTGTACAGAACAGAAAACAAAACGAAAACCCGGTATAGGACAAATACTGGTGGGATGTCAGAGTATTGTACAAGAGAAGAAAAATATTCAAGAAACAAATTTCATACAGCTATTTATCAAGAGAAAAATATATACAATTGATTTATTCTGTAAGATAAAAATACATCATGCCATATACATTACAGGTTCAGAACTGCATCACTGAATATACCAACAGCTTACAGTCCACTGGAGTTGTGCACACAAAAACTTCATTTTATACTTAGCCTGTGAAGTGTCAGTACCAGAACTTTAAGTACAAAATAAAAAGCTAACCTGGTTCAAAATGCTGATTAAGTTTCTACAAGCAAACACAAAACAGTGTGTTTTTTTAATTAAAGAAATGTAAACAAACTGTTCATACAAACACAGTTGAAAATTACATCTTCCCAAACCCTACTGCCGGGGTCCTGCAGCTGCAAAAGCATGGTCACGTCTCTCTATTTTTTTTTTTTCCTTTTTCAAATTTTTGTGTTAAATAGAAGACTAGAGAGTTAGATTAGAGTTCCTGCTACATGATCCTAGTATGTTTACATGATTCTCTGTGGCTTGAAACAAAGTTCTAATCAAAACTACTTTTGCTGAAGAAAAAATTCAGCCTCCATTTGGGGGTATTTTTAAGCAGTTATTCACAGTTATCACAAATTGTAAGCACAAAAAAACCTGACTGAAGAAGTAGGGATGCAACAATATAATATGAAAAAATCAGTTTAAATTACCAAAACGGCTATAAAAGTTGTCGCCATAGCATACACTCTGTTCTATGAGAAGTAAGGTGTATAAAACAATTAAGTACTAACAGACCGTAGTTTCCAAAAAACCCCAAACACTCTAGGTTGAAATTTTGGTTATTACATAATTATAATGGCATATTTAATAACAAAATTATATTGTAACATCCCTATGAACATTTTATAAGCACCCGAGCTGCTGCAGAGCCTGGTAGCATTTGGTCAATAACTATTTTTATACTGTATTTTTTCTCAAAATATTTACATATTTGTACAAAGTAACAGGGTTTGTTAGTTTTGCAGGTAACAGCAGCAGCTTGGCTTTCTTCTAACTTTTATTTAAAAATAGCTTCATTCACTTATTCAATAATAAATACAAAAAGTTTCTCTTATTTTACAGAAATCAAAAACTACAATAAACTGACTCATGGAATCAAGTATTTAAATGTATTTTAGTGCAAGTTATTATCCCTTAGCTCTATCCCTAAGGAAGTCATTCAGTACATTCCTTGTTCAGTGGTGTCTACTTTATTTAAAAACTTTTAAATTAGAGGGCCTGCCCCTTTTTCAGATAAGGCGGTGGCCAGCACTTTGGACGTCTCCCTTTCGCTGGTGATTTCAGTCTTACATTCACAGGAAGGCCTCTGCCCTGGCGCGAGGCAGGGCGGCCATCGGCTCTTGCCCCGGTAAAAGTTTCTCCTTAGTGAGACTAAAGAAGCATAACGAAACAAAACCCACCCTCAAAAAGAAAAAAGAAAGAAAAGAGAAAGAAAAAAAAAAAGTGCTGGACCATTCTGTAATTCTTTGACCTCGGCAACTCCAGGCAAGTTGCTTCGGTCGGCTTTCTCCTGGTGCTCCTCTAGCCTAAAGCACGGAGGAAATCAGGACTCCCAGAAGCTAGTTTCCAAAAAGTCACAAAACAGAAAACGAAAGCATCTTCCCGTCTGCGAAATTCAAATGCTGTGTTGAATCGCTCCTTCCTAGGGCCGAGCCGCCCTCTGAGACAGCGGGGAAAGCGTCAGTTCATCCACTTCCGGCAGTTCACGGCGCCGCAGTGACAGGGGATCTTGTGCTGGTCGTCCTCGAAGTCAAACTTATAGTCATAGCAAAGCTGCCCACGGCAAAGACACAGCGTGAGAGAGGCCTCCCCTGCCTGCTGCGCACGCCGGCGCCCACACGGACGGCATCAAAGGAAGCCCCGACGCGTCGAGGGGCCGCGGGAGTGACTCGGCGGGGGGGGAACCTCAAAAGGAAGTCGCGGAGCCCGCTGGCCGCGCTCTTCCGGGGACCCCGCGGGGCCCGAGGCAAGCGGGAGGCGCTCTTCCGGGGCCAAGCCGGAGGCGGCGAGGGCGGCCGCTGCGTTTCCGCACTGCGCACCACGGCGCCGGGCCCGCCGCCCTGGGTGGGACGAGCCCCCCACGCCCGGCCCCCTTCTTGCCGGACACGGCAACGCGATGGGCAGAGATGAACCACTCTAGGGCCTGCGAACATCCTCCTCCTCCATCCTTCCTCACGCACAAGAATATTTAAAAGACGCTGCTCCATTTGGGCGCAACCGCATTACCGTTAACATCTCAGATCAACCCTGCCGTCAGGGTGGGCGGGGCCTGCGTGATCCCGACGGTGTGAGCCTCAGCCCGGGACCCTGACCCCTGAGAAGCCCGACGTGGCCAAGGCCCCTCTGATTCCAATACCCCGGGACAGTATTTGCAAAGACTTGCCTTCTACACCCGAAGGGAACACACCGGTGGTATTTACTGAGTTCCCACAGGAGCTCCGTGAGGAATGGTTTCTCCTTGTACGGAAGGCGGAGCACAGGCTGCAGGGCTTACGCAGCCCCCTCGGAGGGGCGCGAGCAGGGCGTGGGGCTGCCGAGCCTCCATCTGTCCCCACGCCGTGACACCACCCTGGGGTCCTCACGTACCTTCTCTAATTTACTCAAGTCGGTGAGATGTGCAAAATAGGCCTCGGGTCAATTCTTGATTTTAAAAAAGCACATTCCAAGAAGATGACCCAAAACTACAAGTATAATCTCACAGCTCTGTTCACGTAGCGCTGGCGGCTCAAACCCAGAAAAGAGCCTCAGGCGCCTCCCTCCCTGAACAGGGGAGGTTCCCCACAGAACGCGCACCGCGTGGCAGCCGCTTCCCAGGACACCCCGATTCCAGGCACAGAGCGCACCGCGAAACGCGTGCTCGTCACGATTGTGACAAAGCCAGGAAACGTAAACAAGGCGATCAAGACCAATAACAATCCGAACAGGCGATGTGCGGGGCCAAAGTAATCCGCGGGGCAAGGGAAGGAACACCTAACGAGACCGCCAAGCCGCCTGAGAATCTGTTGGCAGAAAAGCCTGTAAGCCTGTACTGGCCCTGAGTGTGAGAGGAGCCACGGGGACCCCCGGGGCACCCCCAGATCTGCCGCCTACAGCCTCAGGGTGACCTCACGTGAGCCACGATGACCCCGGGGGCCACGAGGCGCCGATCCCGTGATATTCTCGGCCATGAGCTCGGCGACGGGCGGCATTTTAAAGAGAGGGTCACTGAGCCAAGCGGACAGCGTGGGGGCTGAGAGGAGCCCGTTCACATGAGCGACGTGGGGACGTGGGATCTGCAGGACAAAGACCGGCGGACCGAGATCTGCAGGGTGGCCGAGGCTGACCTTCCAGGAGGAGGGCCTTGCTAGCAGCGAAGGGCTACAAGCCGCTGAGCAGATGACGCGCACAGAGGACGAGGACGCGAGGGCCGCCCGCGGCGAGGGGGCTGCACGGTGCGGCCCTGCACTTACCTCTTCTCCCTTCTGGATCCTCCGGCTGGAGCTGATGATGATCTTGTGTCCTCGCTCGAAAGTCACCACCTCGGCCACGCAGTTAGGGGCGCACGAGTGGTTGATGTACCTGCAAGCCGCCGTTTCAGAAACTACTTACTATAAGACTTTGGAAGAAGCTTTAAAAAGCTCACAGGGAAAACTTTCTCTAATGACATTCCTATCTGTCCATTAATAGAATATACACACTTTTTTTTCCTTTTTGGCTGCACGGCTTGTGGGATCTTAGTTCCCCGACCAGGGTCTGAACCTGGAGCCCTGGCAGTGACAGTGGGGAATCTTAACCACTGGACCGCCAGGGAAGTCCCGAACATACAATTTTAAATAAAAATTCTCTCCATGACTGAGAGGCCACAGTGACCGCACGGACCCATCGTGCCTCCCGCTCAGATCCCCCCCCTCACCTCGCAGGCCCTCCCGTGAGCGTGGCGTCGATCACGTGGTCGTTGTCCATGCGGAACATGTACACGCCTCGGTTCTGAAAGAGAAAGAGGTCAGAACGCCCTCTGCGTTCCCGTCCACGTGAGGGGGCAAAGCCGGACGTGCGCCGACACGCACCCTGGTCACACTCGCGGGGACAACAGGCCAGCCCATCAGGTGATGTCTACAAGCTGTGAACGGAACCAACACATTGGCAGGTGGCCCGTGAAGCCAGGCGCATCAATCCAGCCACATCGTCGCAGACAGTAAGACCGACGGAAAAAAACAGGAGGAAGATACAAAAATATCCAGACGTGGCTCTGTTCGACACCGCACTTCCAGCAGCATGACGGTCCGATCCGGCCCACGCCGCAGCTGTCGGACGGCCCAGGAGGGGTGCCGCGCTCACCTGGGACTCGTAAAGCTTCTCCTTTCTGTTGGCGACTTCGTTCCGGATGATGGTCCCAATGTACTCGATGACCATGGTGTGCTTCTCGATGTCCCGAGCGGCGTACAGGCCCAGCCCCTGAGGAAACGCACGTGTACACACCTCAGAACCACTTGGCTTCCATGGGCAACTGGCCTGCAGCCTCTCTCGCACAAAGGTACGACCCTCGGGTCACGGAGGAAGCCACACTGAAGACCCCACCTGAACTCACCTGACCTTCTCACTGACCACACTCTCACCTGAACCCTGAACATTGGACAATCTTCTCACCTAAAACTATGATATCACTACCTTGTTTTTGTATCTTTTTGTTTTTTTGTGGTACGCGGGCCTCTCACTGCTGTGGCCTCTCCCGTTGCGGAGCACAGGCTCCGGACGCGCAGGCTCAGCGGCCACGGCTCACGGGCCCAGCCGCTCCGCGGCACGTGGGATCTTCCCGGACCGGGGCACAAACCCGCGTCCCCTGCATCGGCAGGTGGATTCTCAACCACTGCGCCCCCAGGGAAGCCCTTGTTTTTTGTATCTTTTTGACACTAAACTCTCAGGGCATTTTTTTACAAAGTGACGCTGCTGACTGGCTAAGCACTTCTTCTATCTGGCTATCTTATCTCGTGTGTAACTGTCACTCCCAGGTCCCACCAACTCAACAGGCTAGTGACTTCTGCTATGTATTTTATCCCACCATTTCTAAAAGGACCTGACATAACAATAAGCTTACAGAACAGAAACAGGGCTAACTCTAAGGAGTTATGATCATTTGAGTTTCTGCATCCTCAGCTAAAACTGACCAGGTCCCCACCAGACACAGCCCTCACCAAGCACCGCCGGGGAGCACACAGTACAGGCTGCGCTGTTGTTAGAAATTTTGGTATGTGAATTGAATTAATGCAATTTATGCAATTTATCTGTTCAATTCCAGATGAGACTCAGAGCTGAACAAACTAGAACACACAAGAAGAATCTGTATGGAGATGCATACAGTTTGGTATAAGAGACAAGAAGGTCAGTGGAAATGAACAGAGAATCCAAACAGACCCAGAGGCACGCGTGACAATGTAACGTGCAGTAGTCTGGCAGCGCTAAAATGCAGTTTAACATGGATGCGTTATATACATTATTAGGTTGGCCAAAAAGGTCGTTTGGGTTTTTCCACAAATCTTACAGAAAAACCCCAACGGACTTTTTGGCCAACCCAATACTAAATGGTGCTTCCACAACTGGTTATTCAATGGGAAAAAAATAAATTTGTCTTAAACATAAAGAATAAAATTCCTGGGAAAAAAAAAAACCTAAGAAAGTACATACGCAACCTACGGTCTTAACCAAGAATAGAAGCTACAGAAAAATTATACGTTTGACTATATAAAAATTAAAACTCTTACAGGAAAAAACATACCATACTTTCTGGTAGGTCTTTTCCCCTACAAAACATCCTTTGCCTAATAGTACAAGTTCTTATAAACTGCAAAACGGACAAATGCAGTTCACAGAAAAGCAGACCCAAATGGCAAACACGAAAAGTTGCAACTGAGGTGACACTGTCGGTCTACGCTTAACAGGCCGGCAAAAATACAAAAGGGTGGTAACGCTGCCACTGCAGGAAGAAGTGGGCAATTAGAGCCTTCTTAGAAAACAGGCACCGTCTGCTAAAATGAAAAGTACATGCACTGCTAACACAGTAATCTCACTTTGGGGCCTACATACCAGTGAAGTGAAGTTACCAATACATGGGGATGTTTGTACAAGATATTGATGGCAACACGGTTTGTTGTGGGAAAAAACTGTAAACAAAATACAGGCTTGGGGCTTCCCTGGTGGCGCAGTGGTTGAGAGTCCGCCTGCCGATGTGGGGGACGCGGGTTCGTGCCCCGGTCCGGGAAGATCCCACGTGCCGCGGAGCGGCTGGGCCCGTGAGCCGTGGCCGCTGAGCCTGCGCGTCCGGAGCCCGTGCTCCGCAGCGGGAGAGGCCACAGCAGTGAGAGGCCCGCGTACCACAAAAAAAAAAAGAAAAAAAAAAAAAAAAAAAATACAGGCTCATCAATAGTGGAATGGTTTCATTAATTACAGTTCATCAACATCACGGAACATCACAGAGCCATTAAAGAGAATGAATTAGAGCTACCTCAGTTGTTCCAGAGGGGTGTAAATATTAGCAAGAAAAGGAAGATGCAGAAAAGTGTAGAGAAGACAACCCCACTTTTCCATATGCACACAGACGTGTAGGTAGTGTTAAGATAGTAGCAGGGAAAAGACACAGGACACTTACTGGGTCATTAACATGATTACCTGGGAGGTGGATGGAAGGGAGGTGGACAGGATGGAGGAAGAAAAATGGTGACCAAACATCAAAAACTCTCAAAAACGCTCCGTGTTAAAGGTGACAGACTGAACGCAGGTAGTTAAGAAACCCGTAACACGACGTAAGGGAGCAAAACCAAGACTGAAGACCAGGAATGGTCGGAGTGAACACGCTGTCTGGGAACATTTTAAACGGGGAAGTAACTGAGCGGAGGAGGGAGACGCCACTGCCACAAGTGGAACCTTTTGAGGCTCCATTTCTGAGGCAACAGCGAAAAGACCAGAAAGACCCTGCATTCGTGAGATGAACACAAGGTATCAGATTAAAAGACCGAGAGCAGAGAGCACAGACAGCAGATAAAGTAGAAGTAGCTCAGAATGAGGACAAGGAACCCAGAAACAAGGCCAGAGCAGGAGGCTAGACGTGAGACAGAAGCCTCCTCCGAGGGCACCGGAAGCACCGCGGGCCCCACCCCGGGGCCGGGCTCAGTAAGGCTGGGGACCCCAGGCCCGCAAATGCCTGGTGACGCCATTGCTGATGGTCTGGGGTCCACACTGTGAGATCCCGGGTCTCAGGGATCTAATATTTGTGTACAGAGAGGAACAGAGGTAGGAATCTGCAAAATAATTAATACAAAAACATTTCTCAGGCTGACGGCCACGCTGCTTCAGGCCGAAAGGGCTCATCAGTGGGGAAAGCAATAAATAAAAATGACCCGAACCAACCCAGGCCCACTTTGGTAAAAATTCGAAGTATCAAGAATCAAGAGAAGATCCTCCAAGTCTCTACAGAAAGAAGAACGTCGATGAATACAGACAATGTGTAGATCAGGTTTATACCTGAAGGGACCACCCTGGCTCCTGAGGGGAGGGGACGGGACGGGACGGGGGGGGCCAGGCAGGCCTGCACCGGTGCCTGCAGGTGAGATGGGTGGGTAGAACGGGGCAGAGGTGGCAGGGGACTGAGGGAACTCTTCAGGGAGGAGGAAGAAAGGCGGCAGAAACTGATGACGCCCTGGGCCTGGTGTGATGAGGCCAACACACTCCATTGGTAGATGGTGACACTGCTCAGCGATACGAAGAGCCTGGAGGGTGATCGGCCTTCGAGACGGAGGACGCTGGCAGTGCGAGAGCTTGTACCTCCATCCTGGGCCTCCGAAGTGCGACCACAGGTGAGAATTTACATGCTTAGCCTGGAGATGGCTTTACCTGTAAGGTGTTCCACCATCTATCCATCAGAAACTACACGACGACTTCACGAAGAGAAGCCTTCTGAAACCGGGCACCTCTTGAAACTATTTTCGTTTGTATTTTTCACAAGCGCCTTGAAAGAGCCCTAGCGAGCGCGCCACAGACCCCGCGTGTGGCAGGTACAGCGCCCCGTGGGCTCCCGTCAAGGCGCACAGAGAGGCCGTCCAGAAGCCGTCCTGCCACGCGAGGGAGTAAAGCATCCGCGCGGCCGGCGCCCCGGGCTGACGGAGTTCCTCGCCCTGCGGCCCGCAGTCTCCTGTCTCAGGGGCCGGGCGCCAGCACACTCCCAGCCCACCTCCCCGCCTCCCAGAAGCCAAGCCCCACTCGCCTGAATCCGAGAGCGGGCCAGGTACACGTTGGACTTCCACTCGGTTTTCATCTTGCGGTACTGGGACGACTTGGAGTGCACGAACTGCTTGCTGTACGGCGCGCTCAGCTCCCCGGTGACCGTGCTCTGAAACGACTTGGAGGCACTGGTGCTGTTCAGGGTGTGAGGCCTGCGGGCGACGGCGCGCCGACGGGGACACAAAGGGAGAGCGGAGACACCTCTGAGGGGCCCGGCTGGCTCAGGTTCTCACTGACAGCGCGCACGGGGAAAGCCGCCTAGCTGGCGCGGCCACACAGACACAGCCAGAGGCAGCAGGGTTTGTAAGCAGCAGACAGATCGAGCGCAGAAAACCCCTACGAGGCCTGGAAACCCTGGGCTGTACTATGTGAAGTTAAAACAAAATACCTTAACACAAACCTCTTGACATGGGCACTCATTTTAGGTTCAGAGCGGGCACAGCCTGTGGGGTTGACGGCCAGGGGCAGCTCCATGAGAGGGTTCCGGCCGTATCGGAAGGTGTAGTTTTCACATGCCTCAACCCCAGGGAGCTGGAAAGAAGCAAAATAAACGAAAAATTAACTCACCTGATCAAGACTACAGGCAACCTTGAGCCGGCCAAGGGATGGCCCAACTTGAATTCCATGAAAATCACTTGTCAACATGTTCAAACTGTTGGTAACAAGAGGCTCTTTCGAGCCACGTTAGCAGAAGCCGCCTGCGCTCAGAACCTGACTACGCGCGACGCGCCTGCCACCCTCGGGGGCCTGGGAGCACAGCCAGTAACTTAAGCTTAACTCCTAAAACCATTCGTGTTAAAGGTCTTTTCTAGAACATGTCTCTTGTGGGCCCTGTCCTCTGGAGACATGACAGATGCATATCATTTAGGCAGGGCTCCACCAAAGGAAGCAACTGGGAACAGTACTCAAGTGGCTTTCGGGGTGTCCGCTGCTTCCCCGAAGAAAACCCATCAGTGACTTTTTTCTTGAAAACACCCCCTTATAATCATGCGGTTTTCCAAAAGCGCTGCGTGCAGGCTCACTGGCACACGTGCCTGTAACAAGCAGGCACCAGGCAGTAAGGGCTCCTGAAACCCAGCTGCGCTCCGATGCCCCGCCCTGGGCCCCGGGCAGGGAAGCAGCCATTAACGCTGGGTGCTGGGCCTGGTGAGCTACCTCACCGAGTGAGCACGGACACACCTACGACTCACCGATGTCTCGTTTTCTTTCAGAGCGACAGGAGTTCACCCCCGACAAAACCACTACCTTGAAGTGTTGTGAGAGTGACAGCCCCGTGTTAAGTAAGGTGCGTCGTGCGACAGGGGGTGGGCTCTCCGGCCTCGGCCCCGGCACTCACTGATTCCGCGATCCGCGCCACCGCAGAGACGGTCAAGCCGAAGAGATCCTCCCCTTTTAGGTAGGCTGGGAAGAGCTGCAGCATCTCCGACTCTTTCCTCACACATGCCACAGGCTCCAAAATCTTATCCCAAACACCTACGTATGGACAAAAAGTCATTTTTTAAATGACAAACTTGCTCTTAGCTAAATAGAGAGGAAAACAGGATACAGTATAAAAATAAGAAAGAGACGAAGACCAACCACTCACGAAGACTTACCAGATCCAAGTAAAGCCCCGTGGGCAGTGATCTAACAAACCTGGTGTATTACCTGCTTACCGGATGGCAGTAGTTTTAAAGACTTTATGAGGCGTGAGGGAAAAGACTATGTTACATTAAGGAAATTAAACAGTAGAAGTGGAAAAGAAAGTTAAATATAACTGAAATTCGTACAAGTAGTTAACTCACTTTCATGCTGGCCAAGCAGCATATTAGATTTTCACATGATTAATCCAATTAAGTAGTATCGGTAGATATATCCTTTCCTCTCAGTTAAAATATGAAAATGATATTTTCACTGGAATTATCTTTAGAGCATTTTCATATTTTAAAAAAAACCTGCTAAACTTGAAAAAAAAAAAAAAAAGCAGTTCTGCAGCACCTTCTACATCAATAAAAATGACAATCTAGGCTTAACCCTAGAGGCCAAAATTAAGTCTCATTTCTGGCTCTAAATCTGTTTAATATCTGATGCTCCTGAGATAAGACAATATGGCTTGAAATACGGTTCCCACCTTCTAGGTGACATTAACAAGAGGGTCCCCCAATGTAAGTGACAGGCAACCTTTATCTGCAAATCATTCTCCTACTTATTTTATAAATTCTGTTGGAATATATATTCTGATTTAGAGTAATTCTAGCAAGTGTTTAGAAAAAGACAGCAAGGTATGACAATACAAAGAAGTTAAACTTGCATTTGTAAATGAAGAATCCACACCTGTTGTGATAAAATATGAAACAGACGTGAGAAAAACCATGGAAATACTGACATAAAACATTCATCAGCCTAACGCTGGAGTGACTGGCTCGGCGGAGCCTAGAGACGGGGCCTCACCTTTGGGTGAGGTGTCACTTAAGACGAGATCTTCGTGGCCTTGCTCCACGATCCTGATGACGAACAAGGGGCGCCCGTCCTTCTCCTCGATGGAGCACAGGTAGCGACAGCGGCGGTTGGCGTAGCGCGTGCTCCAATACAGCCGGCTGGCTTCGTAGCCCACGGGGAAGAGCGCTTTGGGAGAGTGGAAGGCTTGCATCTGCTGTGGGAGCAGCTGGCCGATCGTGTGGAAGATGAGGCTTCCCACACGGAAGGTGTGGTCACGCTCCCCCCGCTGCACGATGCTGGCGATCTGTCGTACCTCATCACGCTGCACGTAGACCCTCCTGAAGACGGCAAAGTAACTTAATTCCTGCTCGTGAATTCCCTTTGGTTTGTGCATGGGACAAAGCATAGTTTTATCTTTAAAAAACATGCATTGTGCTTTAATGGCGCAAGTAAAGTGATAAATGTTGGTGCATCGAAATCTGTGACACCCGCTGGTGGCCCCCATCTTATGGCAGAAGACACATTTCATCTGCAGGCCTCTCCTCAGGGCTAGCTCCACGTTTATTAAGGCACCAGCCTGGGTCTCGTACACCTCCGTGGACCACAGGGCACAGTTCAAGTGGACCCACAGGTCCAAGTCGAGGTTGAGCAGCCTCGCCGGTCCATCTGTCAACCCATCGCCTTCTTCGTGACAGAAGCAGCACTTCCGATAGTCCTTGGGCACGGGATCAGGTTTCAGGGACGTGCCCAGTTTCTTCAGAAACTCATCAATTTCGTCTTCACAGGGGGGTCTGAAGGTCCCCTTGGGGACCACGACGTGGACGCTCCACTTCTTCCACTTCATCCCTCTCCACTTTTTAGTGATCGGCCTGCAGTCTTCAAACCCACCGTGGACAGTTCTTAGCCGAGGCTTTAACTTGACCGTTACCTTAAGCTCATCTGGCTTTGCCTCCACTTTGGCTGCTTCAAAAGCAGGAGGGAAAGTGATGGGTGGTGACGCTGGGGGCGAGGCTTTTTCCTGGAGCTGCGGCAGACGGTGCACATCTAAAGTGGAGATGTTGTTACTGTACTGATGAAATGCTCTGGAAGGCGTCTCTTTTATAGGCGAGTGTGGCAATGAAGGAACAGATTCCTGCACACAAAAAAAGAAACACGAGAAAGAGTAATTCCAAAGCCCCCAAGGCAATCCTTGCTACAAGAAGCCAAGCAGTAGGGTTCCAACAGCAGGGTGTTTGGCTCTGGGTCTGTAAGTCAGAGGTGAGGACTGGCGCACAACGGAGGTCAATGCTGCGTGCCCGTGGCGCTTGCGTCTCGACAGAGAGAGAGCGTGTTCTCTGAAAAGCCCTAAAGCGCTGGAGGGTATCCTGCTCTTAAAACTTCCAATGTCACAGGAGCTAATTTAATTTACAAGACGGAACAGCTTTTTGTTCAACCAAATAAGAACTCTGGATCATAATTTTCTATGAGCTCTTCCCACCCTCTGAAATTCCTGTTTGTTAATCTTAGGCTTAATTAATTGGCATAAGTGTGAAAGATGGGGAAGAGGTTCCCTGTCAACAAACAAATCATATTTAACTTTTCTCAGAGGTTGCCCGGTACCCATCCAACTACTGAAAGGGCTGAGCTGAGACAGAAGCTCCATTAGTTTCTCTTTAGATACAAAGTGTTGTCATAACCAAATCAACAGCAAACCCACCTTCTCATGCACCCCCACCCTACACAGCTCTGAAAAAAGACACGCCTCACAGAAAATCCAGAAGCAGGCAGACACTGCACACGGAGGACTCAATAAATTATGCGATGGAAAAAAAAAATTCCTTCTCTCATCTAGGCTGATATGTTTTAAAGTATAAATTTATTTGTCAAGTGGCTTGAATTTCATTACACTGGGCGCTACTGCCTTTTTAAAAAAATAAGAGTCTCCAGAACATTCTTCTGAGAAAGACGCAAGAGCAATGATGTGGAGGGAGGAGAGACTGACTATCACAGCACGGGAAAAACTTCCTTCAACGCAAACGGTTAAAAACATATCGTCCACATCAGCTACACACTCAAAGATACACTTAATCACACAAAAAACAAATAGACCTTTTCCAACCTGGTACAAGACAGATACTTTCCCCCCAGAATACATGAATAAACCTGAATTGTGGTTGTGAACAGGTTTTTTCCATCGGACAAGATCACTAAAGCAATACTTTATAGCTGTAATTAAATTAAGATATTTATAATTAAATAAGTAAAATTACAGATTTTAATAGTAGTGGTCTATTCAATTCTGAACTTTTAAGACATAGTTCAAATCTGCCCATTCTTGCTGAATAAGCCGAAGTTATTCAGTTTGCAGTAACAGCCTGGACCAACCACTCCTTCCCAACCTGGGGAGCGTCTAGAGCTCAGACCCCCCGGGGGGGAGCTCTGGGTGGGGGAGGCGGATGCGCCCCCAAAACACAGGCGTCTCTCAACGCAGACTGCTGACGGAAAGTGTCCCCATCTTACCTTGCTTTCGGAGGTCTTTGCTTGCGCAGCTGATGAATAGAGAATAAAGCAGTTATTACTACAGAAGACAATGTCCTTCTCCACTCTACTGGAGCTGTCTCGGGACCCCTGAAAAGCAAAGAGAAAGGTGTGGGGAGCTCGACAAGTCGGGATCTAATAAGAACAAGATCTGCACGGGGCTGGGTCTATTCTGTTCAACGTGAAAGCAGCAATCCTACCAGTAGTAAAAAGGTAACTATGAGCCAGTATCTAGCATAATAATTTAGCCACAGAGAAACCACATTTGCAGAAATAAACTTTACTCTCCATATTTCACCGTTTAAAAATACGCGGCTCTCATCGGACGCGCTGAACAGGCTGCTGTAGCTACTTGGTTTTAAGCTCAAGCACATGAAACATATGCTGACGGCGACCTCCTCCTGACGCAGGAGGGGGCGCTGCCCCGGCGCGGCGGGGGCGGGCGGGGAGCCGGGGGCCGGGGAGGGCCGTGCGAGTACCTTGCTCACGAAGGCCGGGTCTCTGGCCGGCTTCCTCACGCCGTGGCCCAGAACGACGACGTGACAGTGGCAGCACCACTGTGGCCTGAGAGCCGCACTTTCTGTGACACCGTGACTAGTGCCCGTGCACCCAGAAAGGCCTGAAGACAAAGGGCGCTCATTAGCGACTGAAGCCGACCACTAGCAGAGGGGGTCCCGGGGGGAGAGCTGCACCGCACCGACCGGCCGCAATACGGTTCATTTAGTTTACCACACGCTCGTCTTCAGTAATTAATAAAAATCTTATTTTCCAAGCAGTGGTTACGGGGCATCTATTACGTGCGTGGCACTGGGTACAGAGAAGGGAAGCTCTGCTCCCACGGCGGGGACAACACGCTGGGCTGTGGGAAGTGCGGAGGGAAGTCTCCAGTCTCAGTGCAAAGTGAGCCGGGGGCAGAGAATGCTTTCGCTCCGGGGTGAAGAGGGTTCGAGATCTCTTATGACAGAGGAAGAGGTATGTGAACGAGAGCCTTCAATGAGCGTGATTTGGAAAGTTGAAGAGGGATGAAGAAGTTCCAGGGCCAAGATAAAAACGCGAGCGAGGACGCAGACTGGAAAGCGTGTGACGATCTCAGAGCACATCGCTCGCGTGGCCATGAAGGCAGAAGGGAGAAGCGGGGAGAAAGCAAGGGTGACGGAGCAGCCAGAGGCTGAGTTCAAACCCAACACTGGCGACTGTCAGCGTGGCTCAAGGGCGAGACGTGGGGGGAGGCTGGGCTCTAAGAGCAGGTGAGGACGGAAACAAGACGGCCAAGAAACGGGTGAGCGAAGAGGCGTGAGGGTGAGGCCAGACGAGGAAGGCGGGAGGGGAGGGACGCCACACAGGTGCGAGGAACGGGCCCACCTTTCAGTGATGGGGAAGGTGTGAGCGCACCTACGGAGGAAGAGAGCGGCCCCGGAGACGCCGCAGAAGGAAAGGGAAGAGGCACACGGGCAGAGAGGGCCTCGTCCGCACAGTGTGACACAGCGCTAAGGGCCGCAGGAGAACAAACGCGCGGCTCCAGGGTAAGCAGGTTGGAGACCGCTGACAAGAGGGTGTGACGTAAGGCCCCAGGCACTAAAGGTCCAGTCACACCTCAGAAGACAGCAGGCGGGTGGGAGGGGGGGGTTGGTTTAAGTCACCAAGGACTGCGTGCCAACACGTGACCCGTTACTCCCTTAAAATCAAAGCGAGATCTTAAAGAGAAGCGGCGTAACTTTTGAATCAAGAATGAATCTGGGGTCAACAAACGGTAAACCAGCTCACCATTGCTTGCTGGAGGGAAGGGCACAGTAGGCTGCTTCAGGTGGTAAGAGCTGGCTAGTCTGGGAGGGTTTGCAGATCCTGGTGGAGGCCCACGAAGAAATAAACGCTGTCGATACTCCAAACCTGGGTTTACTCTGTGGCTACTGACCAAACCCACGGATGGAACATCTGGAGCATTACTAACCTCGTAGCTGTTAGGAATCCGAACGTGGAGGAGGTCGGAAAATGCAGCCACAACGCTGCTAATGTTCTAAAAGAAAATGGCAAACGCTGCGTTACCCGCCCAGGAGGCGACAGGACCACTGCAGAAACCTCACACTGCGGTAAACGCCATCTGCACGGCGCGCACACCTCAAGCAGATCCAGCCATTTTAATCTAGACTTAAGAGTCTGGGGGTGGGGGTGGGGGGAAGGGTTTTAACGGGCCAATTACCCAAACAAAGCTTCCATATACAGAAATCCTCAGACAGGGATTCCAATTAATGTTAAGTATCTGAGAGAACATGAATCTATTTCAGACATTTTCATTCAAGGAATGAGTTAAACCTTGTCATGGTTTTTACAGCTGGTCAGAAGTTTCCTTCAAGTGGACTCTCCCAGCTCTGGGCAGAAGTGTGACACAGCCCATGAGAACATACCCCTGCCGTGCTCTGCTCATGACCAACACGCCCCGCCAATGGGCGATGACTCAGGCTGCCCACGAAACATCATCAAGAATTAAGAGTTAAAAAGAATCCTCAGCCACGTCCTAGCGTTTGATACGAGCAGCTGCTACCTGAACACAGTGCTTCTGGAAAACTTTCACTGCTGACAAAGTGCTTCGCTGCTTAACTTTCTACGTGTAAATAGTTAGCAACTCTATGAAGAGTTCTCTACCATATACATTCTTTAGTAAAAAAATGACATCTCCGACTTCAATTTGCCCTTTTTGTCTTGACTGAGGCCGAGATCAATTTCTAGTACTCACAGCCGCGTGGACGTCTGAAGGGACCGCTAAGCCAAGCCCTAACTTTAATCTCTATGCGCGATGACCCAGCTGTACGTGTCACTGTGAGCCACCTGGCGCTCCTCTAGAAATGGGTAATATTGTACAACGCCCAACAGCCAGTCCGTCTTTATTTACCTCAGCAGCTGTAGGATGCAGAGTGATTGCCACAGATATGAGACCCGATCGGGGACCATTTGGGGATGAACCAAAAGGTGACGTGAAAAATAAAGTGCCCGGCTCAGTTTTGATGTCATTCCTTCTAGACTCCAGCCCTTAAGAAAGGAAGGATGAGTTGAGTGTCAGCAGCTTGGCTGAACGTTCACGTTAGCCAGCCCTCCCGCGGCGCCGCGCCCCTACCTTTCCCAGCGCTGCTCGGGAGGAGCGGGATGACGGGGGAGGGCGCGGGCTCCGGAGGCTCCTCTTTGACCAGGGACAGGTCTGGGTACCTGCGCACTTCCACGCCGACCACGCTCTCAGGGGAGGATGAGGGCACAACACTGTCGGGGGTGTCCCGGTCGCCCCCGTGGTCCTGTATCCTGGGAGCAGAATAAACGCACATGAGCAGGTGCAAGGCCGCCGCTGGGGGCTTCCCACACCAGCCCAGCCCTGTCTACGTGTGTGACCTTTGGACAGTGACAATAACCTGAGAGGCCAAAGAGTCAGTTCAGGGCCAAACAGGAAATCTCTTGGGAAAAAAAATAAGAAATATGTTTAACTATAAAGTGATTTAAATGGTATGTTTCCTTCTGACTAAAGCTTTAGCATCCAAGTTTAAAGACCTGCCAAAGGAGGAAGATGTTCAGATTATAACACAGCATAGAAAGAATGGATACTCACACCTTTGCAAAGCTCCAGATCACTGAGACTAGGGAACTCTCCTGTGGCTGAAAAAGGAAAGAGCAGTCCGCCACACACCCAGGCACGCGCGCACAGAGCTCCCCTGTGGCTGCTGTCTACTTACAGTGGCAAGTAGGAAAGAACCTGGCCAGTATGGCTTCACAGGCCTTCGTTTTTCTTAACTGATAAAGTGAAGTGGAAAAAGGAAGAGACTGGTCTAGTCCAAGAAGCTAGAGGTTACGAGGGCAAATGGGGCTGTAGGGCGAGTGTGGTCTTGGGCAAAATGTTGTATGGCAGCTTGAGAACCTGGGGTCTCACCCCCCCACACCCCAGAGGAGACACTGTCAGGCTGAAGGAACGCTGTGAGAAGCAGCATTAACAGGAGACCCAAGAGAGGCTTCCAAGGGGTCCCCACGCGACCCAGGAGTGGCCCGACACGCACACCCAGGAGGCCACCTCCCACAGCTGCTCCTGAGTGACCGTCCTGGCATAAATATAGCAGTAAAGGTCCAGGAGAAACAAAGAGCTGGGTTCTGACTCTGGACAAATTCCTTCCCCTTGGTCCACAGTCTTCTCATTTATACAGTAAAGGGCCTTAGTCAAATGACACCTTATCAAAGAGAGAGGGTGCTGAGCGGATTTTCCAAGAAGAGAGAATAATCTGACGAGCTGTGTAAGAACCTCCCCTGGATCTAACCGGCCGGGTTGGGACTATCTACCAGGAGAAGCTGATTTTCCCCAATCAGAATCCTGGGGCGAGAGAACTGACGCAAAGGGGTTTCAAAGTGTGGGCAGGACGGCCCTCAACTTCTCTCCCACAAAAGCATGCTCTGCTCGGTGACTGCCACCCTTTTATTCTGACATCTGCAAACATCAATAAACCCGGTAAATCACATTAACAGCTTATAAAGGGCAATGATCTTCGAAATACTTTGCATGGAGAGTCCCAATGCCTGAATGTCTATTCGATTATTATTACTTGTGGAACCTCCTATATCATATGAGATTTCTAAAGTGCACAAATGAATTCTTTTTAATAGTAAGAATGCTTTATAAACTTTAAATTCTGAAGAAAATTATTCACCAAATTTCACCTTTTAAGTGTTTTCACATGCTTTTCCTACAGACATCATTCTACATACAAACACGTATACATTTTTAAATATATGAAATGACTAAAAACTACTTGAGAAAAAGGAACTTCTACCTTAATTCCTCCTGATTATTATGAGGCGGCGTTGGAAGTGAAGCAGGAACGTCCACTGTCTTTGGGCCTTGAGCAATCGCTCTGGCCAACAAGTCATCGTGCGGTCTGAACGGCAGGTGAAATGGTTTAGGTCCTAGGCTTTTGGTAACTGGAAGAGCAAAAACACAAAACCATAAATCAGCCCAAACTGGCAATGGGTAAACTTTACAATCCGACTGCTATTTCACCACACACAGCCGGCAAACTCCTCAAAGGTACAAGACTTGGAGGCTTGGCATCCTACCTTCATGGCTCACTAATACTCCAGCTTTTCCAGCAAGTTCTTCAGTTGTTGCAAAACCATTTGCCATCTTCGGACAAGCCATAGGAGGTGGTGTAGGAGGAAGAGAGGCAGGGGGTGTTGGAGGATTACTTAAATTATTCTGCTGCAGGAGACCAAAAAATTTTAAATTATATGCTACTGAGCAAATATGCCACGACCTTGCTAAAACTTAGTTCTGTGAATTTTCAGCACAGGGAAGCAAGGTACAGAAATGTAATCAGAGGCACCTTCATTCCTAAAATGCACACCAAGAAGAAAAAGAAACATACAGGCCGGGAGGCATTTCAGTGGAACAAATACCCATAATCCTCTGGACATACCACCCACTGGCTCACTTTCCCCAGCTTGAGTACTTAGCTTTGAAATTAAGAAGCAAATTTATACTGTGCCTGATTTGATTCTGTACAACTCTTTTCAAGTTTCACTGTTAAAGCCAGTGAAGGACAGCTTTAAAATTCGACCAATAAATTGTAGAGAGTTCTCAAAAAATTCCTTTATTAAATTAAGATATGCCCCAGTTCTATCAAAAACTTGAGAATTTAAGATCCTAATCCGTAACTGCAACTTGTATCTTAGATATTAGAATCTGGATTGTCTGAAATCTCAAAAAGCAGCAAAAGGAGTAGCAATAATAACTAAATGGACTGAACCTTAACAAACGTAGTTTCCCCCCAAACATTTCTCCCTGCTTAACATCTGTCACCAATTTGTCATTGATTCACTGACTAGTCTCGCAGGGACTGTTGGAATCTACCAATAATACCATGCAAATCAAGTGCAAGGTAAAATTACAAATCTTGCAAAGATCTAGGATTTCTGAAGATGATGAAGTTGCGTGGAGAACAGCTTGCATCAGAAGAGAAGGCATTTACAAGAGTTAGGAGAGGTTCTATAACTGAAGAGAAAAGCCAACAACGATAATAAATGGAATATCACAAGAGAATGATTTTAATACTAAAGAAGAGAAGCCCTCAGAAAAACTGATGATACTCTCAAATATTTTTGCAAAAAAGATCACTTTACACAAGTCAGATGTGAAGTAAAGAGTATCTAATGAGCCTATCATAAAACTTTGTTAAAACAATATTACCAAAAGATAAACTTGGTGCAGTTTGATATTATTTTTGTAGCCTAAGAATTAATGCACAGGTGTAATTAGTACCTAAATTATTAGACAAAATACATTTTTAGGTTTTTTCATTGTATTTTTCAGGGTAAATTCCTAACTACATTTTTTACTCTATTTACTATGAATTTGGAGTCCTCTTAAGAGTTAATAAAGATTATAGGAAAATAAATATTTTCCCTACCATAGAAATATACAATGGATGTTTTTCACAATTTGTATTCTGACCTATACAAAAATTTCAAATGTTCATATTGGAAACACTTTACCTGGTAAAATTTTAACCTTTTAGTTGAACTAGAGTTTAAATGGAGCTTGGAAGATTAGATAGATGTAAACTAGATGGAAAAAAACAAGACAAGCTCTACCAATTCTGACATGGCATCCAAAGAGGAAGCAAGGTAACACCTTGGCAAAGAAACATACCTTGTAGATCAACTGAGAATAGTAATCCGAAACCCCTTCAAGGGTAGCACTGCCAAAAGTTCCTAGAAGTCGATTCCCACTATTAAACTGGCCACTGCCGTAAGGAAGAAAGTGGGCAAAGTTCACTCCAATGACTGGTTCCATTAGAGGGAGCAGAGAGAGCTGCTATTGAAAAACACATTTAAGAGTAATGTACACGATAAACAAAACAAGTGTTTCTCAATTTTTCTAAGACCCAAAAGGCAACTTAGTCAAATAAGGCTTGAGAAAAATAAGACTTAAAAATTTCAAGTATCAAAATGCTGGAATAAGTGAGAGAGACTATAGAATCTTTGAGATATACTTAAAAATGAGCCTTATTCTCTTCTGTCTTAAAGGGATGCTGCCAGGCTTCTAACAAGAAAAACACCTTCCTTATCTTTGCTCAGCAAGAATCACGGCTGAACTGAGGCTAGGTGCCCCCAACGGCACTCTTCAGCAGCTGTCTCTCACCTTCTGTAACAGCCACAAAGGTGTAAGAATGCACCCTACTAGTGGGAGAGACCAATGCCTGTGTTTCTTTGCATCCGGAGTCACAAGTAACGTGGACAGAATTTTTCTTGGTGCTGAGGCTGCTCCCTTTGAACATAAGTAAATCTTGACCAGCGCCAACCAATCCATCTATTTGATCTATTTTACCCTAAAATTTTGGGGTGCCAGTAGAATAAGGTGCAAGTTTGCTTGCACATAGGAAATCTATTAGGTTGCTTGTTGAGATGTCTTTTACCCCTTAACTCTCTACTTTTGGGAAAGTTTCAGTTTAACAGGGTTGAAAAAGCATCTGATGTCTCACACTTCCTTGAATTTTGAAAGGGGCTGCTCCAAAAGACTCACCTGCTTCAGGTGGGTAAAGGTGTCCGTGGTAGAGAACATCGCTTGTTTCTCCTCTTCTTCCTTTTTCCTTTTCTTCGACCGAGGTGCTGCCTTCTCTCCGGTCCTCTGAGTCCTTTTGCTTCGCTGTTTCTTGGTTTCACTTCCTCCATCTGTTTTTGGCAACTGGCTGTTGCCACATCCAAAACCACCTTGCACTTGAGCCCCCAAAGTTTGCTAATGTAATTGGAAAGGTTAAGAAATAAGTGAACTATCTACACGCTGAATTCCAGTTCCTGCTAATACAGTTCCGCCCTAAGACACAATATTCCTAACATGGGTACCCAAAGTTAAGGAGGGAAAACGGTGGCATCAAATGGCCTGTTTTCTGAGAACAGCATCCCTTTTTTGAAACACGATTCTCAAGTGTGTAAGTCAGCAGGCTGCGAAGCTTGAGGAGAGAGCAGAACTCCTAGGTGTGGCTCTTCTCCCTTCAGAGGAAGCGTTTCTCCTCAGGCCTGTCCACACTTATTCCTGCCCTCCGGCGGCCGTGCAGGAAGGGGTGCTCTTAGCTAGATGGCTGTGGTGCTCTCTGCACGGTGGTCTTGGGAGCCTTATTTGGGCTCCCGTCAGGAATGGGTGAAATACGGGCTATGCGGACACCACTGCTAAGCCCCAGAAAAGTTTCACAGCCTACGCATCTCAGTTGGGAGGAACAGCTAGCCTCAGAGATCACTAAAAACAAACAACATTGTTCACTGAAATTAGTTCGTGGTCATACATGTGACTGAATAATAACTGCTACATACTTAAAGTCAACGAAAGAGGACCTATGTGACAGCAAATAAGCCTCTTCTTTACTTCTGTCTCTATGGCTAAGAACAAGCCAGTCCTTAAAGAGGTTTTTAAGGGTAGTACTATCAATCCTTAAAAATAAGGGACTATTTTTAGGGGCCACTATTTCTAAACTTGACAGCTATACTTTGCTATAGGCAACTATAGTTGCTAAACTTATTTTAATGTGCTCTGCATTGACTCTTTGAGGGTTTGCAGATTATAGTTTCCATTTATATATATATATATATCTAAATGACTTAGAGCACGGATGGCAAAATTGTTCTGTAAAAGGCCAAAGAGTAAATATAGCTACTCAACTCTCTGCCCTGGTACTGCAAAATCAACCACAGACAATTCATAAACTAATGAGCTAGGCTATGGTTTAATAAGATGTTTTAAATTCATGGACACTGAACCCTGAATTTCATATACTTTTCACATGTTGAGAAACACTACTCTGTTTCAGATTTTCTTCAACCATTAAAAAGTGGAAGAACCATTCCTGGCTCATACACAAAAGAGGGGATATGGAAGCAGGAACGCAGCGCCCATCCCAGGGCTAGGTCGACAGTTCTCAAAGGGCGGCCCCCAGAGCTGCAGGGAGCACCACCTGGGATGGTTACAAGTGCGCATTCTCTAGTCCCACCCCAGACCTGCTGACGCCAAACCTTTAACAAGCCCTCCAGGCGATGCTGATACACTGACGTTCAGAGAACCCTGGCCTAGAGCTATGCCTCTCATGTCCATATGAACGCGAATCACCTGCGATCTCGTTAAAACGCACATTCTGACTGGTACACCTGTGCGGGGGGCACAACATAGCGTTTCCTCAAAAGCTCCCAGGTAAGGCGGATGCCGCCAGTCCTCGAGGACCGCACTGTGGGCAGCACAGAGCAAAAGGCTTGTAAGAGGAGACCGGTGCGACCGCTTATGCGGTGTGCAGCACGGTCAGGCCCTCTAAGTGCTTAACAGACTTCTCCAACCCTCACAGCTTCCCTAAAGAGCAGCTATTACTACAGTTCAAAGAATGCTTTTAATTACAGAAGAACACAAAAGATTAAAAATCACCCCAAAGTTTGCCTGAGATAGGAATAGTTCACAGTTTACTGTATTTGTTTTCGATCTTTTATCTATGCCTACATATATTTTGTTAAAAACACAATGAATCACACTTAGTATTCTTTTATTCTGGTGGTTTTGCCTTTTAAACGTGACATATGGTTTGTTCCCCGTGACATTAAACGTTCATACATTGAACAGATTTAATGGCTGCAAAAAATCTGTCTGCTCAGATACAGATACACAGAGACTGTAAGCCAATCAATAACTACAGTAGTGGATTCAGGTTGCTTTCTCTCATTTTTATCTATTAGTAAAGATAAAGTCACTCATTAGCTATTCATGTGGTCACACCTTTGCACGTATTAGAATTTCACATTCCTCTTGCCAGATTCCTAGATATGTTATTGGTAGTCATGGGTATGCACCACCTTTTATTAATATCACAAGCACAAGGTGTACTCTAATTCCTTTAATCCCTGTGGCAACCCAGTCACAGGGAGCATTATTAATCCCGTTTTACAGATCAGGAAACTGAGGCACAGAAAGCCTGACCTGCCCAGGCTGCATGCTGGAAAGAGATGAAACATGGATTTGACACAAGCTGAGTGATGTGAGCTCTCAAAGCCTCCCAAGGCTTTACCCCTCCACTACAACTAATGCCAACTTATGTGTGAGAAAACACATGTCCTCAGCACGGAGGAACAACTGGGCCTGTCCACAGCTACTGCCACAACAATTCTGCCTCAAGTGTGACTAGAAAGTAAACAAATTTCATCATTCATAAAACGGGAATAATAATTGTGCCTGCCGTACCTCAGGGCAAGCACTGAGCACAGTATAACCCCTAGAATGTGGTTAAGAAGGCATCACCCCTAGTAATCCAGGGCCCCCGCCCCTTGCTGCCCTCCCAGATGGATATGAGAACATGTGACACAGTCCAAACATTTATACATATACTAATTGATCTCATCCCTTTTTCTATCATAATATCCAATATACATTTTTTTTTTTACATGTAATCACTAGTATTAGGACCTAACTTCACTCCACCGAGTACCAACTATGTGGTATTGAGACAGAAAGGCATAGAGACAGAAAGGTGCTCAGGACGCCGTCTACACCCTTCAAGGAGCCGTCTATGCTCAGTGGTAATAGAGAAACTGCTATGTAAGCACATGTGCATCCACTTTTTGAGACTGGCTGAGCTGAGTAAGGTATCCGGGGAAGACGATTCCAGAACTGAGTCTTAAAAGATACAGATAGGGCTTCCCTGGTGGCATAGTGGTTGGGAGTCCGCCTGCCGATGCAGGGGACATGGGTTCGTGCCCCGGTCCGGGAAGATCCCACGTGCCGTGGAGCGGCTGGGCCCGTGAGCCGTGGCCGCTGAGCCTGCGCGTCCGGAGCCTGTGCTCCGCAACGGGAGAGGCCGCAACGATGAGAGGCCCGCGTACCGCAAACAAACAAACAAAAAAAAAGACACAGATATTGGCCAGATGTTAAAAAAAACAGAAGGGAGAGCAAAGCAGGCAGCAACAGCAGCGTACAGCCATATATGGAAGGGTGAAATCAGAAAGACACTCAGGGACTGCAAGTAGCCCAGGATTCCGAGGGGCAGAGGATGCAATGGACAAAGTAGCTAGAGATCAGGCCTATTTGCTGATTACAAATATGACTGAAAAAGTTATCACCACCAAAATTTACAAAAATTACGTGACTCTAAGGGGTTACCACTCAACCTCTACTGAATCAGACAAATAAGAGAAAACAAAGAGTAAGCCAATACTTGCAAAACAAATGGCTTCACTAACAATCTTAAAAACTGCATATTTGGACAACTAAATATAGCACTCCACCTCATTCAATTAAAAGAATGAAAAATTTAAAATCTACCTTGAGAAGCACTATAGGGAAAGCTTTATGAACACAAGAGCCGTGGTAGTGCAGCATGTGAAAGACAAGACAAGTTAGCCAATTCCTACAACCTAGAAAACCCCAGCTTGGGAAATATGTCAAGGAAGTTCACTGAAATGCAGGAGATCGAATCTTGTATACTTACAACAAAGTTCTTCATACAAATGAAAAAACAAAAGCAAATCCAATGTTTTATAACTTAAAAAAGGGACTTCCCTGGTGGCACAGTGGTTGAGAATCCGCCTGCCAATGCAGGGGACACAGGTTCAATCCCTGGTCCTGGAAGATCCCACATGCTGTAGAGCAACTAAGCCCGCAAGCCACAACTACTGAGCCACCGTGCCACAACTACCGAAGCCCGTGCGCCTAGAGCCTGTGCTCCACAACAGAAGAGGCCCGCGCATTGCAACAAAGAGTGGCCCCCACTCGCTGCAACTAGAGAAAGCCCATGTGCAGCGGCAAAGACTGAACACAGCCAAAAACAAAATAACATAAAATAAATTAAAAAAAAAAAGTCTAACACTTAAAAAAAAAACTTAAAAAGGGCAAAATATCGACACATGGAAAACCACAAAGATAAAATACCATCTACCTGTAAAACTGTGTTTGTATAACATTAAGTATTAATACTTTGCAACAGAATGGATTCCCAATATGGGTATTCCTGAGCGTCCCCAGGGGTATTAACAGGGTGCATGAGCTATTTTCTGTATTTCAAAGAGGTTAATGGAAACTGCACTCTATTTGCAATTAGGACATGTAGATGTTTACTTCTTTGCTTTAGTTAGATCAACTCAATGTGGCGATAATCAGCTGACAGGAATATGTTACGTATGAAACGCATGACCCTACAGCTCTCTGATTTTTGAAAAATACAGTAAACAAATTATTACTTGATATAGTTTATAGGTATAAACCAAAACATGAGGTCTGCGGTTTTTTTTATTCCACAGTAAAAAGGTTATAAAATAGCCTTGAAATCAACACAGCAGTCGGCACTAATCTGTTGTGACCATAACTTAAAAGAAAAGGGGAAAAACCCAAGCTGTCTTCCTGAGCCACACTTACCACGTCGGCTGGGTCCTGCCTCTCAACCAGTTTGTTATCCTTCGTACCGTCGTCTTCTGAGCAAAAACTCCCTTCCGGTTTTTGATTTAACAGGGAAGATGCCTTTTTATTTTTCAGCAGGTGCTTCAGCAGCTCATTGCCTGAATCTCCTTTGGCAGCAGGAGTGCCGGCAGGTCGGGGAGGACTCTGCCCCGGGCAGGAAGCGCCGGCCACAGCCCTTTCTTCGGTCCCATCCCCGGCGCGCTCCTCCAGTTCAGGCCCATCTGGGCCTGGGCGCTGCTCCAGCTCAGCTGACTCCGGTTTCACCTCCCCATCTGGGGCAGGGGCGTCGATGGGGCGCTTATCCACCTCTGAACTCGCACAGGTCTGTTGACCTGGGGTTCCTCGTGCAAAGTCACCGCTGGGCAGTTCGTTCTCTGGTTCTGTGCACAGCGGGCCCGCTGCCAGGTCAGGAGGTGATAGGCCGCCCGGTTCCGCTGGCTTGGGCTCTCCTCGCCGAGGGAGCTCTCCGGGTGCGCCCGCCGCGGGGGCAGAGGCGGCTTCCGAGACACCCGGCGTTGGTGGAGCAGCTACATCCGAATGGGGAGTAGAAGGTGCCTTGGTAGATTCCGCATCGTCGTCTTTCTTCTTCTTTCTTGTTCTCTTCTTTTTCCCTTTCTCTTCCGGGATTATATCAGAATACAGCTGGATGAGAGACGGGGCTGATCCTGGGTAACTCTGTCCACGGCTTACGGCCGGGTCTTGGCCACAGGGGAGACTGCTATTAGCCACTGGAGGTGCCGCAGGTAACGCGGGTGTAAAAGGAGGCCTCACCGGGGACTGCTGGAAGCTGGCCCCAGGAACACCTCCAAGTACTGGCTTCACAGAACGGAAGTTTGGGCTTCCACCAGGAATTGACGGCGAGTCGGGAACAAACGAGGGAGGTCCCATCTGCCTTCGCTCGTTGGTTTGCAGGAAATTTGGGGTGGGTGGTGAATTAATAGACCCTTGCTGTATGTTCTGCTGCTGTAAAACTGGCCCCGCTTGCTGTGGCTGCTGCGGAGGCTGCTGAAGGGGTCTTGGAGGTTGCGTAAAATCACAGGGCAGGTCAGAAGTGTAGAATGGGATCTGGGACACGGGTGTCCTGCTGCTTAGCTCTGAGCCCACCATGCCGTGCTGCTCCATTTCCATCCTCTGCTGCAACGCTCTCTGTCTGTCTACTTCTTGCATGAGCTGGATTCGTTGTCTTTCCTGCTGTTCTCGTAAACGTTCCTTACGTTCCCGTTCTTGAAAACTTTCACTGAAGGGGTTATTGTCATCGAATTCCACCCGTGGTGGTGGTCCACTCTGTGGATTTGCATTTGACACTGGCCCTGGGGCTGGTGGGCAAGTTTTTACTGGTAACTGGGCAACTGGGGGCTGAATCCTAGGAGGATCGAGGGGGCGGTGAGGAGCGCCGGTAGGCTGCCACCCAGGTAAACCGGGCGTCCTAGCGGGGCTCGTCGTGCGGCCAGCGATGACCGTGGCGTGCTGCTGGTGCTGCAGCTGCAGTGGCGCCATGGGGAAGCCGGGCTGGCTCATGGTGGGCGGGGGCACACCTGGAACCAGGGGCAGCTGGGGCGGGACGCCGGGCATCACAGTGGGCGGGGCCATCGCACACTGCTGCTGCTGCTGCTGCTGCTTGATCCGATAATCTTCAATCAACTCAGCGTGCTCCTTCTGTTGTTTACGAATCTGGAAGAGCAAAATGAAATCTTACTCATTTCTCTGTGCTTCGGGTATCAACTAAAAATACTGGCTGACGACTATGGTGGACGTTATACAGCAGGCAGTTAGATCAGGCAGAGGCAGAAACATCTTGCTTAGGCAATGGCAAAAATCACCAAGGGGGAAAAAAAAAGGAAGGAAGGACTGATCGACTGAAACTGCCAAGCTTTTCAATAATAGGATGTTTCTAAATATGAAATACCAAAAACAAATTTGAAAAACATCTTTCTGAAACAAATATTTAAGAAAATCTTTCTCTGAGTCATAAACCATTTAAACTACATATAAAAAATAAAACAATAAACAAAGCCTACACAGGAATCAGCTAATTGTGATGTCTTAGAAGTTACATATATAAGGTTAGACTAATATATATTATATAATATATAAGGTTAGACTACCTGTGAGATTTAACTCAAACTATAACCATTTAAATGTGTTAAGATTTCATTTCTTAAGTATATACAGAAGTGTACAACATGTTAAGACAAGATGAACTCCAGTACATATACCACACCCTCCCCTCCAGGTTAAAAAGACTAGATTGGTAATAAAACTCCTTGAATTTAATGGGTTACATATTCAAATTATAATTTCTGAAATATGTAAAAGCTCTGAGGTAATGTTTTGAACAGTTCCTAAGAGGCTCCTAATATAATGACTGACTTGTGTCAGTTAATTAATCCCCAGAAGCCTTTGTACCCCCACGGGCAGACGCTACGGACCAATCTCAATGAAGACACCAGCCGGGTCCTGAGGACACACCACCTCACGTAGGGAGCTGGGAGAAAGGGCTGCAAGAGGATGTACACGCTGCCCTCCAAAATCACTCAATTTTGTGTACTGTACTAGTACACTGAGCCAATTCTGATACGTTTTCAACTTACTTTCAACAGTTTCCCAGGCAGATTAGCATATTCTCTGCACATAATGGTTTTGGTCTATTTTCCTGTAGCTGGCAATTTCTACTTATTTGCTTCTCTTTCCTGACTGGCTTACTCACTAGAACTGAGGAATTACCATTGGATTGGCGAATGAGTACGAACATACATAAAGCACCAGAACACTAACTGAAATACAGAAGGGGGTGATCCATGCCTTTGCCATGACATTTTAAAATTCTCTTGAAGACGCTGTCATGAATTGCTTATCTCAGTGAGATCACACGGGACTGCTGGCGACTATGCTGTAACCGACAACGTGTCCTACTCCCCAAGTGTAGTATTACCTTCTAAGGAGGGTTTGATCCATGGAGATACAAAAGCTAGGCCCTCACCATAAAAAATTTATATAAAAATACCAGAAGGCAATAAAAAGGCTAAAAATAAGTTATAAAGAAATCCTTAAAAGCATTTTTACTTGAAATAAACATGGCCCCAGAAAGTAAATTTAAAGAGAAAGGAAACCTCTTAATTCCAGAACAGTCCTGGTTTTAAACAATGGAAATCACACTGTAATCAGCTCACTGTTGGGACATTATCGTGGTAGCTACAGCTTGGAGATAAAACGCCAAGGTCGAAATCCCTACTCCAATGATCAGCTACGTCACCGACCTCCACAATGACTCAGCAGATTCCTCATGTGTAACACGGTGATAATACTACCTTGTTCATAAGGTTATAGAAAACGTTAGATAAGACAGGGCATGTAACTGTGTCACTTCTGTGATTTTTACTGATTCAGTCTGCTCTGAATTCCTCCCTCTCCACTATTAAACATTGGGAGTAAGATTTAAATGGACAATCAAAAGCAAGAGTGTCCTTTTTTGGTGTACAATTCCATGAACTTTAACATGGGTGGAGATGAGTGTGGCCATCAGCACAGTCAAGCTACTGAAGGACAGTCCAGGGGTTCCCCGTTTCTGGTGAGTGTGTTAGAGATGCAGTCAATATTTGTGTACAGGTTTGTGTGTGAACCTAAGTTTTTAATTCATTTGAGTAAATACCTAGGAGTGGCCACTTAACACATTTTGAACACTAAATAAAAATTTTAAATTTTACTTCTTGAGTATAACTAATATTTCAGTATGAGCATTTTCAGAAACATCAGGTTCATAATGAAAGATAACAGCAAAATGATCTCATTTTTCAGGAATGAGTCCTTTACATAAGATACACCAATGTACTTTAAGACCAAAATGATATTGAGAAGGAATACTAATAAAAACATACTATGGGGAAAAAAAACAAAAAAAAATCCCACCAGAATGATTCAAATGCTCTATCTGAAATTCCACTAGAAACTAAGGAACCAAAGGACATGGCAAAGCAAAGGTCAACTCCAAGTAGAAAGCCTGTGATCTCCCCATGAGCTGCCCTCAGGAAAACGAAGACTCCGCACAGTGATTTCTCAGAACAGGGAAAGTAGCTGAATTTCCCCAGCTATACTAGCTATACCAGTATGCAAACAGTTCCTCTAGGTCAGGACTATGAGAACTTATCTCATCAGTGGCGTTTACTGAAAGTACGTGCTGTGTGACCGCGACTCTGGCGCAAGGACAGGGCTTATTTCTTCAGTTAGTAAGAGGTCTCAGAGCTGACACCTTTGACAGTGCATTTCTGTGTGCCATTTACCACCACCCGAAATCCTTTCTAATTAATCAATGACAGACCAAAACACTCTATGCATTAACAGCTGTTTCTGTTTTGCAAGCCTATTTATTACCTGCTCTAGCTGCTTCTGAACCATGCTTTGCTGCTCAGTGACGTGCTTGAGCTGCTCTGCGTCCTCTTCTGGAAACTCACGCCCAGCTTTCTTGGCGGTACGTTGTTTAGCTGAAAGGGCCTTCTTGGATTTCCTGTGTGCACCGATTTGTTCTTCAAGATATTTCTGCTGCATCTGAAGAAGCTGTTGGGTCTCCTGAAGCCATTCTTCATACTGTTTACGTTGTGAATCATCTGAGGAAAAAAATTAAAATTCACCTGTGTTAATTTTCTAAAAAGTCCAATATAAGTTACACAAATCCATTTTGTAGGAAACATTTTCATCATGACCTTGTAATAGGTATTTTGAAAACATAGTAGTAAATAACTATATAAAGTATAAGATTTTAGAAAAGTATTTAAGAAAACCAAAGAATGCATGTTCTTAGGACACAGGCTAACTTCATACTTATAAATACTATAAACCCAATCTTTGAAAAGCAAAAGATTTATCTAATGGAACTTTTATCTACTAAACTATCAAATTCTCTAACCCATAAGCTAAACTATATATTGAACTATATCTGTATTTGATTAATTCAACTTTACAGATTTTGAAGAGACAAAGTAAGACATATCCTATTAAGGTCCAGAGCATGGATTAGGTATCATTTCCCATGCTAATTTTCCTAAGTTTATGGGTTTCCCCTATTTCTAAATGGTGAAAGTATGTCTTAAACTATGAGGGGGGGAACCTAGAAAGTTTTAGAAAGGACCAAAATGAAGTCTGTTTTATAGAGGAAATCCGTAAGTTAAAAACATTGGTAATTTTTATGAATTTTGTCATTTATATGTCTATAAATAAGCCATTAATCAAGTAAAATCTTCTCTACTTGTATGACTGTCATTAATATCTCCCCAAATAGTTGTAGCTCTTCATCTTGTAGCAATATTCCTTCTTAATTCTTTAAGGGCACTTTACTTCACTGATGCCAAGTTCAAAAAAAAAAAAGTCACCTTATGGTTGTGAAATTCTATACTTTTTGACTCACTTTAAGACAAAGAAATAAATAAATACAATTCCAAGAAGGACATTCGCTGAAAACTTACATCAATGATAACAGAATATTGTCATACAATAGGAATCCAACCACAGCCAGTGGGCACAATAAAGCCAGAAAAAGCCAGTTGGTTACACTTATTTACTTGTTTTTAATGCAAATATGTATGCAAATTATAATAATTAGTGCAGGGGTAATTTCAAAAGGTCAGACTCTGGGTTTGTTCTTAAACCCAGAAGTTCCAGTACATGTATGAACTTGAAATCTAGTCTACTAAATTTGAAGGGCATTTTTCAGAACAGGCTTTTTCACAAGATTTCAGAAGTTCTGCTTCTGGTAGAATGAGACCTACCGCAAGGAAAGCCTTTCTGGTTTCTGGAACCAGGAGAGCAGAGGTGAGCAAAATGAAAAATAATGGTGAAAAAAAAGTTAGCTAAACAGTCTGAAGATTTCAGAAAGGTTCAGTTTGGGGAGAACTGTAAACGCTATCCTGAACCACCTTGGGACCCCTGAAAGTAACGAGAGAGGATCAATGGCACCCTGCCTCCTTGACTTCACACCATGCTGCTAACCCAGCTCATCTTTCCCTTTGCTGTTCCCATTTAGTGTCCTTGTCACGCAGGCAGACAGTCATTAGAAAAGTGGTTTAATGCTACAGATTGTAAAGCGCCCAATCTATATACAAAAATAGCAGCGACACTGAAGAGGATGGGGAAGGTGATCTTTCTGTATTAAAATATTCACCTCTAACCATAATCATTCATGCACAGAAAAAAAAGCAATGAAATACATGCCTTGAGGAAAAGATGCCTAATAGGGCAGTGATGTTTAATAAAAGATGAGGGCACTTCGACTTAAAATAACACACCTAAACTAACTCCAAGATTTTAAAAGAACACAAATATAGTGCAAACAAGCAATCCCCAGAGAACAGGTAACTAATTAGATTTATACTTACTGACAAAGCCTGGACCAAAATTTGGAGGATTAGGCCTAGAAATCTGATGTGTTATACTGCCATCCTAAAATAAGTAAAATTTACAAATAGGTTTATTCCACATTTCAGTTCAAGGGGAAATAAAACTTTAAAAAAATGAAAAAGAAAAAAAGAAATGGAAAGGGAAAAGAACTTTAATTTCTTATGACATCTTTAAAACTTTCATTTTTATAAAAAGTAGAATGAATTTTGTGGTGACAACCTAATTTCTGAACATTTTAAACTATCTCTGAACTGTTATATTTGCTAGATTTCAGTTGAAAAACAATTATGTTTGAAGTAAGGGGTTATTCATCAGAAATATAATAGTAGTAGGGCAAATCAAATAGTGTTAGTATTATACTTAGCTAAAGATCCATGTAAAACCCCACTTAGCTAAAGATCCATGTAAAACCCCACTTTTTGATGAAATCTACCTGGTTTCTTCTGCAACTAAGACTGAAACATGGGTTCCAGATTTACTAAATTCCACTCCACAACACAAAGTTATTTAAGAACAAAAACGAGTATCTCTAACAGACACAAATAATAAAACAAATATATACTAATTAAAAATGTTACTCTTATTTTCTCATTAAATGTCTTATATCTCCCAGGGAGACCAAACAGCTATCATCTCACAATTCCCTGGCAACAGTCTAATAAACAGAATTAACTTTGAAAAAGCATTTAATGGGTTGTCACAAATTCTGTTAGGTATGAGCTGTATACAATGTAATGACTAAAAATGATACCACTACCCAGAATGCACTACATGTAAACCATATAATACTGCAAAGCAGGTGGTGTAACATTTAACAGATCAGAAAACAGAAGTTAAAAAATTTGCCCAAAGTTGCACAATAAACTCATAGTGGAACTCAGATTATTTTAAAACTCAGCTATGAAGCCTATGCTTTTTCCACTGTGTCAGAAGGTCTCTTTTTTAATCAAACGAATATAATTATCAGCATAATAAATCTGAAGTGTTGTTAACTGGCAGGGCGAAAAAGAAAGTGCCAAGAAGACATAAAGAAAACAGTTAGTTAGCTTTCTCTCTTTCTCCTCCCCTCCCCACCCAGGCAGATACTTGAAAAAAAAAAAAAAAGAAGAAGAAAACACAATATGAAATGAGCAGTTCTACTTTCCTGGATATTGCTTGACACTAAATATTTAAATATTTACACTTTTTAAAGCTGATTATTGTGGACAGTAAATATTTCAAAAACTAAATTATTCCAAGGAATAAACTGTAGAACATGACTATCTGTATCTAAATAAAATGATTATAATCATTATTTCCTACATTTTATAGCATTTTTACATTTAAATGTAATGAATGAATTCTAAAATGCAGGACATGAAAATATCTCTGTGGAGTTGAAAGTAAATAAAAGCAAACCCACAAACCCTAAGCATTCGGCTTCCCTCCAAGTGACCGTCTACCCTTAAATATATAGATCCTTTTCAGAAATTGTCAGTTTTTAAACTTTGTCTTTCCCGTAAAAAATAATAAAATGTCTTTCATTTCTGCTGAGCCGAAAATACTGGTACATCCTGGCAGTGTTCTAGGACTTCTACTAATTTTTGGAAGAGGCCTCACCATAAAGAATAGCGAGAGACACAGGAAAACGTGCACTCTTAAGTGACTAGTTACAAGCAGCAGTACCTGAGTAACTGCCTGTGGAAGGAGAGTCTGGCCATCACCAGTCTGTGTTCCAGTAACCGGCGGGCCCATAAAGGGGAACCTGTGAAAAGGAAGTACTAAGCATCAAACGATAAGCATTTGGAACTAACATTATTTTTAAGTGCTTAACAATTTTCTCTTCCAGGGAAGAAGGAGTAATGGCAGCGTCTTCCTCATCAAAGACATTTACTAAAGCCCCGTCTTTGTGTCCCAGCATCGCCACACAGTTCTGTGAAGTGTGGATTCTTACTACCCTCATTTGACTTCTGATGAAAAGGGAGATTCAGAGAGACTAAGTAACTGTCCCCACAGTGATGAGTGGGACAGCGGTGCCAATGAGGCTGTTCCAGAGGTCCCGCGCTGCTATATGCCTCATTATACCTTAAAATGAACTCAAGCCTTTTAGATGAAAAATATAATGAAGACAATTTTCTTAGAATTTATGTACTAAAACTATTTGTTCCAATCTTTATTTAAAAATAGTTGGTAGCTTACAAAAACTTTTTGCATCCTAAAACAAAAGATGTATCTCAATTAAGAAGTTTCATACTTTTTTTTTTTTTTTTTTTGCTGTACGCGGGCCTCTCACTGCTGTGGCCTCTCCCGGTGCGGAGCACAGGCTCCGGACGCGCGGGCTCAGCGGCCACGGCTCACGGGCCCAGCCGCTCCGCGGCACGTGGGATCCTCCCGGACGGGCAGGCGGACTTCTCAACCACTGCACCACCAGGGAAGCCCCATACATTTTTTTTTTAACATCTTTAACTGGAGTATAATTGCTTTACAATGGTGTGTTAGTTTCTGCTTTGTAACAAAGTGAATCAGTTATACATATACATATGTTCCCATATCTCTTCCCTCTTGCGTCTCCCTCCCTCCCACACTCCCTATCCCACCCCTCCAGGTGGTCACAAAGCACCGAGCTGATCTCCCTGTGCTATGCGGCTGCTTCCCACTAGCTATCTATTTTACGTTTGATAGTGTATATATGTCCATGCCACTCTCTCTTTGCCACAGCTTACCCTTCCCCCTCCCCATATCGTCAAGTCCATTCTCTAGTAGGTCTGTGTCTTTATTCCTGTCTTACCCCTAGGTTCCTCATGACCCTTTTTTCCCCCCTTAGATTCCATATATATGTGTTAGCATACAGTATTTGTTTTTCTCCTTCTGACTTACTTCACTCTGTATGACAGACTCTAGGTCCATCCAACCTCACTACAAATAACTCAATTTCGTTTCTTTTTATGGCTGAGTAATATTCCATTGTATATATGTGCCACATCTTTATCCATTCATCTGTTGATGGAAACTTAGGTTGCTTCCATGCCCTGGCTATATTGTAAATAGAGCTGCAATGAACATTTTGGTACATGACTCTTTTGAATTATGGTTTTCTCAGGGTATATGCCCAGTAGTGGGATTGCTAGGTCGTATGGTAGTTCTATTTGTAGTTTTTTAAGAAACCTCCATATTGTTCTCCATAGTGGCTGTATCTATTTACATTCCCACCAACAGTGCAAGAGTGTTCCCTTTTCTCCACACCCTCTCCAGCAGTTACTGTTTCTAGATTTTTTGATGACGGCCATTCTGACTTCATACATTTTTTTAAATGGATGGCTAGTGGGAAGCAGCCGCATAGCACAGGGAGATCAGCTCGGTGCTTTGTGACCACCTAGGGGGGTGGGATAGGGAGGGTGGGAGGGAGGCTCAAAAGGAGGGGATATGGGGACATATGTATGCATATGGCTGATTCCCTCTGTTGTACAGCAGAAACGAACACAGCATTGTAAAGCATTTATACTCCAATAAAGCTGTGAAAAGCTTTATTGGAAAAGAAAAAAGAGAAAAGAGTTTCATGCATTTTTATATCTAAATGTTAAAGCAAACCAAAAGCTGGTCACTGACCAAGATAAAGTCTATATGGTTCAAAATATCTGGCAAAACGTTACTTACTCTAATTAAAAACTTCACAGAAACATTACTGCTTTGATGAAAACACTGCCCGTAAAATTACCAAATGCGTTAATGTAACAAGATTATATTTTGCAAATGATTTATCAAACACTTTACCTTAATATCTGAGTATTATCAGAATTTGGAACATATGCTTTTTAATTTTTTTACTCAGCTTTTTGATTCATCTGTTACTCGCTGGCTCCACTACAGCCCTGGTGTGGAATAATCTCATAATCCGAAAAGCACTCACTGTCTATCACCCTCAGTCAACTTATGACACCACCTGAAGGAAGGACCGTCACCTCTACTTCGCCAGAGTGCTCAGCAGAAGGGACAACAACACACCCGAGGACTATCGGATCAGTGTGCCTGAGCGATACAGACACGATGCTGAAGGAGCAGCGGTTCGGATTCTCAGCTCCATATTTCAAAGGACGTACAGCATTAAATTTCGCATTCCCTTCTATTTTGACTATGCGCAGCAAACTACAATATTATCAGCAGTACTGTGACTTTGCACCAATAGAACTCGCATTATTTTCATAGCAAAAGTTGTTGCACATTACCTAATAGATCATTTAAGTTCACCATTATTTTGAAATTATGGTAGTAATTAGACCTACTGCCAAATTTATTAATGCATTAGAGAAGCACCATATGCTGTGACTTTTATATTTAAGTTAACTATATTTCAAATATAATTGATTTCCTCTGTAAAACCAATGTTTTTGGTTTTGCATTAAAATATTCTGAGGAAGGCTTCCCCAGTAGCACAGTGGTTGAGAATCCGCCTGCCAATGCAGGGGACACGGGTTCGTGCCCCAGTCCGGGAAGATCCCACATGCCGCAGAGCAACTAAGCTCACGTGCCACAACTACTGAGCCTTGCTCTACAGCCCATGAGCCACGACTACTGAGCCCGCATGCCGCAATTACTGAAGCCTGCACGCCTAGAGCCTGTGCTCCACAATGAGAGAAGTCACTGCAATGAGAAGCCCGCGCACCGCAACGAAGAGTAGCTCCCGATCGCCGCAACTAGAGAAAGCCTGCGTGCAGCAACAAAGACCTGACACAGACATAAATAAATAAATTTAAAAAACAAACAAACAAAATGCTTCTTAACCATTTCCAAAGTATCTCAGCAAAGCACCTTTAAGGATTCCCAATTTATTTGAAAGATCATGTTTATCATAAATTCATGTAGATTTCATATTCAATTCCGTAATCATCCACATTCAACAAGATAATTAAGCTAAATTGAGGCTCTATGCCTACTCTATTGAAAGAGGTTCTCAAACAGCAATACGCAGAAGAATTACCCATGGCGCTCACTAAAACTACAGACACACAAGCACCATCTCCAGATATTCTGATTCAGTAGGTTTGTGGTTGAGTAAATGAACCTGCATTTTCCAAAAAACTACCACATAATTCTGACGATGGGCCATGAGCAAAACTTAAGAAACACCACCTGTGGTTACTTAATACCCCTTAGGAGGTGTAAATACCTAATTTCAGAAATTCAGATACTCAAATAACTCATAATCCTCTCTAATGTATAATTTTCCATTTTTTCTGCTAATAGTGAAAAGGCTTACAAAGTTTCCAAATGTCCTCTGATGGAATACAAAATAGTCACAGGCTGAAATAAACTATCTTTTGTTCTCAGCACAGAACAGTTTAACTTCCATTTTCCTGCTCATCCTCTCACCCTCACCTACTCAGGATGAAGGCACTCTGTCCCATGCGGCTTTAGGTTAGCATTAACTATTCTAAAGGTATTTAAACAGGCACACACTTAAATACTTTGGATTTCCTGCTTAATCAAGTCAATCTTTCAAACCATTCTATGATGTTTCATTATGTTTACCCTGAAACGAATGGAAATTTAATCTTTACATTCGTACTGCATTTTGCATTTGATCATATTCAGCTGACGTCACGACCAGTTGAAAACTTTATTGTTCATTCCGAGAATACAAGTTTTGGGTCACTATATGCTCCTCCCAGTAACCAGTAATAGTTTCCTGTACTTCTTGACGCACAGTGAGAATGAGAAACACCTTCACCCACCTGTTCATCACCATCGGTGGCATGCCCATGCTGTTTTGTGCCATTACTTTATTTATGCCTTTAAGGGCCACCATTTTGGCTTTCATTATAGGATCTGTAATTGCATCAAAATCTAAAGAAGAAATATATTTTAAAGTTACTTATTTCATAGTATTTGGTTCAAGTGACACTAAAAGGTAACATAACTACCACAAACATTATGTAACTTACAGACTCTTATTCCTTATTATTTAATAATCACTATTACAGGTCCTATACCGGGTAAGGAAGGAATTATGAGATGGCAAGAACCTCATCCTAAAATTAATCCCATCTAAGTGATCCACACTTTTAATACGTTAGTACTGTAAGACTCAAAACAAGGTGCTTGTCAAATGTAAGAGAGATTATACCAGTAATCTAAAGCAATGAAATCCCTTCCATGCAAACTTTCACAATTCTAAGCAGAACTGCTTCTTTAGTATTGTTCCACCATGAATGAGAATTTGCAGTTATTACCAATACTAAGGAATTCCACTAAGTTGGTTATTACTCTTTATGAGAAAAATTTATCAATTTCTTACAAGATACATAGGCTACTGACAAAAGACCTCTTTGCATATAAATAAAAAAGAAATGGACCAACATGATGGAATTGGTAATGTATGAAGGACAGAAGGTCAGTTTTACTGTTTAGAAGAAAGCATTCCTTGGACATGTGTCCTTTGATTGCTAATTCTTTCTCTTAGAGGCACTCACTCAGGTATTTTTACTGCACTGCTGTTCTATTGGGGGGGGCGTTCCCCAAATTAGTAAGCTATTGGAAATAAGTTAAAGAGCTTCATATAACCAAAAATAAAAAACAAGCCAAGCATTCATTGTGCATAATAGGACAGTAAGAAGTTTACTCCTAGCAGAGTTCCTTTAAATTCACCTTTTGGTGACTCTGAAAATACATGGTAATAATGGTTAGAAGGCAGGAACTAAAAAAGATTTATTTCTATTGAACAATCCCATAAAAGACAGACTTGAGCAAGTCTGAAACTCAGAGTTTTGAATCTCTTGATGTACCTGGGAGGAATCTAAAACTCTTAACACCACGTTCAATTCAAAGCTGAAGTGGGAACAGAAATACAGCCCTCAGTGCTCTAGTCCACACGTAATGTAATACACAAATCTCGTAAGCATACTGCATCCCACCCCATGCCCACAGGAACTATTTCTGAAACTCCGAGGAATTCCTACCGATATTAGGGAAGAACGGTTCAGACCGCTGACGGATCATGGCTTGCATCTGTCTTTGCTGTTGCTGCTCTTGTCTCTCCTGATCCAAAAGGTCCTGCAGAAGTAGAGGCTGCTCCTCCAGAAGGAGGGGCCTCTCTCTATTCTGCTGGGCGGCCGTCTGAGGCGCCATCAGCTGCTGGGGCCCAGACACGCCACTGGGCGCAGACGGACTTGTCAGAGGCACAGTCTGATTCACAGGCTTTGCGGTTCCAAAACCACGATGCACTGTTGGCTGACCCTGAATAAATCCTGGACTCGCCTGCATACCCTGAGGGAAAGTATGGTTTAATCTAGGGACTACTGTCACATTAGAATTCAACGTATTATCCAAAGCATGACCAGGCGGTGTCATTAGGGGGGGAGGCAAACTTGACACATGACTGGATGGTGAGGCCGGCAAAGTTGGTGGTGGAGACCCCAATGGCCTAACGTCTGAATTATCAGATTTTTCATTAGCAAGTAAACTTGAGAGAACTGGAGTTGATCCAGGTATGCTACAAGAGTTTATCACATCTTCAGCAGGCAGCTGAGTGGACCCACGAGCACTTGTGTTGGAGCCAGCCGTTTCTCGATTAGTTCTTTTCTCAAGTAGATCTGCATCGCAGGACTGCAGAGAAGCCTGTTCCCCACCGTTCCCGTCTGTATGAGCAGGGGCCTGTGGGCAGGGGGCGTCAACAGTGTCTTTACCCTCATCACTTTTCTCACTTTCACATTTGGTTTCCCCTTTAGAATCTGGAGACAGTACTTCTGTTTTAATCTCACTGCTGACAGTGGATTTTTTCCAAGAAGAATGTTTATCAGAAGGAACCACACTTTTGTCATCTTGTTCCTTTTTGGTGGGTTCAACAGATACACACTGATTATCTAACTTATCATCAATTGGAACATTAAGGTCTAGTTCCTCGTTAAACATGCCTTTCTTATCTCCCAGGTCAAGTTCTGGATCTGTATATGCAATGATATCAAATTCTCCTGACCTTAAGAGGTCATCCAGGTTGGGATCATTAGTTTCCAAATTACCTAAAGTATCCAATTCATCTCCCTTGCCATCCTCTGTATCTAGATTTAAATTCTCAAGATCTTCATCATCTAAGTCTTTGACTTCAACTCCCTCGAGGTCTTTAACATCTAGTTCTTTGACAGATGGGTCATCAGAATCAAGCTTTTCTTCAAGACCACCAGAAGACGGGGTGGTTATCTGCAAATTATCAGATGTTGTTTCAGCTGGTGTAGATGTGGACAAAGGGGCCTCTGAAAACTCACCACCTAAGGGGTGGCTCAGAGGTCTCATGACCATAGAAGATGAATGGACAGGGTGGCTTTGCTCTTGCTGAGATGGTGGCACTTGTTCCAAATTTGGATGCACAGGCAGCTGATGAGGGAGACCTTGGGAAGGTCGTCTCATGGGGTCTGTGTGCCTAGGGCCTGGAAAGTCTGGCCGGGGAATGAAGTTTCCATGTCTTGGATGAGAAGGTGCCTCTATAACGTTGCCAGGAGAAGCAGGGAAGGGCATCCGAGGCCTTCCATCAGGGGTCCTGTGCCTCAATTCAATAAATGCTTGGCCCAGTATGTTATGCTGCTGAACTGACAGGCTCTGCGGTGAAAAATGTGGAGGAAGTCCACCTGGATTATTCGTTTGCGAGTTATTTAAAGGCCTGGGCATATCTACAGACATAGATCTTCTCAGCTGTGGAGGAACTCCAGATCCTTGTATTTGTTGAGGAGGTACAAGGAAGCGTTCCTGACTTGACAAGGTACCGTGACTACCTCCTGGAAATCCAAATCTAAAAGAAGACATTAAAAAAGCATATAGTCAATATAAAGTATTATGCTGAATTGAGTTAGGTTGATAAAAAGGAAAAGTTTTAGATTAAATGCAGATACAAAATTAATGTTGCCAGATACAATGACTTAGCAAAAACAAAATAATCACCATTAGCAACTACTTATAAAGTATCTATATGCAAGTAAATGTTTACCAAGTACCCTATAATAAATACCATATCCGAGCTCTAAAGGCATATGATCTAACAGATGACATAGACAAAGACAAAGCAAAGCCACCAAAGCAGATGGAATCAGTTGCTTAGAAATCAACATATACTATTGGAGTTGCAAAGGAGTCCATTTCTTTTTTCTATATTTAGGGAGGCTATGATACGGAGGAAGCGGATTTGGGGGGATGCTTGAATGAAGGCAGAAGGTCTAATGAATTGTACTAGAGAGACTTTATAGGCCTCTGCACATGAGAAAACAAAGGCGTGATGACTGGACAGGTTAACCCATTATTTGCTTGAAAGGAATGAGGACTGGAGGTAGTAAGACAAAGAATGATAGGCATTATCTGCAAAGATTTAGTAAATGAATAAATTATAGAAATACTTTTATTTACATTGTACCTCATTCTAGAAAAAAACTAAAGGTAATTTACAACTAAATATAAAACAGAGCAACAGGCAAAAGTAAGGAGAAAGAAAAAAGGAAAACAAGGGTAAGACTTTAACATGGAGGTAGGTATTAGACTAAAAACTATACCTGATAAAACGAAAAGCATGTTAAAGAAATATTATAATAATATAATACCTTATTATAACTCAGGCCTACATTTGGCTTTGATTGTTCTACTAGCCACTTCAAAGATGAAAACCACCCAACACAAAAAACTCCTACAGGAAAACATCCTTTCAATTTGGAAATTTCCAGAAATATTTACCATGTAAGTTAAAATTAAAAATCTAAGGAGAGAATAATTCTCACTCATCACATCACACGAGGCTGTGAAGGAATATGGCAGTTACATTTTAGAGGTCTGACTGGTAGGATAAACTACATCGCTGTGGCTAGTACGGTCAATATTTAATAACAAAGGGAGTGTTTTTACACTCTGTTGAGTACTGAGGGGTTTAAAGAAAAACCCACGACCTCTCATTAGGGAAAAATAATGTTGATCATATCTCAAAGGGATCAAAAAGTAAAAAACAGCATAAACTTCTTGATTAAGAGTAATTTCAAAGAATACACACACACACACACACACACACACACACACACACACACACACACAGTAAAAAGACACTGAATCCCTTTGCTGTACACCTGGAACTAACACTACATTGTAAATTAACTATAGTACAATTAAAAAATGGTCCCTAACAAAATAATTCCCGTTGTGCATTTCCTTCTATTAGCAATTTAAATCTGGCATGAAACTAAAAGCATTACCTAAATCCATGAGGTCTCATCCCCATACCAGTAACATCAGGAGTATAGGGTCCACGTGGATCTTTTGGGAAAACAGCATATCTAGGTCCTAGAGGAGGGCCAATGGGAGACCTGATGCTCCCAGGATAGGGGGGTGGAGGCCTAGTAAAAGCCTGGCTGACACTCTCCGGCTGCCAGTGCTGCAGGGGCCCCGGATGAGGCACTGGTCCTGGGTCCTGTGACCCCTTCTCCTGTCGACCTGCCAGCTTCTTCTGCTGTTGCTGCTGGAGGATGATTTCACGTAACTTCTGTCGCTGAATGGAAAGAAACGAAAGAATGACCGAGACCTTTTAACTCTCAATGCTTTGGAAACTTGACTATGGTAATGTTTAAAATACCATAATATTTCAAAGTATGATAAAACACTAGTTACACTTAAATATTCAATTGGTTATAAAAAATAAAGTGACGATTTGGGTCCTTTTCCTTGCCATACAACTATCACGAAACTGAACCTTTCATATTTAAGAATTCCCCTACCATCTCATGAAAATTGCAATTAGATAAAAGAATGAGTCCAATTCATCAGTGTTGATTTTACCAACTTCATTTTTCTTCTCTGCAGTATGAGAAATTCTACAGAAAAGATCGACTTCAACAGCTGTATATAAATTACTCAATTTGATAACGTGAATAGCTTTCTCAAATAGTACATTTAAAACATCTGAGAACATTCAACCTGTTTACCTGTCTCAATTTCTCTGTATCTGCTTGAGACATGTTTACAGTGCTCTGCGTATCGGTGACTCCTGAGGTTGGTACAGGTCCGGGAAGCTGGGACACACCGGAGAACTGCTGGCCTTGAGAATTCATGGGCGAGTTGGAAGGTGCGCTGAAGCTCCCCTCTGACCTAGGCCGTGGCTGATCAGCGACATCACGGGCAACCTGACTTGTTCCGAAAGAGTCAGACTGAGACCTCTGAGTCGTGGGAGGCTGATCGTAGGGGTCACGAGGGGCAGATGGGGAGATACGGCTAAAAGTGTCTGAAAGACCAGGTCCAGGTGGCCTGGGTGTTTGGGAACACGCATCAGGTGGCCTTACCAAAGGGCCAGGTAAGGCTGCTCCTCGGTTTTGTGCTGCCTGCAGGAAAGGATCCTGATTTGGCATGAGGACCGGTCTTGTCATCGAGGACCTAGTAAAACCCTCTGAAATCCTGGGCCTCGGTACTGCTGGTGGCTGAGGGTAAGGAACAGAGATTCCCGGTCTCGGCGTCCCAGGCGGGTGACCACGTGCATCAGAGCGTCTCTGATTAGCTGCAGACGTGACAAACAGGTCTGCCTGTGCAGACGGCCTCGGGGTCGGTGGCTGCTGACTGTACGGGTCAATGGTGGGCCGGGGAGTTCCAGGAGGTTGAGAATAGGGGTCTGGATTGGAGCGAGATGTTCCTGGGGGTTGGGGATAGGAATCTACAACAGGACGTGGAGTTCCTGGAGGTTGGGAATATGGGTCCTGAGATGTTGGCCTTGATACGGTTCCAGGCTGGGAAAAAGCCCTTGAAGGATGAGCAAAAGATTCATTCATTGCCGGATGTGGGGTGATGGGAGGCTGGCTGTATGGATCACTCGACTGGTTATGAGAAAAGTTATCTACAGGTCGTGGTGTCAAAGCAGGCCTCTCATAAGGGTCGACAGACAATCGCCTTGGTGCCGGGGACACTGATCCATAAGGGTCCTGGGAGGACGGGGGCGGCTGCATTGGAGCTTTAAAAGGTCCGGGACCACTATCAAGAGGTGCCGGTGTCAACAAGGGTCGAGCATATGGGTCAGGTATCCGTTGTCTTTGAAACGCATCTGCCCTAGGAGATGGTTTAGTAAAGTGGTCATTGGTTCCAGACGCTAGAGGACCTTTTGCAGTTTGTTCAGAAACTACAGGAGACCGGGGTAGGCCTAAGGGTTTGGGAAATGGATCTGCCATCACAGGCCTAGGCGTGTCTGGGGGCTTGGCGTAGGGGTCACTACTTGCCGTGGAGGAAGAACATGAATCTCTGACTGCGGATGGCCCATTTGCTGTTGTCCCGCTCATTTGAGTGGGCCTGGATATGGATGATAAAGGTGCACAGTTTTCCACCAGTGCAGAATTTCTTCTGGAAAAACCATGGCCCCCAGGAGGTGGTCTTGGGGTACCAACCATTTTCGCGTAAGGATCCACTGGAGATGGCGGCCGGGAGTTAGAAGATCCAGGGGAAAACATCTGTGGGGAAGGCGGCTGAGGAGTCTGAGCCTGCGGCAGACTCTCCGGGAGGGAGATGCGGGACGGCGCTGGGGGAGGAGGCGGGGCGTGCGGCTTTACAAACACGTCATCTGATGGCGCGGACGTGGGGGCGCCGGGCAGCGGCTTCGCAAACAGGTCTTTATGGAAGGACGGTGCCGGAGACATACTCCCGTTGCCGGGCTGCGGGGTCAAGGGGCTCTGGACCCCACCGGTCGGCGTGTCGGAGCCAGACCGCCCCAGCAGAGGCTGAGAGCCGAGCTGCTGCTGCTCGCTCTTCGCCTGCTCCAGCTTCTGCGTGGCCTCGATCTTGGCCTGCTGCTTGCTTTTCTGGCGCATTTGCTGTTGGAACAGGAAAGAAAAACAATCACACGGCTAAGGAAGAACATAGCTGTTCGCGGCGCAGCCGGGAACAGCAACAGAAAACTTATTCATTTGATGTCGTCAGTTTCCAGATTGCTCCCCTATTATAAATTCCTCAAGAGGAGACACTATTATTCATCAGAGTATACCGAATGTCTATGGCAGCATATTGTTTATATTTACCAAAACTTCCCCAAGTCCACTTAAATATATTTTACCGAGAAAGGAAAGTCTATTTTAAATCAAATTTTTATATTCTAGTAAGAACTATAGCTGAAACTATATCGTAAATAGCTCTTTTCTCAAAAAGCAAAAATTCAATTTTAAAAAGCCAATTTTTTTAAAAATTAATTCATTTATCTTTTTATTTTTCGCCGCATTGGGTCTTTGTTGCTGTGCACAGGCTTTCTCCAGTTGCGACGGGCGGGGGCTACTCTTCAATACGGTGCGCGGGCTTCTCATTGGGGTGGCTTCTCGTTGCAGAGCATGGGCTCTAGGCAGGTGGGCTCAGTAGTTGTGGCTCGCGGGCTCTAGGGCACAGTCTCAGTAGTTGTGGCTCACGGGCTTAGTTTGGTTGCTCCATGGCATGTGGAATCTTCCTAGACCAGGGCTCGAACCCATGTCCCCTGCATTGGCAGGTGGATTCTTAACCACTGCACCACTAGGGAAGTCCTAAAAAGCCAATTCTTAAAGAAACAGAAACACACACCTGTCTGAATTTCCATTCCTGTTCATGTTCCGATTCTCTTTGCTTTAGTGGATCTTTAAAAAGATCTGAATCAATACGAGAGCTGGGATCGATGCTGTCTTGCTGTTGCTGCCTTTTCATGGAATCATTTGACATCTGTACTTTATTAATGCGTAAAGCAGCTCTGTTATCTCTGGCTTTTTGCTTTGAAAAAAGGAGAAGAAAATTATTTCCCAGTATATGTTAAAATTAAATAAAACTATGACAAACTTTATCATACAAAAGCAAGAAAAAGTTGGGTTAAATAGTTGAAAACAGTTGAAACATTAATCTTGAGAACTTACAGCCTCTTGTATGAAAAGATCTGGACACGACCTCACTTTTCCCTTTTATAACACGTTTCAACTGAAGACATATTTCCATCTCTCTATTTGAACCAGGCTAGAGAACTCAGGTATAATCTAATATTTTCAATCCTAATTTTCGTAACAGATTCCTCAAAAATGGAACGATTAATATCTCTCAGAATTTAGAGAAAAGGAAAATACCAAATCAATCCTCCAAATCTAAAATCTGGAATCTGAAGCTTAATGTTAAAAAAAGAAAAATCATTGAGAAATATTAAAAATATCCTGCCATTACCTCTGCCCGTCAAGGTAAAACAAAACAAAGCATCAACACATCCCCCCACCAAAATTTTTTGCTTTATCCAAGCAGTCATTATCACTGACAATATGTCTGCTGAAGATCAAAGTAGAAAGTAAGTGCATATATTTTTCAAAACGATAATGCAGATCTAACATGCTTTCAAATGAAAACAAGGATCTGGATCCAGTTGACAATCTTAATTTGGCTCTTTGGGAGAAAATAAGTCACCATCTGAACTGTGAATCTTATAAAATACCCTAATAATTCCTGGCCAATTCCATGTTTCAAAAGCTCCTTAAAGGTGTCCAGGTATATATACCTCTTTCAAAATTCTCTACTAAACCTAATACAAAAAGAGCTTATTGTAGAAGAAACTTGGGTACATTGATGTGGCTGCAAAATGTAGTACTCTTTCGAAGAGATAAAACAATATAAAAGTGAAATGAATTAAACATGCTCCTAGGATAAGTGATTTCAATCTTCAACATACCGGTTCTATTAACCAGCTTATGAAAATCTCACCCTCTATATTAAGACATCATGAGTTAGGAAAACACTATAAAACTAAGCTGTTTATTAGCTGTACAAGTATTTAACATATGTTTTCTGGAATGGGAAATCATTTTATTAACCTAAGACAATAACAGTCAGATTCACGTATTGTGTCTGAAGGCATGTGATACATATGAGCTTTTCTAAGTACCACGTATGGTGCTCTTTCCTGCGAGCTTGCTTTTCTCCACAGCTTGGCAATCTGCTTCACTCTAGTAGTCCAGTCTGCAAGAGAAGAACACGGTAGACACGTTCACGGAGCCACGGTAATGAGGTGTCTTAATCAAAAGGTTGATAAACTGCTAACAGTTAAACTTATTCTGCCCATATTTTCACAAATGAAGAGTCCTGTATTTAGATCTTTGTACAGTATAAAGTTCTGGGCACACAGCAGACCAGACGTATTTCTGAATGGAGTGCTGCCTCATTAACAATCTCACGTGTGGAGTTGGGAAGTTTTTAAATCAAAGTTCTAAGCAGCCAAGATAAAGTTAAGCCAAACATAATAAATTCCCTCAACCATGTAAGATGCTACCAGGAACAAAGCTAAAAGTTTTGGAAAACATCTGTACTCAAGAGAAGTCTATCAAGTTGACCAAAAGTAAGTAATCATTATTAAAAATAAGCATCTCGGGCTTCCCTGGTGGCACAATGGTTGAGAGTCCGCCTGCCGATGCAGGGGACGCGGGTTCGTGCCCCGGTCCGGGAAGATCCCACATGCCGCGGAGTGGCTGGGCCCGTGAGCCATGGCTACTGAACCTGCGCGTCTGGAGCCTGTGCTCCGCAACGGGAGAGGCCACAACAGTGAGAGGCCCGCATAACACAAAAAAACAAACAAACAAACAAAAAAACCACCCAAAAATAAGCATCTCGTGCACAACAAAGACAGGGAAAAAGCAATGATTTCAAGCCACTTCTATGAAACTCAGTGTCAGGACAGTACACAAAATGAAATCTGGGTGAGATCAACAGTTAGCAATAAATGCAGAAATGCTTTTGTCCATATTTATAAAAAGAAACCTTCAAAACAGCCATTGTAAATGGAAATCAGCTGCAGACCAACAGCCTTAACATGGTACTTCATGAGGTTCTAGAATCACACAGTACATCTGTTAAAGAAAATTACTTTAAATAAAAAAAGGAAACCTACAGCTCCAATCTAAGGATAATTTTTACAAGGACACTAAGTGACTTAATAGAACCAGATATACCAACTCTAAGCAGCAAATAAAAGTGTGGGTTTAAAAAAAAAAAAAAAAACCACCACCCCTGAAGAATGTGTATACTGCTTTAACAGACAGCCCTGCATTAAACCACTGATTTCTCTTGTTAGATAAGGTAGCATTTATTTCTATGAATAATAAATAAAGTACTACAAGGCCGCCAAACCAAAAAGGCCAAACCTAAAAAGACGGGGGTCATCCATAAAAAATTTACTTTTAAGTACTCCTCTAGCCATATGACAGCTAGGAAACTACTGCAAGACAAAGCTTAAGTGACCTTTTCAAATCCTAGTTTGTCTTGCAACATGAACTCAAGATACTAAATGAGCATTTGCTTACAAATATTCTGTAAGTGACATTAATCCAAATGTTTCATCCTCTTGCTAATGAGAATTTTCAAAAATGGTACCACTGTACCATCTGCTTTTTTCAAATGGGTAGACAGTTGGGAAGAAGGGGAAATAATTCTGAGTTAGTTTCAATGTGAACAATACTTACTTAGAATGGAGTCTGATTTAACCTAACTTAATACTTCTGATTAAACGATAAGCTGTTTATTCTAGGAATTTTCTTGTACACTTACACATATAACACAACACTGACTCCCATGTATTTAAAAAGACTGCTAGGAGCTGGAATCACTTCATTAATTGAAATTAACTTCTGGGAAATATGCAGTACAGGGCTTAGGACTAAGAAAATTCAAGATGTTTCTAGATATCTAGGGAATCTTCACATTGTGCAGAGTCACACTAGATAAAAACTAATGGTGATACACGGCCTCTCTATTACAGTAAGACAAGAACAAAAAAAGCCTGTCACGTGTGGGAAAGTTGGTCAGATGTAAAGCAGTGATATATCCGTGACTTACCTGGGAATTCTTCCTTTAGGTTGGGGAAATTAATATTTGTGTACAGGACTGGTGCTACTGTTGCCATTTCACCCAGGGCCTCCTCTTTCTCCCACTTGAGTGTACTTCTCTGGGCATTTGACATCGTGTCATTTTCTCCTTCCATAGTGGGAGCTGATGATGTCCAAGTGCCGTTAGGGTCACTTGCCATTGGATTAAATGCTGGATTTTTATCCCTGGCAAATAATAAACAACTTTACTTCATAAACATAAAATAACTTTCTAACTACTATGGTCAAGTACAATTTCATTAAAACTATTATTACAAAATAGCTAAAACGTCTGATGATTTTTAGCAAAGATCACGATGAGTGCAACACACTAACACTGTGCACAATCACTCAGACTAATAACCATTCATATAACAAAAATGATTTCCGTTTCCGTAGGAAGTGGAGGCTTTTAAATACCTGGCATCGGTGTAGGGGGACTGCGCTACAGCAGAGAAAGCTCCCAGTCCACTTCCAGGAGGCAAAGAATTATGTGCGAGATGAGCACTGGGTCCAATAAGGCCGTTCATGAGTGGCATCCGTGAAAAAACATCTTAAAAGAAGAAAGCAGTAATTTTTGCATATTATTAAAAAAATAATTAAAAAGCAGCAGAAATATTTCTAAATAAAAAAAAATTCATAATGCTACTTCAAAGTAGTATTTCCCCCCCAATATTATACTGTAAAATATCACTTAAAGAGTGACTTGGTTATAAAATTTTGAAATATGGACTCTATAATTCTGTTTACTTCATTATGGTATAATGGAAGTAGCATGTGTTTTGAAGTCTGACAGCCCTGAGCTTGAATCTTAATTCTGCTAGTTGTTACAAGCAGAATCAATCACTGTTTCTATAAAATGAAGGTATTCTATAATGTAACCGGCATACTGTATGTGCAGTTTTCAGCACAGGGCCTGCTATGCAGTAAGTATGCAGTACATATGAGCTCTAAAAAAAGAATCAATCTCAATAAATGCTAGTGAGTTGTATCAAACACTCTTCTTCACTCAAAACCACTGTTAAAAATAAATACTTTGTTTCTGACCTAATTTTCATTACTTGCAGTTTCAGCCCCCAAATGTATTTTAATTCTCATTCCAGTGCCTTCACGCCTTCTTTCTCAATAGACATTAGGCAAAACATAATAAGACCACCTTGTGTTTCTCCAAACGCTCCACAAGCATATAACTCCAACCCTTATTGAGATCATCTATTTTCCTAAACTATTTGGAAATAAGCCAACTGTCCTTAACCAAGCAGTTTTCCAGCAAAAAAAAAAACAAAAAAAAACACACCTTTTTTTGGTGTACCTTCAAAAACCCCTTCCATAAACTTACAGTAGTAATCATTTCACGATGTATGTCCAATCACTATGCTGTACACCAGTGCTGTATGTCAACTATATCTCAATAAAACTGGAAGGTGGGGAGAAAACCCTTCCAATTTAAAGACATAATAAATACATGGCCTCTACTTATGTTATAAGACTCAGAACAACACTAGGAGATCCACATCCACATCACCAGTTAATTATACAAATGAAAATCAGTTACAAAGTTGGTTAATACTTGGCACACCTGGGATAGTGACAGAAAACTCCTAAGCCGATCATTTGCCAGGCTATTAGAAAAAATAACGAAGAGAAGTGTCTTGCCACATAATGTTCTACACTACATAATGTCCTTTCAGCCAAACCAGACCCTCCGTTACAACTCTCAAGTTCGTCGGAGGACACTGGGGCTGACTGCCCGCAGCTTTTCAGGCTCTGTCTCAAGGACAGTGGTCCTGGAAGCACCTGACTTCCAGATGAGGGCTTCTCCTGCAGAGTGGCAGGGCTGGGCCCCCTGGATCCGGACTCCACAACAAGTGTCTCAGGACACTTAAGTGCACTCCAAGGATCGGATTAAGAAGCAAGATTTCTGTGTTTATTCCAAGTAGAATGCTACTTCTATTTTTAACTTTAGAGAAAAGTAGGTTCCACTAAGGAATATGATATTTTATTGAAAAACATCAAATGCCTTTCATGCAGTTAGGATAAAGAAAAGCTCCCTTCCTGGTAGTGAGAATGTGATCTGTCCTGGAGCTATCAGCACTGACTACTGTAACTGCAATACGACTATACTGAAACCTTACATAATAACAATAGCTATTACTCATTAGCAATTTAGTATATGCCTGGCACTGTTCTAAAACCTTTACATGTGTTAATTAACTCTTTGGTCCTCACAACCACGCCACGAAATGGGTTATTACGCGTAGCTCCAATTACGCAAAAAGATCCAGAGAAATTAACACATAAATAAATGCAAAGCATTTTCCCTTCGTTATTATTTCTATTAGGAGGTGGCCTTTTTCCCATTCTCTCAAGTCCACCATACCTGGTCGTACTAGTATCTTTTTCAAGGCATGAACCACGGTTAAGAATTGCAAAGTCACTTCACGTAACTTTCACCTAAAGTGATTGCAAGTTACTGTCTCAATCTTCTTGAAGTTTCCCTTCTCTGCTTTCTGACCTTCTGTAAAACTGTCAACACATCACACTCTGTCCTTGTCCTCATCGCTCCTACTAAGTTGTTCCACTGAAGATCACAACAACCCTATCATCCAGTGAAACACCTTTCACCCTACTTGACCCGACAGTCTGTCTGACGCCGGCACTGCTAAGACCCTATACCTCCTCACTCCGTGTCTCCGGCTCTGTTTTTTCCACTTCCACCTAACGCTTAAAAAGGGGGAAGGAGTGTATAATTGCATACCTAATATAAATCAGTTGACTTAAGCAAATAACTATTTAACTAAAAAGGGTTCTTCAAGATTCTGTACTCTTCTGGTAGTACATTCTCTTAAGAAACCTCTCCCTTACAACCACTACACAGACAATTCCTAAATTTTCATCTATAGCCTTGAACAACTGCGACTGCCTGTAAGTCGGAACAATGTGTATGTCCCATTTCTAACTAAAAATGGCCTAAAACTAATTCATTACATCTCCACTTCCCTCCCCCTACAACACACACATGCACACACGCACGTGTACACGCTTCTTTGTTCCATGTTTCTAGTTTACAGCATGACTGGTTATCCTCTAGGCAAGCCTGGCTTATATATAGTCTAGTTCAATTTATTTCCTTTTTCCTCATATCTTACATCCATTTGGTAGCACTATCCTACTTATTCTAACATCACTGTCTCTCAAATCCATTTCCTCCTTTCAATTAGCACTGCAGATATATTTAAATGGAGCCCAAATTCTAACTCAGTCCCAACTGCAATAAATGTTAGTACAACTCTTCTTGTCTCAAATCTATTTTCAATACTGACATCAGAGCTACTCTGCCAAAACGTGTAACTCATCACGTCATTTCACTTGTGTGAGGTCTCCAGTGCCTCTCAGAAACCTGGAGAAAAAACGGCCAACTGCCAATGCCTAGCTGTCTAGACACAGTTCAGTCCCATCTGTACTTTTTGTTCTGCCTTCTTTTTTTTTTTTTTGGTACACGGGCCTCTCACTGTTGTGGCCTCTCCCGTTGCGGAGCACAGGCTCCGGACGCGCAGGCTCAGCGGCCATGGCTCACAGGCCCAGCTGCTCTGCGGCATGTGGGATCTTCCCGGACCGGGGCATGAACCCGTGTCCCCTGCATCGGCAGGCGGACCCTCAACCACTGCGCCACCAGGGAAGCCGTGTTCTGCCTTCTTAAACACTGCCCACTTACCTCTCTCGTCCTTTGCTCTGGAAAATGTTAGAGTTGCAATTCTTGAATATCTGTGTGGTCTCCCTGCATGTGACCTGATCATGCTTTATCCTTAAATTATTATTCTTTCAAACATGAATGCTGAAATCTTAGCCACTCCTACGCAAAAAAAAAAAATCAACCCCACCCTTTCTGACGGTGATGACCTCCCCACGAGAACATGCCTCTCGCAAAGGATCTCCTTCATCCCTCTCCAGAAAAGAAGAGGAAACACAAGAAGAAGCACCTGGTGCAGAGCCCCAATTCCTATTTCATGGATGTGAAATGCCCAGGATGCTATAAAATCACCACCATCTTTAGCCATGCACACACAGTAGTTTTGTGTGTTGGCTGCTCTACTGTCCTCTGCCAGCCTACAGGAGGAAAAGCAAGGATAACAGAAGGATGCTCCTCCAGACGGAAGCAGCACTAAAAGCTGCCGGAACCAAGATGAATGGGAAACCATCCCAATAAACATATTTCGGGTAAAAACAAAACAAAACAAAACAAAAAAACTGCCCCCAACCTTCAAAACCTTATTAAAAATGAGACTGCACAGTGAAATGATTTAAACAATGATCATAAAACCTTTTATAAAGGAATACATCTTTAAATGATTTGATTTCTGAAATACATACTTTTAGTTTCAGAAAACATGGAGATAGGTTTTTTTTAATATGTTGAGAAGAGAAATATTGAAGAGTTCTTAATCATTAAGATAGCATATGGGAACAATTAAGGCAAGAAGCACTTATGATGAGTCTGTTTTATCTAAATGTAAATCACATGTTTAGTCTAGCAAAAATCAAGGTAAATTTATGTTTAGAGGCTAAATTGGTAGAAACTAAAATATTTCAATTATGTGCATTATAGAATTTTTCATGTATACACAAGATTGGTCGTAAAGATAACATTAAATTATTTGCACATTTCAGCACTTACACAAAAACAGTGTATGAGCTTATAAAAGTATCATTACAAATTATTCAATTCAGTATATAATCAAGAAGCAGTGACAACAGGATATAGAAAAATGACCCAATATTCAAATCATTAAGAATACACACCACCATCTCCCTTCTATAGGAGATTCCCAGACCTGCAGCACTACACCTTACCTACCTACTCCCACAAATTTTAATTCTAGCCTATCAGATTTTAGCTCTCCAGGCAGAGGGAGAAAGGAAAGCCTTAAACTTGTTTTGTAAGTAGTTACAAACAGGCAGAAGAAAGTGGATTAAACAAAACAGGAAAATTCCCAGAGTGAGGAATTCTCATAGTTGACAGTGTGGTAGAAAGGCCACTGCTTTACTCTGCAAGTATGTACTAAGGATATATTCTGTGGCATGGTATACAGTGGTGAAGACAGATGTGACCCAAGCCTTCAAGGAGCTCACAATCTAAAGGGAAAACCATAATTACCCAAACAGTCATTTATATCTATCTGCACCACATGCTACCAATGAAAAGCATGGGGTAGATGTGGAGGTGGTGATTTGCTAACCACTGAGGAAATGACAGTGAAACTGAGACCAGGTGGATGAGTTTCAGGCAGCCAGGTGAGGCGGGAGCAGTTCTCCAAACATCTCTGCAGGAAGGACTGAGGAGAGGTGAGCTGGGACTAGGAGTCGGGGACGGGAAGAAGGGAGGCACTGTTCATGGTGGAGCTGCAGATCGAGGGAGCAGAAGAATTCTGGCCATGAAGAGAATCGCCGATTTCCAGAGGATGTCAGGGAGGTAGGTGTGTAACTGAGGGAAACTCAGAGATTAGTACTCTTCCATCGGCACAAAAGAGGGCCTTCTGCCATCAGTCTGTGTGCATGGTTACTGAGGGACACACACCGCAGAGCCATACTTACGACACTTTTCGAGAGGCGACATACCCTGAGTGTGCGTGGGCAGCAGCGGAGGCGCAGGAGGCTGTGGCATGGAAGCTGGCTGCGTGGCTGCAGGACTGAGCACAGCGGTAAACAAGTCCTCCACATCCTTTCCTCCAAGCTCTAGGAGACACAGTTCCAATGACAGCACGATTAAAGGGCTACAGAGCCAAAGCACAGGGAATTCCATTCTTATATACTAAAAATCAAAACACAAATACCTGGAATTTTATATAACTTCCCAAGAATTGCTCCTAGGATAAAATAAAGAGGTGGAAATATTAACAACTATCATTTCAACATACAGATACAAAACAGCATTTGACATAAAATCATCAGAAGTGAAGTTAAATTGTAAATTAGCATGCAGAAATCTTTGAAAATCATATTTACTCATGTCTTTTAGAAAGCCTAGATGTAGGGCAAATATTTTACCATCTGTGACCATTTTGTCTAGTTCAGGGCTGAGGATGCCATCGAGCTGCTCTTCACTTAATGGTCGTGAACTCTGACTGACACTTGGCTGAGGCAAAGAGGAAGGTTCATCAGCGCCGGCACCCGCGTCTATCCCAGCTAGAGGAGCAACGCATGTACGTTAAAAAGCGAATTCTGAACACTCACATAAAATGCACTACACTATTTACCTGCAATAAGACACAACAATATGATTAAAACAGAGCAATGAAAAGCCTGTAATTCTGAAGTAATCTGGATTCCTAAATCAATCTGGAGAGTCGATCAGTAAAAATTAGGCACAATGTATCTATAAACTTGGGTGCTGCTTAAAGTTATAGTTTAATCAATGCAAACACATTCCCTGACAAACAAAAGAACACATCTGGTTCTAAAGTGCTAATTTCCACAAAAAAATAAGCAGCATATTATTAAGACACGACTCTCTAAGAAGAATCAATATACAATGTTCAATATACAACTAACTGCTTAAACTTAGAAGATAGTGTTTCAAATGTATGGTTCAACTTATCATATGCAGTTTGTGAAACAAGTTTCACACAAATTAATGAAAAGCTCTAAAATTCTTAATGCCTTGTAAAAATTATCCTTTTGTGAATATTTCAACTACAGATCATATTTTTGAAATATTCTGTAGTCAAAAACAATATACAGATTATGTTTATTACATGCTTTATCTCATATAAATTGGTTTTTAAGCAATAGTCACATTTAAAACTGGTTTATCTACTTTATCATGCTTCTTCAATATTACTATCAAAAAGTAAAATTTCATCTGCTCTTATCTGGCACTTATCTGCTCTTATAGAACTAACTCTATAATATTTGGGTAATGTTATAAATTACATATTAACATGAATAAAACCATTCATTTAAAAAAAAGAACACTACAGAGAAAGTCATCCAAAGCACAGTACAGTTGTACCATGCTTCAGCTGCACGCACAAAGGGAAAAGCAAAGTTGGATTAGTGACAAATTAGCACTATAACAAATACACATGCACCTACAGGTTGTTTCAGCTGAAATCACTATTTAACAAAACAAAAAAGACTACTTCTAGTCAGCCGTCATCCATTGCTCAGTTTCTTACCAAGTGGACAAGATGAGCTCTCAACCTGGAAAGTGCATAAATCAAGACCTACAAGACCCAAACCAAATAAAATGGATGATTACCACGGGAGCAGAGCGGGGGACAGTGCCAACAAAAGAAGAAAAAGGTAGAGCAGGACTCTAAGGCAACAGGCCGTAAATCTGATGCAATTAGACAGACAACAGAAATTAACTAACTTGCTCTTTCCCCTCTTAAAGCAGGAAAGCCAAGGCAGATCAAGTAAAATGATGAGTTCTTTGACAAAGGGAGGGGAGGGGAGGGAGAGAAAGAAAGGGAGAGGGAGAGACGAAGAGAGGAAGGAAGGAAGGGAGAAAGAAAGGGAGAAAGAAAGAGAAAGTGAGAAAGAGAGAGAGAAAGAAAGAAAAACAATTTCTTTCAGTTTCAGAGAAAAGACTAAGCTTGTTTCACACACATACCTCTCACTCACATCATGAAATAGACACTGGGCAAACAGCATTCACATATACCTGAATGATCAACTGATTTTGCAAGGTCATCTGAAATTATTCCAAGAATGTCATCATCTGTGTTTAGGACTTCAGAGATGTCGGCTAAGGGATCATCAGCAGTACCTAAGTACAGGAAGTATGTTTTTAAAGTGTCAGTATTTTCCTAGTCATTAAATTCTAAAACTCACTCATTCAACCATTTACTAAATATCTAGAATACAGCAGATACTGAGGTAAGTGCCAGAATCATAAAAAGATGATTACTTCTAAAGTAAGGAATTTTTCATAGAAAAGGCACTCCAAAATTTTCAATAACAAACATTAAAAATTAAGACTTTTGTTTTTGTGACTGCTGTATATTAACTTTAAAATAAAACCCATAGGCAATAAAAGTGAAATAGAATGGTATAAGAAACAAAGCAAAAACTTAAGAAAGTGGCATTGCTAAAAATGACATCTGGAAAACACTCTAGAAGATAAATAAAATATTAAAGGCAAACCTACTATTTAGAAGCTCGTTCCTTGTAAAGTATAAACCAGATACCATCTAGTTAAATGCCTACTTCCAGCTTTACCCTTAACACTGATTAATTCACTTACTTATTCAAGAAAATATTTGAGTACCCACAGAATTATGTCTACGGATTATGTTCACAGGCACTGGTCCAGCCACTGGGAATACAAAAGTGACTAAAACAAAGTACCTGCCCTCCAGAGCTTTACTTTCTCAGAGGGAGTTTGAAAGTAAATAAATGACATCAGTGTAAGTGCTATAAAGATAAGCAATAAGGAAAAAAGGATTCAGAATAAGATGTGGAAATACTGTGAGTTATTAGATAAAGTGGTCAGGGAAGGCCTTTTAAAGGTGGTTACCAAGCACAAATCTAAACAAGCTACGGGAGCATATGCCCTAAGGTGGAGAGAGTACCTCAGGCAAAGGCAAAGGCAGATGCAAAGACCAGAGGAGGAAGAGTTTTGTCAAGACAAGGGGCCAGTGCTTGTGGTAATAAAGGGAAAGAGTGGTAAGAAACCGCAAAGGCAGTTAAGCAAGATTATGGATGGTTTTACAAGTCAAGGCGAGGACTGAGCTTTATTCTGAAGTATGAAGTACAGCTGACCCTTGAACAACAAGGGGGTGAGGGGCACCAACCCTCCACACAGTCAAAAGTCCGAATACGACTTCCGGTCGGCCCTCCCCATCCTCATTTCCACCTCTGCAGACTCAGCCAACCAGAGACTGTAGGACTCTTGTATGTTAACAGTGAAAAAAATCCTCATAGAAGTGGACCCTCGCAGTTCAAACGCCTGTTGTTCAGGGGTCAACTGTATAATGGGAAGTTGCTGGAAGGTTGCTAGAAGAGGGTGTGACTGATTTCTTACAGGGAAACGCTGGTTGCCAGGCGCAGAACCGACGGGGGTGGAGGAGGGGGTACTGCATGTTGGCAAGAGGGGAGGTGGATCAGTCAGCAGGCCTTGGCTGGGTCTAAGTGAGAGGCGGTACCAGCCTGCACGACTCTGGTGGAGGGGTGAGGTTAGGAGTGGTTGGCTCTGGGATATCATTTGAAGGCAGAGACAAACTTGTGGATGTATTAGATGTGGAATGTGAGATAATGAAGAGTCAAGAAGAACTACAAGGGTTTCTGGCCTAGTCAAGCAGGAAAATATTTAGGCTACCTTTAGTAACTTTATTAGTCATTTAAGTTAAGGGATGTCTGAATTTTTTAATCCTTTTTGACTATATTTTTACTTAAGAAAAAAAAAAAGGAGTTATATTTAGAATGGATAAACAAGGTCCTACTGTATAGCACAGAAAATAATATCCTATGATAAACCATAATGGGAAAGAATATTTTTAAAAGAATATATATGTGTATAGATGAGTCACTCTGCTGTAAGGCAGACATTGGCACAGCATTGTAAATCAACTATACTTCAATTAAAAATTTTAAAAAAAAAGGAGAGGAGAGGAGGACATAAAATACACCAGATTCTAGATCAAATATTTCTATGAAAAGTCTTGTCCCATTAAACATATACTCCTCAAACAGAATTCATACACACATAAAAAATATCATTTTTCAAATTGAGCTAAAGTAAATTCTGTATGCCCAAATATTTGTAAAGTTTTTAAGAAATAAAATTATTTCAATAATGTACTCTCTAGACAACAGTACAACTTGAAAGAAAAAAACTGGGGGAAAATTGTTTCAGGGTTAAGGTTTGCGGACTTGTTTGTTTTAAACCAATGGAATTCTACCAAACAAATTACAACCAGCATTTTTTAAAAGACCATGTTTTAAAAGTTCTCCTCTACCTGAAGAGATTTTGTATCTTATCAACAAATTATTAAAACTGATGTAATCGACTACACTGAATAAAGTAGTTTTTAAAAGGAAGCTATTACTTTTGAATTCCCATTATAGAGGCAAGAGAGTGGTTCGACTGCACAGAACGTTATACTTAACCTAGGTTTTGAAATGTGTATTATTCTAGTCCCCTACATTTTAGCTGTATCATTAAACTATTCTCTCTTCAGGAGTCTTGTGGAAAAAACAACTTCAAATAAAGGAAACAGGAATAAAAACTAGTGTACAGCAATGTCCTTCCAGTCACAGTTTGTCTCCTTTCAACCTCAGTTCTCTTCCTTATAAAAGCTCAAGGGCAATTGCCTTCTATGTAAGTCTTTAAATGGCTAGTCAAGACTTTTATAAGATATCCTTCAGAGTAAGACATCCTTTGAAGGGCCGACAAGTCTTTCACTATGCATTATTTTAACAACATATTAACATGGATCAGAGCAGGTAAGTACTCAAAACAACAGAACTAAAGTAAAATGATCTGCTAACATTAAACAAAGAGCATGGCCTTTACTCCTGTGCTGGACGTGTGCATTCAAATAACAGGGGGATAAGATTGCTTCTAATTATTTCAAGAAGTTAAAATAAAAAATAAATAAAAAGTTAAAATAAAAAATAAAATAAAACAGTTAAGTTAAAGTTAAAATAAAAAATAAAATATAAAAATAAAAGCCTGTATTTTCATTCAAGGATAGTGGTAAGTTAATGAAGCTCTAACTACTTAATATATCAAAAGTCATCTTTCAGTGGAAGGCTGCTGCCTTAATATTGTTTTCCAAATTGAGTTTATAAAATTAAATGAGTAATAAATGTAATTCAATGGCAAAAGGAAGCCTGTCAGAAGAACATTAAATTTCTAATTGAAAGTAAGATAAAAATACAGAAGTGGAGGAAAAACTTTGTGATACCGAACTAGTTAAACTCTGGGAGCCTTGCTGACGTTAATATTAACAAACATTAAGCTCTCATACCTTTCTCTTGACTCTAAGTAGTACCCATATTCACTATAGCTAGGGTAGTGGGTCTCAACAGGGGACAGTTTTGCAGGGACATCTGGCAATATCTGGGGACGTCCTTGATCATTATGACATCATGAGGACAGAGATGCTGCTAAGTATGAGGACAGCCTCCCTCCTCCAACAGGTTTATCTGCAGCCCAAACTGTCAGTAGCAAGAAACTGATCTGAAATATACTTCACTCTGTTATCACAGTGGAACAGCCAGTTGCCAGCTACAGCACTCTTTTCCTCTTTTTAATTTCTTGGGGCTATGTAATTAACAAAAATCTACCTTAAGTTGAAGATTATTATATTTATAACTCACCAACTATGGCCTAATTACACTCCTTTGCATTACCCTCAGCAAACTGTAAACCGAACATTTTCCTTCGCCACTCACAAGAGTTGATTTAGTGCTCGGTATACAGATAAACTTATTTGATAAATCTTATAGACCTGGTACTTCAATAAAGTTAATTTTTAAAATGCATATGAGGCCAAATTAAAGCATTTCAAAGGTTTGATTAAAAGGAAGATGAACGTATTGCGATAAAAGTTTGTCACTGATTCCACATACCGTGAGTTCCAGGTTTTGCCGGAGTTGAGGATGAACTAAGTAGTGGATCTAAGGAAGGATCCAAGAAATTTGTGTTCATGTTTGTTTTGTAAGAAAGCTGAGCTGTATCTTCTGATAGATTATCTAAACTTAGTTTGTTTTGTCTAGTTGTATCTAGAAGATCTTTTCCAAAGAAAGCTTCCTAGATAAAGATAAGCACATATGAGAACAATTGACTTAGTTATAAAATTATAAAATAAGAACAGATAATTCTGTCATCATTTTGCTAAGAAGGCAGAAGTAACAGAAAAGCTTAGTATTTAACAATATAAAAATTGAATACAGAAATACATAAATAATTATAGAGACAGCCTGTCAATTCTTTTATATAAAGAATTGACTGGAATTTTAAAAATAAAGTGTTTTTTTTCGTAAGAATCAAATAAAACCACACAATTCTGTCAAATATGTTTCTACCAACTGCAGTATAATAATACGATACTCCCAGACTCGATTACAATTAAATTTTAAAATGGATAAATAATTGGCACCTAAATTCATATTATAAGAAAAACTAAAACTTCATGAATATTATTAATATTTATAGATCATCTACAGAGGCTAGCACAAGGGTTTGATCTACAGCTTTAATATTTATATACTTCAGATAGATTTAGTATCCTCATACTGACGCATATACCACATTAAAGACTTCACATGCTATAAATCTGAAAGAGGGTTTTTATAGTCATTTTAAACAAACTGTGTGTACAAAATGTACAGCTATTAAAGGCTTTGGCCTTTTATCCATTTACTCTTATTAACTTTTCTCCATTTCAATACACTTGCTCTACTGTAGAGACCACTCTTTCAAGCTAGGCTCCTTACAGCTCTAGATCTCCCCCAAACTTCTCAAGCATCAATAAAGAGAACAAAAGGAAGCACTGGGGACCCCCTTCACTTACTTCAACCCCCAAACTCTGTTTTCTATAATGTGGTCTGCCTGGAAAGGGGATTCTTGGTGGAGGGCAATTCTGCAGTAACTACCAACATTTAATACAGTTTTGCCAAAGACACATACACAAAAAAGGTTCACTGCAGCATTTTTTAGTAATACCATAAAGAGAAAACAGACTCAATGTCTGTCAAAAAGCATATGACTAAATAAATTATAGATATCCATGCTATAAAATACATCAATTTTTAAAAAGGATATAGAAGTATGCTGTCAAAAAAAAGCAGCTCTAAAAAACAGTATTAAAAGAAAGCAAGTTGAGTGATATGTCCAGCAAAACATAAAATACAAACCAAGACTATACAAAAATAAATTATTTTTAAAGTTCTGAAAGGATAAACACCAAGCTGTTAACTTTTGAAAAGGGATAGGGGAGGAGGTATGTGAAGTCTGGGAGAGGCAATGAATATCTGATTTGAAATTTTCACTTTTTTTAAAAGAAGAAGTTGTTTCACTATGAAAAAGAAATTTGAAAACCCGCAAAGATAGAGCACTGGGCAGGAGATGATTGGTTTCTTATACTGGCAATGCTTTTATCATTAGGAAAGCATCTTAGAACTTCATAGATCATTTATTTAATGCCTTCAGTATAAATCTGAGACCACCATTAGCAAGAAATTTTTCTTAATATGACCCATGATGAATTTAGTGGTATTTATCAAAAACTGTTACATTCTTACTACTTTGGTGGCTTTTTGATTCCTGCAGTTAACATAAGGGAGTGGCTCCACCTGGTTTGTGACTTAATAATGTTCAGTGATGACCAGAAGCTGGAGACTTCAGATCTACTACAGGGGTTCCTATGGCCATGTGGTACCACCAGCTCTTAACAGGCCAGGTAACTATTTCTACGGGGTGGATTATACAATTATTTACAGTTTATCTTGACATTGTTGTGATTAATAAAGAAAAGCTAGAAACACACTGTTACTGAATTCCTGGCGGGTTTTCATCACTATGTATTATGTATGCCCCACCCCACCCCTGAACAACAGCGAATAAAAATAAATTGCTATCACAAGATGTCCAAGAAATAGTACTATCACAAAAGGTTCCTGCACATCAAAAAAGCTATATATTACTGAAGGACAACAAGGGAATTACACCTGTACACCAAAAGAAACAATCCAGATCAAGAGATTTAGATTACAGCAGTAATCAGGATATCAGATCCACTATTTTTAAAGGCTCTTTTGCAAAAGTATGAAATGGTCAGTTTTCATATCAATACTTTCATTAAAAAGCTAAAGAGGGCTTCCCTGGCGGGGCAGTGGTTGGGGGCCCGCCTGCCGAGGTAGGGGATGCGGGTTCGTGCCCTGGTCCGGGAAGATCCCACATGCCGCGGAGCGGCTGGGCCCGTGAGCCGTGGCCGCTGAGCCTGCGCGTCCAGAGCCTGTGCTCCGCAACGGGAGAGGCCCCAGCAGTGAGAGGCCCGGGTACCGAAAAAAAAAAAAAAAAGCTAAAGAAAGCTTCCTAAACATATATTACACTTTACAGAAGGATCAACAGGAGGTGGAGGAGGAAGGCATGCCATCTACTCAATACTACCAGGAAGGACTATTAAGATGGGAAGTGAAGGGCATAGGAGACAACACAAAGGATGCAATTAAATATAATCTAAACAATAAATGGTTCTATTTCCTGAACAATAAAATTACTGTTTTATATATTTATATATATATATATATATATTTTTTTTTTTTTTTTTGCGGTACGCGGGCCTCTCACTGCCGTGGCCTCTCCCGTTGCGGAGCACAGGCTCCAGACGCACAGGCTCAGCGGCCATGGCTCACGGGCCCAGCCGCTCCACGGCATGTGGGATCTTCCCGGACCGGGGCACGAACCCGTGTCCCCTGCATCAGCAGGCAGACTCTCAACCACTGTGCCACCAGGGAAGCCCTGTTATATATTTTCAAAAGGTACAAAGCTAGAATGAATGCGTATGTGAAGGGAATAAGGGGAAAATAAAACATTTATTAAAGACAGATAAAATGTAAGGTGCAGAGTTAAGCACTTTACATCCACAATTCTTATTTCATCTCTCAACATTTCTGTACAGCAGGTATTACCACAATTTTATAGATGAGAAAACTGGAGCACAGAGATGTTAAATAAAACAAAATCACACAGCTAACTGGTAGCACAGTGGCATTCAAACCCAGGACTCTGGGGCTTCCCTGGTGGTGCAGTGGTTAAGAATCCGCCTGCCGATGCAGCGGACACGGTTTCGTGCCCCGGTCCAGGAGGATCCCACATGCCGCACAGTGGCTGGGCCCGTGAGCCATGGCCGCTGAGCCTGCACGTCCGGAGCCTGTGCTCCACAACGGGAGAGGCCACAACAGTGAGAGGCCCGCGTACCACAAAAAAGAATCCGCCTGCCAATGCAGGGGACGCGGGTTCGTGCCCCGGTCCGGGAAGATCCCGCATGCCGCGGAGCAGCTGGGCCCGTGAGCCATGGCCGCTGAGACTGCGCGTCCAGAGCCTGTGCTCCGCAGCGGGAGAGGCCGTGGCAGTGAGAGGCCCGGGTAACGCAAAACAAAACAAAACCAAAAAAACCACAACAAACCCAGGACTCAGACTTTAAAGACTGCACTCTTTAAAATGGACACTGCCTTTATGATGTTAGTTGTCTAACAAAAATTCACACTCATAAATATTATTATATACTTAAGGTACTTAAGCTTTAAAGTCTTATTTAATAAATATAGGAGACATTTTACTCAAACGAGTATTTGAATTTTATACTTCTAATTACTAAAAAAAAAAAAAAATGAGGAAGCTGTATGTTAATTGAAAGGAAATGCATTTTAAAACCAATTAAATTAGTAATAGCTAATTGGAAAATTAAGGTTAAAAAAAACATTACAACTCAAGCAATGAAGAACTATCTATGTTGGCCATAGCTGTGTGGGAGGGACAGATCAGATGGACACTCAATGACAGTCTGATCCAATTCAATTTCTACACATGAAGGAAGAGAGGCCAAGGCAGGATGAATTACATGCTCAAGAGTCTAGAATGAGCTATGGCTGAGCCAGCCATTCCACCTCAGTCCTATTTCTGATGTAGGGCTCTTTCCAATGTACCACATGGCCTTGAACTCTTCTGTGACTTAATGTTCACAAGATGAACTAGAAGGATTTCTATTTACATCTATCAAACCATTTCTTCATAATGAGGGATATTTTCCTGATGTATATTTTCGAAAACAAAAACAATTCACCCTAAACCCAAATTTGGTTCACTAGGCCTCTAAAAGTGGTAAATATTACGAAAGCTGTAATTCTGGTGGCTAGACACCCATCATCATTCAGTGAACATAATTAGTGTAACCTGTACTAGCAAAGGAAGCTGTCCACCAGACTTGCGTTTGCAGAGCCCACAGGTATGACAAGTTTGGAAGAATGAGCTTTTCCCAGCCAAAGAGTTCTCGTGTGTCTTATGAAATTTATAAATGAAAAACTGGGATTAAAAAAAGAACTTTGTAAAAAGTATCAAAGCACAAAGAAGATAAATGTAATTTTTAAGGGCCTCTGGAAGGTAAAAAACGGCATTTATGATGACTGATGAAAACATGTACAAAAACAACAGAACTCTTTTTAAAAACTCGATACATCACTTTACGTTTCATTAACAAATATATAATACAAAGCGAAATATTACTTGTAAATAGGCAGGGAAACTTTCTTCAAGCTTATTTTTCCTTTTTCGGTATCTCTTCTTTATTTTTTCAGTGTTTTCAGTAACAGAAACAGATTCATCGACTAGAGTATCTGGTAACTGCTCACTCCAGCCTGAAACAGTGGTCACATTTATAAATACGCGGTATTTAGAATTTTCAGATAAGCCCACCCAAAGTAATTTTACAACATACCAACATACACACAGTTCCACATAAACAAGCTTTTTCCTTTTTCTTTCAGTTTTATTGAGATATAACTGACATTCAACTAAGTTTAAAGGTACATAGCATAATGACTTGACAAATTAGCTTCTTCATAAAGACCTCAAAGTTTATTAATTTTTAAGTATCATAAAAAATTCATTTCATGTCTACTTATTATCAGCATGCTTCCCATTGTTTCTTAATGAGTATTTTCTTATTCACAAAGCAGAAACTTGGGTTTTTTTTAATGTTGACATTCTGTTAAAGATTAAAAAAGGAAAATACATACTCATGCTAATGAGTGTGGATAAACGGCTACCCGAACACCACTAAAGGGGATTTAGTGGGCACAACCTTTTGCTGGAGTTACTGGCACTACCTAACACGAGTGTGTCCGGGCTTCCCTGGTGGCGCAGTGGTTGGGAGCCCGCCTGCCGATGCGGGGGACGCGGGTTCGCGCCCCGGTCCGGGAAGATCCCACGTGCCGCGGAGCGGCTGGGCCCGTGAGCCGTGGCCGCTGCGCCTGCGCGTCCGGAGCCTGTGCTCCGCAACGGGAGAGGCCACAACAGTGAGAGGCCCGCATACCGCAAAAAAAAAAAAAAAAATGTGTGTCCTTCAATCCATCAATTCAAGTTCAGGAATTTACTGCAAATTAGGTATCTGGAGTACATACATATTGTGATAATATATGACTAGAATCTATGAATATGATCATAAATATGCTATGAATGCTCAAATTTAAAATCAAAGAAATGCAAAAACCCAAAATGTTGGACTACGAAATTAGCAAAAAAAACCAAGTCCACCACTTAAAGCAGGTAAGCAAGCAATCAAATGATACTCTCACACTTGAGGCAAAAGGCACAGGCCTTCTGACAATCAGTGTGGCACCTGTGTTGCCAGACTACAGAGGTGGACTGAAAACAACTAAAGATAGTGAGTAAACATTTTATAAACATTTAAAAAAAAATACAGCAGTAATCAAAACAGAAAATAAAGAATTCTCCATGACCAAAAATTAAGATAAAATAGGAACCAGAGAAATAAGCAAAGAACTAAATAAAGCTCTCTAAAATTTTGCTAAAATCTAGTGACCTTGAACTCCAGTTTTCAGAGCCTTATGAGGAATGGGGAATAGAAGCCAAAGCCTACAGCCTCTTCCCAAGGTGCGGAGATTAACCAGAAGCTGCCTGGTATAAAGGGGGGACCCTGAAGGACTCCACACCAGGGCTGGTTTAACAAGAAACCCCCCCCGCCCCCGTTGCCCTGGTCCTCCACACACCACTCACCACCCCACCCCCAGGCTGACACTAAAGAAAACTGCTTGTCATCTTGTCACTGAATAAGCTGCTGGGTAGAAAGGCAAAAAACTGAAAATCTGCCCTGAGAGTTCATAAACTCAGTACAGCCCTGATATGTAAGAAATCTGAATTTATGTAACATAGGTGGACCAAAAAACTTCAAGCTAAGAATTTAGCTTAAAGGAGTCCTAGGGGAGTAGCACCTCATGTTCCTGGCAACAAATATTCTCTGAAGCAACCAACCTTCCCTTCAGTCCTCAAAAAGTTCAGAGAATGTTCTAAAGAATATATATAAAGAATATATATTCTTTATATGTAAAGAATATAAGTTTTAAAAAAATTTGCTATTTAATGTATATGTATCTATCTCACACCATAAACACAACGAAATGAGGCACTAGGAGACAGGGCCAGGAGATACAGAGCAAATCAGATATGCAAAGGTTTTAGAAATATTATATTCTAAATCAACTGAAACTGGAAGGAATAAGCTGTAAAAAGAAGCTACAAAGTGTTAAAATATCAAAAAATTAGTTTAGAAAAGGAAAAATGCATAATAAATCAAAAACTCAGTGGATGACACTGGATGACACAAATGAAAAATACTGAACTAAATGATAAAACTAAAATTACATAGAAGACAAAACAGAGACAAAGATGGAAAACACTTTCATTGAACATATCACATTTCTTAACTGGGGCTTATTACAGCCATGTTAAGTCATATTAGAAACTTCTTTAAAACCATTATGGTGCTTCCTTTTAAAAATGTGCAGCAATTTTTCTGAAATTCATTCACAGGCCACAACCCTATCACATAGTAATAAAAGAACTCTATTCAAAGAATATGATTAAAACATCTTTTTTCTTCAGATTCTATATAAAATATTTAAAATGCAGAGAGTATACAGACCATGACCATACTGATTGCAAAGCCTTCATCAGGACCAATTCTTAAGCTATGACTTAAGCAATGTTTTAGCTTTCTTTGCAACTCTCAATAACAATGACAGACTAATAATTGGAAGATATATTTCTAAAACACTAAACAACTTTGTTATAAATTATTGGGATACGCTGTCACTTTCAACTACATAGTCTAAAAAGTTTCCAATTTTATGCCAAGTAGCTAATGCAGGCAAAGAAAGGCCTTTTGTGAGATGGCCAGAAAGTACCAGACATAACTATGTGATTCAGTCCCTAAACTGTTTATATTTGACGTAAGAGAGGGTAAGGGGTCCTGGACCTTCTTAAAGTAATCTCAAAGCAATATAATTGATTGGATTTAAATAATTTTCTTATCAAACCTAATTTCTATATTGCAGATATGAACTTTACAGGCACTCAAATCCTTTCATCACTAAGAAGTAATAAGGTTATCATTGTAACATTATTTAGGATAGTTCTTTTCAATGGGGATATCAAGATAAGAGGGTTAAATCAAACAAAATCAGTACCATACCATCATCTCTGCTAGGTAACTGCTCAGAAATGGAGCCTGAGGAATCTTTTCTGATCACAGATCTTTTGGTTTTTCCTTGCCCAGTTCGACTTCTTTGTCGTACCATAAATCCACCAATACCTATCCAAAACAGAAATTAGGTAATCTTGTAAATAACTACTAACTTCTCCCTGTAATTCCACCGTAAGTAGGGTGCAGTTGCTTACTCTTAAAACAGTGAGGCATTTCTCAAATTCAATATGGGTTAACTTAAATCAATAATCTCATTTTAACGCAAAATACAAGAGTCTGGAAATAAGCAAATAAAAGAGATCAAAGTTACTGTTACCTCATTACTAACCACACAACCACACTAACCACACCAACTAAAAGGAATACAGATTCATTAAAGTACAGAAGACTGCATGTATTTCTTCTCCTAAACGATGTCAGGGTAAACATTATAGTGAATTATGCTTGTTTCCTTAATGTTAGTAACTCATAGATCATCATTCAAATTATCTGTATGTTAGCTGAGGGAGAACAGAAACAAGATACAAACTAAACTAGATGATCCAAACAAAAATCAACATGACTTCTCGGGTAATGTGTCTAGTTATTCCTAAAGTTCTTAGACATGAGCTCTGTAGTAAGAGCATGGAATCTAGAGTCAAACTGTGTAATTCTGGTTACTACTAGACTTTGGGTAGGTTAATTAACTTTTCATTGCTTCAGTTACCTCACTGGTAAAAAAGGGATAATGTATATAGTGTCTCCTATACACATGTGATAAGCACTAAATAAATAGATGTAAGTGCTGAGAATAGTGCCTGACACATAGCTAACAGCTTCTGTCATATGATAGTTGTCTAGCAATATACTTTGTGACCTAATGGGCCCCTCAAATGGGTCCCTTACATGGATAACTTCCATGTAAGGCAGAAAAAGAAAAAACAAACAAAAAAACAACATTTAAGTGTAAGTTCCTGGAAGGAATTTGGCAGTGTCTAAAAAAGTAAGTGCACTTATAAGCCTCATAATTACGAAGAAATGAAATCATTTTCATACGGTGATTTGGACGAAGCTAATCTAGGCTGTTGTTATAAATGTGGCTCATCTGTAAGGAAGGTTACCTTTTAAGGTCTAGCAGAAAACAAAGTTTTTCCTCACACATCAAAAGGTATTTAGATCACTCTTATCAATAAAATATAAGCAATCAGAAGAAAAAAGATTGAACTGATTCAATATACTACCTCATTCACTGGTAAACAGACATTAATAACTGCCTAAAAAAGCCTACAAGTTCTGGGGACTTCCCGAGCAGTCCAGTGGTTAAGACCCTGTGCTCCCAATGCAGCAGGGCCCAGGTTCGATCCCTGGTCAGGGAACTGACATCCGCAGGCCACATGGCGCAGCCTAAAAAACTCTCTAAGTTTCAGCTTACAGAGTTCTTAAGAAGTTATAATTCATCCTGATTATTTCATTATATTTGAAGCCCTCAATATTATATTCTTCTTAACTTAACTAAGTTTTGATTATACTAAGATGTCTAGATCAGGCACTATACCTGGTCTGTATGGTTTCCTTTTTCTCTTTTTGACACCCTCTGTTCCTTCTACTCCCTTAGTTTCATCATCCACAGCTTCCCGTTCAGGACTAGATTCTGATTTTCCATCACAATCCATAAGTTCTCCTTCTGGAAAAAAGTAAACGTACAGATAAAATTGAAAAAGCTATCAAATACACAATTCCTATGTAACAGGAAATACAAAGCAAAGTGGCTGCCGAGCCATTCTAATCATGCATCCCAGTTGACAGGGAAAGTAAAGAGACAGAAAAGGCCCCCTAAGGGCTGCAGAACTCATACTAATTAGTGCAATGTTCTCAGGAAATGAAACGTAAGAATCAGGGAAGGGGAAACACACAGAGAACACTCCCAAAGACAATTATAAATCAATCTGCACTTAACCTATCATTCCCTTGCTTTTAATTATGTCTTCAGGTCCAGGACCCCAAGGCTGTCTCTCTCTAGCCTAAAACTCTCTTGAGCTCCAACTAATCTGTAATTAGATATTACCTAGTTATTGAAAACTTTATATACAAAATTGAACTACTAATTTAAGATGAACCTTCTCCCTTTCCCAGGATTTACCTATCATCATTAAAAGACATGGAAACATACCGTGCAGGAGCCAGATCCCTAGTAGACAGCCTTGACAATTCCTAATTTCTGTTCTCGTTCAATCATGACTCCTCAGTATCTCCCAAGGGCATTTTATTTCTCTCAACTACCAACCACCTCAGTCCAATCTTGACTTACTGCATTCCCTCCCCTCCTGTTCCTTCCTTGCCTCCATGCTTACCTTCCTCTCCAATCAGTTCTTTAAATTGCAGCCTAAATGATGTTTCTATAAATATCAATTTATCAATTGAAAAGTATCAATTTTCTGCTTAAAAATCCTTTAATGTCTCCCCAGTGGCCTCAAACTGAAATTCAAACTGTAAGGTCCATTGTAACAGTGTCCTGTGAGCCCCCCCGCTTCATCTCACTCCCACTACGCAAGCTACGTTCAGCTACCTGAGCACATCAAGCTCCCTCTCCACTGCCTCCCCACCTCTGCCACCTTCCACCTACCCATCTTTCAGGATTTTTTATTTTTGGGGGGGGGCTGCGTTGGGTCTTTGTTGCTGCTTTCTCTAGCTGCGGCGAATAGGGGCTACTCTTTGTTGTGGTGCGCGGACTTCTCATTGTGGTGGCTTCTCTTGTTGTGGAGCACGGGCTGGCTCCAGGCGTGTGAGTTTCAGTAGTTGTGGTACAAGGGCTCAGTAGATATGGCTTGTGGGCTCTAGAGCGCAGGCTCAGTAGTTGTGGCTCACGGGCTTAGTTGCTGCGTGGCATGTGGGATCTTCCCGGACCAGGGTTCGAACCCATGTCCCCTGCATCGGCAGGTGGATTCTTAACCACTGCGCCACCAGGGAAGCCCTCAGGATTTATTATAACCATCACTTTCTTAGAGAATTCCCACAGTTATACATGCTCCCGTATGTTAACATTATGCTTCATTTTAATTGGTTCTTTTAATGTCTGTTTCCTTGCTAGACAGACTATATTCTCCTTATCTAAGACTCTTACTAACAGCTGCATCCTTAGCATGGTACGTAATAGGTGTTCAACAAATTTTTCACCAAATGAAGTAAACAATGAAACTGAGTAATGCATACAAAAGCTCAGTTCTTAGAGAAGAATGCTGTTTTAAAATCATGATAATCAAAACTTTTCAAGCTGTATATGCTTTACGCTGTGCTTTAGGGGAAAAAAAGTTATCAAATACCTTTAACAATAAATTGTTAATACTTTTCTTCAATATTCTAAGTATTATGCATATTTCTGTAATACCATGAGCAGTGTATTTGTTTTCAATAATATGAGGTCAATGTTTAAGGTCAATTCTATAACAATCTGATAACTGCTTTCTATAGCTAAGATTAAACCATGAAAATTTTATCTATTTATTTATTTAGTGAAACTTAGCAAACACCAAAGGTAACAAACTAGCAATTATTTACCTTAAAATAAACCCACTGAAATATATGAGAGGGAATTTACGTTTAAGATGGTAGACTAAATTCATGTATCTAATTTCACTCTCCCAAAACCCTATATACAGTAAAGCAATCTATTTTTAAAAGATAAACCCACAAAGACAGAAAAAACAGGAAAGAAGAAAAGCCACAATTTTGGAAGGAGAAAGCAGAGAGATGAATAATAACTGACTCAGGAAATGCAAATTCTCAGTTGAAAGTGGAAGGAACCAAGAAAAAAATCCAACTTTATCACAATCCTCAAAAGGTTGAAGAACTGGCAGAGCCAGGTACCTTTGGAAATGGGTGGGAGGCAGCTAAAGCAAAGAGAGTTTTATATTCATATTAACTACGGAAGCCGTAATCCCTGTGACCTTCCCAACTTCACACACTGTGAGGCTGCCATTCACACTCACAGGATTTGGGACTCAGACACTCAAACTCAACACTGGGGTCATGGGCTGAAAACAGGATTAAGTGACTACAGGCATGTTAAATGCTGACCCCTCTCCCCCCTGGGGCCTTTCTCCACTAAACTCCCAGAAAGCCAGCAGCTCAACCTCTACTGTCCAAGCAGCAGACAGGAAGATTCTTCTGGGAAACCTGACCAGTCCAAGAGAAATGTCTAAAGGTACTGACACTAGGGGATTTTCCAAATAGTGAGCACAGATCACAAAAGCTTAGTCAACAAATACCACCCACAAACTCGAAGATTTTCATCATTTTTAATCTCTCATTCCTTATTTTTTTTTAATTATTAATTTATTTTTCCAATCACCACTTTTAGTCCTCACTTTTAATCACACATGGACAACCAAGGATTATCTATCACATGAAAGAGAGAGACCTGAGACCACAAAATGCAACTGGGAATTGAAAGACTATGCAGGAAAAAAAAAAAATTAGAAAAACTTTTTTAATCCTCCAACAGGTAAGATAAAACATTCATGAGGCAAGAACAGGATGCTATGAAAAGGAACATGCAAAGGAAGGAAAGAAAGCTCTTGGAAATTAATCCATGATATTTGAAAACAAAACAAAAATGAAAATCAGTAAAGGGATAGAAAAATAAAATTAAAAATTTAACGTTAGAGTAAAATGCAAAGACATGAGCTGGAAAGTAGGAGAGAAAAGACAGAGAGAATGGGCTGAGTGGGTCTCACATCTGAATAGCAGGGTCAAGAAAAAGAAGAGGGGGCACCCAGGGGGAGAATCAGTGGTTTCAACAACATTTCCTAACGCTGAGGGGTACGAGATGGTAGACGAAAGGGACCACTCAGTGCCTGACAAAAGAAAGGAAAAACATCCATAACATACTGAAATACACATATCTTCACCAAATTTCAGAACACTGCAGACAAAGAATTTCCTAAAATCCCAAGAGCTTCCAGAGAGGACACGGATCATATAAAAAGTATCAAGTTCCCTGTATACCAGGAACAAAGAGACACTGGATCAATGACTTCAAAACGCTGAAGGAAAATTGAATTCCAACCTGGAAGAGATCAGTCAGGTGGGAGGCTACATTTTCAGAAGTACATAACCTCTCAAATTTACCTTCCATGCATTCTCTCAAGAAACACTAGAAGGTATGCCCACCAAAAATGAAGGAGAGAAACGAGGAATACATGAAGTCTCAGGAAACACACAATAAAAGACTGAAAAAACAAACAAACAAAACCCCTAAAGGTGTTATCAGTTTGGGAACTGAGTTACTTACATCCATATGAAGGAATATGAAACATGAGGCCATGAAAAATGAATAACATAAAAGCAAGAACAGTAAGACAAAAGGAACACAAAATATATATCCATGTGCTTGTACATGAACAAAACACCTCTGGAAGGGCACAAAGAATGGCTGCCTCTGGAGAAGTGAACTGGCAGGACAGGGAAAAGAGAAACACCCTTATTCTTGGGCAGTTCTACCCCACACCCTGGGCGCGGTTCCACTCCCCACCTCCCGATGTCGCCACCGTGCTATGAGGGTCCACAGGGGGGCAGCAACCGAGAGGGAAGCACTGTGCTCCCACTCGCCTTTTTTTGTTTAAATAAATTTATTTATTTTTGTGGGCACTGGGTCTTCATTGCTGTGTGCGGGCTTTCTCTAGTTGCAGCAAGTGGGGCTACTCTTGTTGTGGAGCACGGGCTCTAGGTGCGTGGGCTTCAGTAGTTGTGGCACACAGGCTCAGCAGTTGTGGCTCACGGGCTCTAGAGCGCAGGCTCAGCAGTTGTGTTGCAAGGGCCTACTTGCTCCACGGCATGTGGGATCTTCCCCCTGAACTGGCAGGGGGATTCTGAACCACTGCTCCACCAGGGAAGTCCCTGTGTTCCCACTTTTTTTTCCCCCCCTGCACTCCCACTCTTGAGACACAGAGAGCAGTTTTATTTTCTTTAGATTTGGGGGTTTTTGCACTAACAGGCTATCCAGACCCCAGGAGCCTGCTTTTATTGCACAAGTTTGTTTCTGATATGCTAAGGTGATTGTTTATGACTTATTTTCCTTAAGAAACATGTATCAGAAGAGTTTAAAAATGAACAAAAACAACCCCCCAAAAGGTGAGTATTGCTGAAATATTTCAGGAGCATCACAAGTTCATTTGGACTTTGTTGACTCCTGGTGAATCTAAAATTACATATGTATTACGTGTATAATATGATGGACAGTGTTACATCTATGGGGATATCCGTGCTGGCAGCCTCAGCTGGGAAACTACAGCTACAGAAACATCTACCATTTCTCACAGTGTTGTTTCACAGAACGGCAGTCATACGGAAAATCTTCTCAGGTCTTTCTATTGATGTTTTGTTTTTAAACAAACATTTATTCCCTCTATAATTTCATACTTTGGGAATTAGTGTGTAACTACCAAGAAACCTTTCAAATTTTGTGAAATGCAGCATTTCTCAGATTTAAGGGACTATGGAACCATTTTTCAGGCATTTTCTGATATCCTCAGAAACTGCAAGTCTTCACGGTACTTTGGCTGATGGTAATCAGGTCAATTCCTTCCAGAGACACAGACTACTTCTCCACAAGCCTCAAATCACTTAAAACTTCAAAATGAACTTCTGTTCAATGGTACTTGAAAATTGAGTTACACATAAGCGTCAGAAAGCTTTTCTCCAACCACAGACCCCAAAACACACTATTACAAAAGAAATGCGAGGATTAGCTGATAAAATGACAGGAGCACACACAGACCCATCCTAAGCCACCATCGTCTCTCACCTAGACGACTGCAAGAGCCTCCCGCCTGAACTACTTGCTACAACTCGGGGGCTTGAAAGCCTGTTCACATCACAGCAGAGAGTTCCTTTGAAAACATAAGTAAGATTTTGCCACTGTTCTCATCAGATACCTCCAACAACCTCCCACTCCTTTTACAGTAAACGCCTTAACCATCACCTTTATGGTCCTAAAGGACCTACTGAGTCATCCCACCTCTCCTCACGTCTCTGATCTCATCACAGGCCTTTATCCCTCTGCTCACTGCGCTGGACACACTGCGCTCCACCACGTTCAGGCACATCCCACCCGGGGTCCTTCCCGTTGTCTCTTCCCTCAGATAAATCGAGTGGCTCACTCAACTCGTTAAAGCCGGTGCTTAAATATGGCTTCCAGTTCATCTGGGCCCTCAGCCCACTGTCTGGGCTCCCAAGTCCTCTCAACAGCACTTGCCAAACACATCTTTATTAACTTATTATGTTATGTATTTCTAATGATCTTTTCTCCTAACATTAAAATGTAAGTTCCATGAGCAGAGAATTTTATCTGCTTTTCTCACTGACATGACTTCCAACATCTGGCACACAGCAGGCATTCAATAAATACCGGTGAATGATAAGATGTGATGGAACAAAAGCAATTCTTACTTTATTTTTGAATCAACTGAAAAGAAATAACCACCCTAAAAACAAACAAGCCTATGGTGATGTTCTTCAGAGATAAGCAAAGATAAATCTCATGTTGAATTTAACGCCACTAAAATTATTTTTTCATCTCGAGAAAATTCAGGCAGAAAAACCTGATCAAGAAAATGTTTATAAACAGATGGTTTATGATGAGCATCTGTGAATATAAGCTTATATTTGAACATTAATGATGGTTTTTCATTTCTAAGTTGCATGGAGTTCTACTTTAGCTTCACCATGGACTCCAAGTTCACAGCAACCGAAGAGGTTTATGTAGCTATCTGTCAAACCCTGAAAAGATCTGTGACCTTCAAAGATATGGTGCTCCTGGAAATTTCTGTAATATAGGTCTGTTCTAAAAGGATACATGAAACGAAGAGAACCTGAAAAGGCAAGGTCTGAGAACACCACTCAGATAGGACAGTGTCACACCAAGGGTTACCTTCTAAGTCAGCAGGATCTACCCTGAGATAAATCAAGTAATTTTAAAAGCTCTTTTATATTCTTTATTTTTGCAAACATATTCCATGGAAAATATGTAAGTATTACCTCGACTATCATCCATTTCACCATCCCTTGAATGCTCTGATTGGATGTCTGGAGGGGTCTGAAGGACGGCCACGCTATTCTGATTTATGATCTTCAACTTCAACTTTGGTTTTGACCGTTTTCTTCTTGGAACAGTAACTGTGAGGCTCTGTAACTGAGTCATCCCTGATTCAGTCAAACATACACCATCCTGGGTGTAGGTCTTGGGTGGATCTAAAATTACAATATCCCAAGGATACAAATTAAAACTCTCATTTTAATGTTGATTGATAAGTTGATTATTGTTCCATAAGGACCACGTCAAGGGAATGTGACTTCTATAAACCAATTACCTATGAAATGCACAAATAATTAACAGTACTCAGTTAAAAGTAAGCATAGCTGGTCAAACTTCCTTGAATTATAGAGAGAAAGGTTGTAAGTTTTTTTTTTTTAATGGTCTTCCTGGCATTTCTACTTTCATGTATCAATACAGGGATTTAAAAAGAAAGCACGGAAGCTAAAAGCAATGCTTCAGTCACTCGACTATGAGCCTTTTCCTAGAGTATGCTTTCACACTAAAAGGTGAGGATCAATGTACAGAAGAGAAACAAAAATAATCCATAAGCCCATTTGGAAACCAACATATTGGTATAATCACTTACAAGGAGAGGTAGTAAATAAGCAGAAATTTTGCAAAAATTTAAGTGTACAAAATTGCTGTTCATTAGAACAATTTCTGTACGATCCAAATGTTTTTGTATCAGATGATATCAAATAGAAGTAGGCAAGAGAATGAGAGTTTAATAAGAATATCATGTTAGTCACTATTCTAGGCTGATCTATTACAGAAAAAAGTAGTAAGAGAATGAATTCTGAAGGAATCTCTATTTGCTAACTAGGCCTTACTGTCTAGTCTAACTGATAACTAAACACAATGTACCAACGAAACCAAAGGAAGTATGTAGTTAATGGTTATTTCAAAAGTGGTTATTTTCACTGCCAGTTTGGTGAGATCTGTAGGAATACTGTCCCACTAAAGCTGGGAAAGACAGACATTTTGTATGTAATTACAGAAATGATTACCAACATTAGGAGATTTATACTGAACACCCACATGAGTAAGGCAGGAATCATGTAACGTGTCACAATTCAGTTATATAAAAGCATTTCTTTGCTTTTTGTAAAGAACAGTCAAGGAAAGCATTTCAGATTTTACCTAGCTCTTTCACTTTTGTGACAATTTGTGCTACAAGTGAAGATTCACAGCAGTCTGAGGAAGGCACTGAAATGGAAAAAAAACAAAAACAAAAACAAAAACTCGTGATTTTTTCACAAAAGGTAAGGTGTATTTAAAGATTTACATATGATTAAAGTTTCTACTACTGTACCCATTTTACTAAAATAAATGCTTGAAAACTAAATAGAATTAAATTAAATAGAATTAAAAGCTGTCTTTAAAACAACAAAGAGAAATGGAGGAAATACACAACATCATGGAAGGAAAACTGGTAAAGATAAAGAACCAATGTACTGGATTGCTATGTATTGCTAATAACTACAAGATTATGAGCCTTTTTAAATTTTTGTGTGTGTGTGTGGTACACGGGCCTCTCACTGTTGTGGCCTCTCCCATTGCGAAGCACAGGCTCCGGACGCACAAGCTCCGGACGCACAGGCTCAGCGGCCATGGCTCACAGTCCTAGGCGCTCCGCGGCACGTGGGAATCTTCCCGGACCGGGGCACGAACCCGTGTCCCCTGCATCGGCAGGTGGACTCTCAACCACTGCACCATCAGGGAAGCCCTGACTCTTTTTTAAAATAAATTCATTTATTTTATTTATTTTTCAGTAAATGGTGCTAGGAAAACTGGACAGCTACATGTAAAAGAATGAAATTAGAACACTCCCTAACACCATACACAAACATAAACTGAAAATGGATTAAAGACCTAAATGTACGGCCAGACACTATAAAATAAAACTCTTAGAGGAAAAAGCTAGGCAGAACACTCTATGACATAAATCGCAGCAAGATCCTTTTTGACCCACCTCCTAGAGAAATGGAAATAAAAACAAAGATAAACAAATGGGGCCTAATGAAACTTAAAAGCTTTTGCACAGCAAAGGAAACCATAAACAAGATGAAAAGACAACCCTCAGAATGGGAGAAAATATTTGCAAACGAAGCAACTGACAAAGGATTAATCTCCAAAATATACAAGCAGCTCATGCAGCTCAATATCAAAAAAACCAAACAACCCAATCCAAAAATGAGCAGAAGAACTAAATAAACATTTCTCCAAAGAAGATACACAGATTGCCAGCAAACACATGAAAAGATGTTCAACATCACTAATCATTAAAGAAATTCAAATCAAAACTACAATGAGGTATCACCTCACACCGGTCAGAATGGCCACCATCAAAAAAATCTACAAACAATAAATGCTGGAGAGGGTGTGGAGAAAAGGGAACCCTCTTGCACTGTCGGTAGGAATGTAAATTGATACAGCCACTCTGGAGAACAGTATGGAGGTTCCTTAAAACACTAAAAATAGAACTACCATATGACCCAGCAATCCCACTACTGGGCATATAGCCTGAGAATACCATAATTCAAAAAGAGTCATGTACCGAAATGTTCATTGCAGCTCTAATTACAATAGCCGGGACATGGAAGCAACCTAAGTGTCCATTGACAGATGAATGGATAAAGAAGATGTGGCACATATATACAATGGAATATTACTCAGCCAAAAACGAAACGAAGTTGAGTTATTTGTAGTGAGGTGGATGGACCTAGAGTCTGTCTTACATAGTGAAGTCAGTCAGAGAGAGAAAAACAAATACCGTATGCTAACACATATATATGGAATTTTTAAAAAACAAAGAAAAGAAAAAAAAGTTTCTGAAGAACCTAGGGGCAAGATGGAATAAAGATGCAGACGTAGAGAATGGACTTGAGGACACCAGGAGGGGGAAGGGTAAGCTGTGACAAAGTGAGAGAGTAGCACTGACATATATACACTACCAAACGTAAAATAGCTAGCTAGCGGGAAGCAGCCGCATAGCACAGGGAGATAAGCTCGGTGCTTTGTGACCACCTTGAGGGGTGGAATAGGGAGGGCGGGAGGAAGACGCAAGAGGGAGGGGATATATGTATACGTATACCTGATTCACTTCATTATACAGCAGAAACTAACACAACATTGTAAAGCAATTATACTGCAATAAAGATGTTAAAAAAAATTTTTTTTAAGGGACACCTAAAAAAAATTAAAATAAATTTATTTATTTATATATTTATTTATTTTTGGCTGTGTTGGGTCTCTTGCTGTGCACAGGCTTTTTCCAGTTGCGACGAGCGGGGGCTACTCTTCGTTGCGGTGCGCGGGCTTCTCACTGTGGTGGCTTCTCTTGTTGCGGAACACGGGCTCTAGGCTCGCGGGCTACGGTAATTGTGGTATATAGGCTCAGTAGTTGTGGCACTCAGGCTCAGTTGCTCCAAAGCATGTGGGATCTTCCCAGACCAGGGATCGAACCCGTGTCCCCTGCACTGGCAGGAAGATTCTTAACCACTGCGCCACCGGGGAAGTCCCCAAGATTATGAGTCTTGAAAGCAAAAATTACATCTTATAGCCAAAATATATTCTTAATTTACTTCCTTTATGTAAGTAGATTGTTTTAACACATTTTTGGGATAATAAGAGTTAATTAAAAACAAAAAGTAACTTATTTTTCATAAAATACTCGTCCAAATAATAGTTTCACAAAAAGAGAGAACGATGTAGAGTTAAGCCCACTCACTGGTTAAGGACAGCAGGCACAAGTGAGTTTTATCAATGCAAGAGCACAGACTCACCATTTAAATCATTTGCTTACCATTTGATGTAGGCATATAGGGTCTGCACATGCTGCAGTCAAAACCGATGTCTGCTACATTTTCCACTTCCTCTTCAGTATTTAAGTTTTGACAAACTGCATGCATCCATCTAGAAAGACCATATTCATACATTAAGAAAAGAAGAAGAAGAAATATACTGAGGATGGCTTCCTTTTCAAAAGTGCAACAGGAGCCGCCAGCCTCCGACCTGAAAGCCCCCAAGTCTCACGCGCTCCTCCCACCTGGCGCACGTCACCGCTCGCTAACCATCCTATCGACCCAGAAAACTTGTCGGAGCTGAGCAGAAGAATAAGCAATGAGAACAAGTACTATGAGCGAAGCAAAAGCATATTATATGAGGTGGGATAATTGCTTTACGACCAAATACTGAGTATTTCAGAGCCAGCACGGAAGCGAGTTAGGGCGAGTAGAGAGGCGTTCACATAACTGAGTGATGCAGCGTGTACGTGCTCCAGCTGACGGTGCGTCTATTGCGGGGTAGACAGAGCTTGTGAAAGTGATACTGAGCGGCCACTGGGAAGTAAAAGTTACGCTGCCTTAGAACAAAGAAGTGGGAGGCAGAATCTTGAGAATCCCATACGAGTGATGAAATAACAGGATTGCTAATATTACATGCACGGTGCTAGCAGAGCACAGTAATATCCCACTGAGATCAAAGACCTCGACCCTCAGCAAGCCCCAGGTGACACATGTTTAGCCTGGGATGGAGAATATGCAACAGAACACTTGTTTAGCTTCTGGTTGACTAGAACTCTGCGAGGGCAAACTCTCACTCCTTACATTTAAGACACGAGACAGTTGTCTTTCGTCCCCTTTGCCGTACGTGAGAGAGAGGAGCCCCCCGAAGGCGGCCAGGAAGCCCGCGGCGTACCTGTCACACTGGCGGCACTGCAGGATGAGCTCCTCCTCGCGGTAGCCGCGGCGGCAGGCGGGGCAGGAGGACAGGCTGGCGCAGGGCCCGCACTGCGTGTAATTGCTCTGCCACTCGCAGCGCAGGCCCGCGGACGCCGCTCCGCAGTGTCGGCACCACACACACCTGAAACCCAACACGCCACAAGCCTCCGTTTTACTCTCTCGGTTACTCAGTTACTGAAATTCCAGGAGCCACGCACGAACAGAATAGGGGGCAAGTCTTTAATGCGTACTGGACAAATGTCCCGCTTAGTGGTACCGCCCGTTATGAACACAGACCACGCAACTCAGCAGCTGCTGCTGTCTGTGAACACTAACGTAATGTGGGGAAGCTCTGAACTTAAAAAGCCTAACAAGGGAAACGTAAGTCCTAGGGTACCATTTGCACTTCCAGCCCCCTTTGGGGACTGTCTGCAGTGGCGGGTCCAGGCAGTAGGTGTGATAACTTATGTCACAGTCGTCGCACAGCAGGAGTCGTCCTGGGTCTGTCGCCTTCCCACAGGCCTCACACACGGTGCACTCCAGACACCTCCAGCCCTTGCTCAGAACCACTTTAGTGATCTGCGAAAGAAACAACCACGCCATGTGACTCATACGTTAACCTATGCCTCACGCAAACACGATCAGATACGCCATATCTGATCAAACCCAAATGAACACGGGGCCTCCATACCCAGGAGCAGAAAAGAGGCAAAGCAACTAACATTTACTGAGCACCAACAGTGGCCCCATTCGGGGTGACCACGTTCATGCACTTTTAGCAGTCTGCCTATTGGACACAATAATATAAAGTGACCCATATTTTAATGCCTTTTTTAGTTTATATAATAACTACCTTGTGCTCTGGATTTTATGTCCACTTGACAGATGTGGTAACTGGTTTTTAAAGAAAACAAGTAAATGACCCCATTATTGTTAACACAGGACTTGAAAATGTATTGATAAAGTTTCAATCTATGACATTCCATGAATTCATGATCCTGAAACTTGTGTACATCGCATAAGGACTTGTATATTAAAATCAATATTAAAAACGCAAAGAAAATTAAGGTGCAACCTGAGTTCCCAAGGCCATTTTACGCTCTTGGAGGATTTTAGGCTAAGAAGCTAGGACTTCTTAAGTTCATATTCAGTCCTCTGCTTATTCTCCTTTGCCTCAAGGGTCTAACTTAAGTGGAAAAATTTGAGAATCTCTACGCTTCTAATAAATTCCAGAAAACAGCCACATCATGTAGTTTTAAGAATTTGGAACAAACTAAAAGATCTCAAAAGACTAGAGTCTACAGGTAAAAAGGACCGCAAAGAACTAGCGTTATCACAAAATAGCAAACAGTCAAGTTACAGAATAAAAATTAAGATCATGAAGAATAAGGTCTTAAAACTACCTGAGAGGAAAAGAAGAGTTAAATAAATGAACAACTATCAAAGGAGCAACAAACTTTCCAACTCTGGATGCTAAAATGGTGTAATAGTTTCCAATTCTACAGGAAAATATTTCTCAAGGTACAATCCTTAATCTAACTAAACAAGCAATTGAGTGTTAATTAAAGTGGAATGCCTTTCAGACAAAGACTCAAAATTCAGCTTCCAAGTACCCTTTCTAATGAAGTTACTTAAGAGATACGAGGAACAAAGTGAGGGTGTATACCAAGAAAAAGGAAGACGTGGGATCTAGAAAGCAATGAACCCAACAGAGGATGTCAGCCCAGAGACGTTTAAGGATGAGAACTGAGCAACAGACCTAGAAGTTACCCCAGCCCAGCTCAGAACAGGGAAAAGCAGAGTGTGGAAGGCGGTAAGCCTTTCCCAGAAAAACAGTTACTTGCTGAAATAATCTGATATGATCATGCTTCTACAGTAGGTAAAAACAAATAAAAACTAATGGAGAATCATGAATCATTATTTTCTTCTTGCTATTAAAAACTCCATGAAAAATAAAGTCATAGTACACTATTTAGATCACCAGTGAACATGTATGGAGTCAGAACCAACAGTGTTTATTAACGAAATATAGTAAAACAACCATACTGGGAGAAGGCAGGAGGTGTGTTTTAAGAGCTAAATCAGCATTTATTTATTTATAGAGGCAAGTCAACAAAATGTAACACACATAAAGGAGTAACACGAGTATATTATTTAGCGCTGTACAGTTAACTACAAAAACAAGGACCTGAAAGAAGGGGTTGCGTTGTGGGGAACAGGACTCAGATGGGGTGGTAGAGGAAGACGGGTCGGTCGGTTACCATAAAGCTCTAAAAGACACTCGCTTCTTAAGCGTGTATATTTATTACTTTGATTAGCCTACGGATATGTCTAAATTAGTCTTAGATTATCAGGTTATGTTATTTACCCAAATGGAAGAAAGAGCCCCGGGTAGCATACAGCAGTACCAGCAAACCTTTTCTGTAAAGGACAGGATGATAAACATTCCAGACTTCGCTGGCCAGGCAGCGTGTTAAACCGCATAATTGTGCCGCTGTAAGTGTGAAGCTCACTGCAGACATATGCAAACAAAAGAGCATGGCTGTGTTCCCATAAAACTTCACTTACAAAAACAGGCAGGGGGCATGATTTGGCCTGTGTGGCAGTTTACCAGCCCCTGGCTTAGAAGAAAGATAAGACGAAGATAAAGTGGTAGAATTTTTTTAATGATATATCTTCATTCCTACTACGTCCTCCTGTCTCACACACACGGTCCGTGGTCCTCCACAGCCGAGTCCTCAGGCCGCTCAGTCCACAGTGATTCTCCAACACACCACGGCCTGGGCCCCCTGCGCACCACCAGCGAAACTGCTCGAGCCAGTCAGCCAAGGCCTCACTCCCAAGTCCACATGATGTACTAGGGTTTCTCATTTGACCTCTCTGGGGTATTTCAACATTTGAACAATACACGCCCCCCCTCTTTGAAATCCCCTCTTAGTGCAGATCTCAGGGCTCTATTATCCACTCTTTTTTGCCTCATATTAAACTGGCTTTATCTTCATTTTTAAGAGCTCTTTGAACCAAGGTATTATTCAGGGTCCCCATCCAAGTATCATGTCTAAGATATGAGAGATGTGTTTTATAGTCTAACGGACATTTGCTTCAACTACGATGGAATAACTGAAACGAGGCCCGTCTCCCATCATAAAACACTAGAAAACTGGGCAAAATTTATGAAACACTTGTTTTCAGATACTGGACAAAAGGCAGTGTAAGACTTTTTCTGAAGAGGAGGGCAACAAGCAAGGAGAGCCCTATGATATTCTGCCTGTAGCCATTTTATTTTCCAGAATGATCCGCAGGGAAGGACGAGCCCAGGCAAGTACAACGGGCTCACTGAGTTTAGGACACACTGATGGAGCTCAGGGGGCTGAGGCAGTCGGAATGTGCAGCACAGAGCACTGGGGAGAAGGGAGCAGCACGAAAGATCTCCAGGGATCCATACAATATTTCCCGTTAGTCTTCGACTGAACACCAAGCTGCACACCCAGGAGGTCACACAAGGACCCAAAACCAGGGCAAAGAAGAGCTCCTAGGAATCTGTAATAAATATCAGAGTGCACACAGTGCTGGAAGACATCTGAATCCCAACCAGTCAGACTGAAAAGACACCGGTGAATGGGGGCCTGCGGGGAGCAGAAAGGGGAAGCTTCAGGGAGAATTCCGCAGAGACCACCCCTCATAAAGGCCACGCCTCATAAAGGCCACGCCTCAAGTACTACACTGGTGCTAGAGCAGCAGTGAGGAAAGTGTGATCTAAACTACTCACTTTAATTCACTCTGTGATGTTTTGTAGACACTACATGACGTATAAAACATCACTACATTGGCATTATACAAGGTGTGTCTGCATATTTTTGTGCTTTAAAATACTCTCAGTTGTAATTTCTGAAACAGTAAATATTCAATCATTATTATCTTCATAGACAAAATCTCCTTGGGGTCCTCAATATTATTTAAGAGTGTTAAGGGTTCTAAGACCATAAAGTTTAAGAATAGCCACCTCAGAGTGAAGGCCCTGTGGACTCACTTTGAAGCTTAAAAAGAAGTGTCAAAAGGTTCAAACTTATCCACAAATAACTGCCTACCACAACAAAATCTCACTGCATTTTAAAGGAACAAAATCTAGACTCTCAGTAATAGACTATCACAACGCACAACGTCCACATTCAATCAAAAATTACTAGATGTTAAAAAAACGCTGTAAAACCTTTACAAAATGAAAAATTAGTTAATACAATGAGAAATGTCAGAGATGACAGAAGTAGCAGACAATTATAAACTTTTCAAGGACTTGAAACAAAAAACATAATAAAGAAAATATTTTAAACCACAAGGTTAAGTATAAGCTATAGAATGGAACTGAGATTAAAAAACAGAATTATCTGGGTAAAAAACCCACTGGATGGCCTTAAAAATAGACTGGATACTGCATAATAACAGTGCATTCTGGGAACGTAAGAGAAACTACACATACTAAAGCACAGAAAGAAAAACAATTGGGGAAAAATACCCAACAAGGTGTTAGTGATCTGAGGACAATATCACACAATTTCGCACACAACTGAGATTCCAAAAAGGTAGTGAAGGAGCGGGGGGGGGGGGGGGGGGGGTGAAGTGGAGGGTGTACTTTAATATTTAAAGTACTTAAATATTCTCACATATGTATAATAATCCTAACAAACAATAGTTGATTAATCTTAAGAACTTGAAGCAGTACGATCCTAATCAAATCTCAATACATTTTTGCCAACGTGAAGCATGTTTACACTACTATTTAAGCCTAAGTGTACTGACCTTAATACTGACGCAGTATGGATGGTAACACTGACCACACTGAGAGCAGGCAAGTAGTCTGCCCTCTGCTCCTCGGCCAAAACTGCCACAAACTACACACATATCCTGAAATTAAGAACACAGTAACGTAGTTTAAATTCGAGACCAAACTGAGACTATAGCAATATACTAATTTTATAATTTTTATAAACCACCTTCTTAGTTGGTATAGCTCTAGAGCTCAATATTAAATGACTGCAGTACCTATGGGATAAAGCAGAAACGGGCTAGGAGGAGTTCAAAAGTGGAAGACAGGGCTTCCCCGGTGGCGCAGTGGTTAAGAATCCTCCTGCCAATGCAAGCGACAAAGGTTCGAGCCCTGGTCTGGGAAGATCCCACGTGCCGCGGAGCAACTAAGCCCGTGCGCCACAAATACTCAGCCTACAATCTAGAGCCCGCGAGCCACAACTACTGAAGCCCGCATGCCTAGAGCCCGTGCTCTGCAACAAGAGAAGCCACCGCAATAAGAAGCCCACGTACCACAAGGAAGAGTAGCCCCCACTCGCCGCAACTAGAGAATGCCCACACCCAGCAACAAAGACCCAACTCAGCCATTAATTAATAAATTAATTTTTTTTAAAGTGGAAGACAAATAATTTAGTTCAAACCTGATGCAAAGTGAACTTGTCACTGCTAGAAAACAACACAACCGTATTGTGCATAGAGTTTTCTTCTTCATCCTTATTTGATGAAATATCTGCAGCAGACACCTATGAAAAGCAAAATACACAAAATGTGAAGTTATATTTTTCACCTGTATTATACCTGACTGAAAATCTTAAGAAGATTCATGTTTAAAATACAACAATTTTTGCCAGAGACTATACTAACAATTCCAAATTAGATTATTATTACCAATATACTACTATAAAAGTATAAATTATGGCATTTTAAAAATTCACTTGTTTCTTTAGAGCTACAAGCCCCATAGATCAGGAAGTGAGAAAACATAAATGTCTTTAGTAAGACTGATTAACCAGAAATTCTAATCAAGAAACAAACAAATTGCATGTGTGTATACTTATGTATGGGCGTGTACACACACACACACACACACACACACACAATCATTCCATTTTAGTGACTCTGAAAACCTGCAATGGGGGTAGAGCAAATTGAGGTGTATAAAGCTATAAGTATAAAATACACACCAGATTTTAAAGACCTAGTATCAAACAAAAAAGAATGTAAATATAGGGCAAATAATTCTGTGTATTTTATAAATTACATGTTGAAATGATACTATTTTGGATATACTGGGTCAAAAGGTATATATTAAAATTAAATTTCACCTATTCCTCTCTCTTTTTCTAATGTAGCTACTAGGAAGTTTTTTTGTTTGTTTGTTTTAATTTGTTTATTTTTTGGCTGTGCCACATGGCCTGCAGGCTGTTAGCTCCCCAACCAGGAATCAAACCCTGGCCCTTGGTAGTGAGAGCGCGTTGTCCTAACTACTGGACCACCAGGGAATTCCCCAGGAAGTTTTAAATTGCATATATGGTTCACATATTTCTTTGGGGGCAGCAGTGTTTTAGAATATAATTATTTTGAATAACTTATCATAATCTCGGTCTTAGACAAAGGATTATCAACCACAGTCGTTGAATTCTGGACTTGGTTAAATTTGACCAAATCAACTAAGTACACACTGGCTTATTAATAATTATTTCCAGAGTGCTTATCATGAAAAAAGCTCTGAATTAGATGCTAAAAAAGAGAATGGGGAAGCCAACGCCAGAACTATAAATTCTCTTTGCTTTAAAAGCTTACAACATAGCTTGGAAGAACTGAGCTGAAACACAATAGGTTAGGGTCAAAATAAAAAGTAACAGAATTACTGTTCTTGAGGAATAACTGAAAGAAGACTATCAATAAATAGGAGTATATTACAGTAATAAAATTTTTCAATGCAAAAGAATTTAAATGCAGTTTTAATGGACAGTTCTATGGTTTTACGATAGTAAACAATAAAAGCAATTTATAGTCACAAAGGCCTGAAGACAACATGGGAAAACTGTAAGCAACCTAATTGGTCAGCACTGGGGAACGACTAAAACTAGGAAAAGTCCAAACTATGAAAACTTATGCTGCATTGAAAAAACAGCAAGGCAGAAATCTGTACGGATTTCCATGAAGAAAATCACATGCTACACTGCTGAGGTGAAAAATAAGCTGCAGAGTAATACATGAGCTAGGGTACTATGGTATAAAAACACACAAAACAATTACATGCCTGCCTTACGGCCACCAGTCATAGGCTGAAGCATAAGAAATTGCTGTTCAAAGGTCAAAGGGGGTTGGATGTTGGCACTTTCATATGGATCAACCTCAAATGTAAATGCCCAAAACTGGTGAAAGGGAGAAAATCAGGACTCACTAGTAGACAAAACTTCCATCTATCTAAAAAATATTAATTTTTTAAACTGAGGAAATGTATCCATATGTTATATCCCAAAGTTAGCTTTTAGTCAAACAAGATGATTCATAAAAGTAGAATAATCATTCCATCAGTAATAAATTAAGTGCCTACCAAGAGTGGATGGAGTAATCAATAATTCAAACACAGGACTAATGATACATTGAGAACACCAGTAAAATACATAATTGAAACAGCTCGAATATAGGTAACAAAAGTATTCAATATATTGAAATAAGTATCCACTTCTACCTCCCCATCTCCAACATGGGAACACAAAACAGGACTTACAACTGGGTAACAGGTAGTAAGTAGCTCACAAATTGTAGAAGTGTTATTCTTATTTTCAAAGGAAAATTTACCCAGAGAATGCTTCTGTTAAACTGAAAAACAAGGATGGAACACAGTATTCCCTGTATCAACCAGAAACAAAGTCTGTAGTAGAAAGCTGCAGTATCCCCTAAATCAAGCAGGGGGACAGGAGAGTGCTGAAAAATCAAGATTTTTTTTAAATAGCAATTCGTACATGTAAGAAAGAAAACTCTATCATCTAGCTTAGAGACACACTGTTTTCATTTCATACTTTATTTCATGATCTTGAAACTGTTAGAAAAATAAAATCTACCTCAAAGGCAATCTTTGACAAAGTATGCACTGCTGTTTCCTGCACAGATATCAGTCTGATCTGTTCTAAAGGTTACAAAAGTTTTATTTTCCTGAACCACAGACATAAGCCGAAGAAAAGAGAAAGCTCTAACCTAAACCTCATAAGTTGGGCATTTCCAAGCAGCGACACAAAAAAGAAAACAAAAAGAAGAGCAAATTAAACTCAAAGTAAGAGAAAAGGAAATGATAAAGATCAGAGTGGAAATCAATGGAATAGAAAGTAGGAAAAAATACATAAAAATGAATGAAAGCAAAGGCTGGCTCAAAAAAGGTCAATACAATTTTTTTTTAAGTCAATAAAATTGATAAACCTCAAGCAAGACTGATCAGGAAAACGGAGAAAAGACACAAATTACCCACAACAGGAATGAGGAAGATCACTACCAATTCAAAAGGACAGTAACGGGATACGATTATCCATCCAGAAGAACAGATTCATCAACCTACATGAGACAGACAAATTCCTTAAAAGACAGATTCATGCAAGAACGAACAGATAACCTAAATAGCCCCATACCTATGAAAGACATTGAATTTGTAGTTGAAAATCTTCCAATAAAGAAAGCTCCTGGCCAAAATGGCTCCACTAATGAGTCTATCTATAAATAATATAAGAAAGAAACTCCCCTGGGCTTCCCTGGTGGCGCAGTGGTTGAGAATCCGCCTGCCAATGCAGGGGACACGGGTTCGTGCCCCGGTCCGGGAAGATCCCACGTGCCGCGGAGCGGCTGGGCCTGTGAGCCACGGCCGCTGAGCCTGTGCGTCCGGAGCCTGCGCTCCACAATGGGAGAGGCCACAACAGTGAGAGGCCCGCGTACCACACACACACACACAAAAAAAAAAAAAAAAGAAAGAAATTCCCAACACTACATAACTTTTCTAGAAAACTGAAGAGCAAACTATATTTCCCAATCATTCTATGAAGCCAGAATTATGCTGATATGAAAACCAAAGACATGATAAGAATATAAGACTACAGACCAATATCCCTCATGAACATAGATACAAAAACTCTAAAGTTTTTAGCAAACTGAATCCAACATCACGACCAAGTAGCTTAACCCAGAAATGCAAGATTGCTTTAGCACACACAAAGATGTAACTCACATTATCAACAAACAAGCTACATGATCATCTCTACAAATGCAAAAAAAAAAAAGCACATTTGACAGAATCTACTTTTGACATCTACTCCTAATTAAAAAAAAAAACAACTCAGCAGACTATTAATAGAAAGGAAATTTCTCACACTGATTTAGGATGTCTATTTAAAAAAAACTAAGGCTAACACCATACTTAATGATGAAAAACTATATGCTTTCTCCTCAAGGTCAAAAACAAGGTTACCTGAGCTCTTCACTTCTGTTCGACACTATACTGAAGGTTAGAGCAAATGCAATAACGAATAGACACAAAAGGACTCCAGATTAAAAAGAAAGACGTAAAACTTTATCTGCAGACAACATGATCGTTTATGTAGAAAACCCAATGGATTCTACAAATAAGTAATCAGAATAAGGGAGTTTAATATGGTTGTAGGATCAAAATAGTGCAGTATTGGCCTAAAGAAATGGAGCAATCATATAGCATGAGATTCCAAAAACAGATCCACAAATATGATAACTAATTTTCAAGAATGATGAAAGGCAATTCAGAGAAACAGTGCTAAAACAACTGGCTACTCAGTATGTAAAAAAAAGAACTTCCATCCTTATTCATACCATACATTAAAAAAACTCAGATTGGATTATAGATCTAAATGCAGTACCTTTCTAGAAGAAAACATAGAATATCTTTGTGACCTTGGGTGACACAAGTATTTCTCGGCACCAAAAAGCACAATCTACAGAAGAAGAAAATTAATAAACTGGGCTCCATCAAAATTAAATCAACTGCTCTGTGAAAGACACAGTTAACAAAATGCAAAGACAAACCCAAAAATGCAAGAAAATATTTGCATATCATATATATGATGAAGAGCTTGTGTCCAGAATACATAAAGAAATCTCAAATCTCAGTTAATTAAAAAACTACTCAATTTTGGGCTTCCCTGGTGGCACAGTGTTTAAGAATCCGCCTGCCAATGCAGGGAACATGGGTTCGAGCCCCGGTCTGGGAAGATCCCACATGCCACAGAGCAACTAAGCCTGTGCACCACAACTACTGAGCCTGTGCTCTAGAGCCCGCGAGCCACAACTACTGAAGCCCGCGTGCCTGGAGCCCGTGCTCCGCAGCAAGAGAAGCCACTGCAATGAGAAGCCCGCGCACCACAACGAAGAGTAGCCCCCGCTCGCTGCAACTAGAGAAAGTCCAAGTGCAGCAACAAAGACCCAACACAGCCAAAAATAAACACAAATAAATTTTTTTAAAAAATACTCGATTTTGGGGCTTCCCTGGTGGCGCAGTGGTTGAGAATCCGCCTGCCGATGGAGGAAACACGGGTTCGTGCCCTGGTCCGGGAAGATCCCACATGCCGCGGAGGAGCGGCTGGGCCCGTGAGCCGTGGCCGCTGGGCCTGCGCGTCCGGAGCCTGTGCTCCGCAACGGGAGAGGCCACAGCAGTGAGAGGCCCGCGTACCGCAAAAAAAAATAAAATAAAATAAAATAAAATAAAATACTCGATTTTGGAAAATGTATTAAAGATCTGAAGAGTGACTTTATCAAAGAAGATATACAGATAGCAAATAAGCACCTAAAAAAGCTGATCAATATCACAAGTTATTAGAGAAATGCAAGTCCGATACTCTTAACATATCTGTTATAATGGCTAAAATTAAGAAGACTGACCATACCAAATGTGGGTGAGTATGTGGAGGAAATGGAACCTTATACATTCTTGCAAATATAAAATGTCACACCCAACTTGAAAACCAACCTTTTCTTTAAAAGCTAAGCATATACCTACCATACATCCAGCCATTCCATTTCTATATGTTTACCCATGAGAAAAGAAAACATATCCACAGCTGAACTTATATGTAAAAGTTTGGAGCAGCTTTATTTCTAATAGCCAAAAAGTGGAAGCAAACATAATGTCCCTCGATAGGGGAACAGATATACAAACTGTGGCACATCCATACCATGGAATGCTCTTCAACAACAAAAATGAACTCTTAACACATACAAGAGCATGAATTCATATCAAAATAATTATGTTGAGTGAAATAAATCATATCAAAAAGAGTATAATCAGCATGATTCCACTTACATAGACTCCAGAAAATGCAAACTAATCGGCAGTAACGGAAATCAGATCAGTCATTGCCTGGGGGTAAGGCAGGAAGGAAGGCAAAGGGAGTTCAGAGGGGCAGAGAGAACTCTGAGGGCCTAATATGTTCTTAACTGTAGTGTGGCTTTCAACAGTGTACACATGTGTCAAAACCTACGAGACTGTACACTTCAAATATTTGTACCTTTTTTTATATCAATTTTACCCCAATAAGCCTATTAATTTGGGGAGTGGGGAGGGAGGGAGGGACTTGCTTTAAAAAAAAAAACCACCAGAATCCAAGTTTCCTTACTCCTTTAGCGGCAAACTGAACAATCCCACCTGTATCCTGGACTTAATGTGACAATGAGAATCTGAAAAACAGTAGCAAATTGAACAATCCCACCTGTATCCTGAACTTAACATGACAATGAGAATCTGAAAAATAGGGTAACGGTAAAATAGTAGTTACTGCAGGAAATATCTGCTATGACTTGCCAAATGCAGTTTTTTCAATACACATTTAAATAAAGCCTTATAATGTGCCAATGACCATACAGTTATCAATCTTAAATTCAAATATGTCAAAGACAGTCATAAAATCTTCAACATTTTTAGAGTCCATACTAATCTACAACATTTCTAATTTTTTCTGTAAACCATATTACAACACTGAGAGCAATTACAATCAAAAATTTAAAACGCCAACATAATTAAATTCTTCAAATAAACTCAAGAATATGACAGGAGTTTTCTTTTAATAGAAGAGCAAATATATTGCATATTGGATTCTGGAGAAGAAAGATCAGAGTCAAAGAGGAAGGTAAGAAAAAAGGGATGAGAAAGTAGAAAATATAAAAGAAAAGCTCACCAGAGGTTTAAAAAGAAATGCAAATGGAGATAAAAATTTTAGCCGGTTTATGTGACTCTTAGAATCTAAGTCATTTGGTACCAATGAGCTGATCGTCGTCAGCTGACACATGAAAGACTGTAGCAAAAGGGAGTGGGCCTTACCCCGGGTAACACAACTGCCCCGATTCCACTTTTCAACTTTGATCTGCCTCTGCCGCCTCGTCCCGACAGTCCCGCACCACGAGGTCTCCGCTTTCCTGGAAATCCTGACCCCCGGCCCTACACAACAGATACGGAAGAGTCAGCATTCTGTAAAAGCCCCAAAGAATTTTAAATCCAAAATGTGAGATAAACCGTCTTATTAAATGTTACACAAATACTTGCTTCTCCTTTTTATCCTAATCAGATGATAAATATTAAGAGACCAGGCTTATTATTTGCGTCTTTCAATATGTATTCTACGACTTAAACATCTACAACCTTAGAATCAAACTTGGGTCTGTCACTGTGAATGCCCTGCAACAGCAAACCTTGGCGCTGTATTTCCGTTTCCTAATCCTACATCCTAGGTGGCGGGAAAAGCCACAACTCTATCCAGGTATTTTCAGGCGCAACAAACTGTACTGTATTATAGAGCAAGTATGAGGAAGGGCTCTCTCGCTAACTGGTTTCTTGTAATTCTGTTGATATTAATAGTTATCGTATGCTGAGTACTTATTGTGTGCTGCTCGAAGCACGTGTTACTCTCAACAGTCTCATAGGTCAATACTATCTTATCGTCCCCACTTCAGAGTTAAGTACACTGGGGAATAAAAAGGTTAAGTAACTTGTGCCGAGTCAGACACCTGGCAAGCCTGGCTCCAGGGACCTCACTCTTAACCGCTATTCTGCACCGCTACGTTGCACGGAAGCTCATTTTTACTACGTGCAACAGTATTTTTTCTGTCGTGAAAACTGTCAATTTCCTCTAACCGTTCAATACCTGACCATACGGGAAAGCTGATGAAAAATTAAAAGGCTTGCTTTAAATCACCTAGATAATAATTACTTCAAGTGGAAATAATTTATCCGAATTTTTACACAAGAAAAAATTCTATGGGAAAATATGTTGAATTCCCTGACATTTTAACAAATAAGCAGTAAGGTTTTGTGTTGCTGTTTTCTTATTTATTCTCAGACTTATGTATTACTACCTGAAAAAACCTGGCATCTACACCTACTTGTGCTATGTATACTTAAGATCACTAAAATGCTCAGGAAAATCCCGATTTTGTTTTCCCTAACAAGGTAAATAATGTGTGACATCTTCAGCTGAGGTCGCCTGCAGCAGTTTCGGCAGAATGCTCTCCAAGTCAGCAGTTTATGGTTACACTGTGAGCACCAGAAAGATACACGTGAACAAAAGGGAAGGGGGGCTTTTGTTCCTTCAGTTTTAGTAATCAGCCAACTTCCAGTTTTCCAGCTGCCTCTCCTTATCCTCTTAAGCTGCTTTCCTTTAGATCTTGAGCTTCTCTGAACAAGGGACAGGGTAGTGTTGAATTGGATAGTTTTTCTTGTTGTTTTTCAATAGGTATAAAAGATTTTTTAAAGGTCAGTAACTGAATTAAGACTACAGCAATCCCTCAATTTATTTTTCCTCAACATCCAATGACACAGGTTAAGAATAAGTGAAAATCAGTGGTATGTGCTTCAAAATGGTCAAACAAGACCTCTAACTCTTCCAATTAATATTTACATTTTCAACACCTTGCACGCTATCGGAGTGAGTTGAAAAGTAGTTCTTCCAACGGTGATAGAAAACAGGAAAGCAGAATCTAGAACTCCTTTGAAATCCTTAATTAGTCTAAATCAAAAACCCTTATTCCAGAATTATATTAAATATAGAAGATGAAGAATACTGTCTTCTCTAGTCAGGAAAATTTTTTTAATTTTCAGATGATTAACACCTTTTCAAATTAATTTTTCACCTTCAAAATGCATCAGACTACTTAACTTACTTCAAGGACTAACAGAGTCATCCACCAGTGACATGAAAAAGAGATCCCAGAGTTTTTAGATTATTAACAGACAATGAAATCTGCTGCAATTCTATTTCTTCTCCATGAGTACATAATAAGCTAATGTAGCTTTTCTTTTGTTCTTTTCTAAGCAACAAAATTTTATATGATGAACAAGTCTTTAATTACTTTATAGTCTATGTGACAAGGATTTCCCCCGTAGAAATACTGGTAATTACAACATAAAAGGAAGCAACCATAAAAAAGGGTATTAAAAATTTACACTTAAGATCAGTCAAGTAAAATGGCAATCTAATTTCCTCCTAGTCCAGGTTTTTACAGGCAAGCACATTGCTTCTTCATATTAAAATTTTAGATTTAAAAAGTGGCTCTGGAAACTAAACTATTTATCTAGAAAAGAAAGGTTTAATTCTTAACTTCTACTCGGACAAAACCAACCAGAAAGAAACGACATACGAATGTAAATGCAATTTTATTTACCACTTTGATGCTCCAAATGGCACTGCCAGGAAGCTGCCTGGGTTTAAAAATGTCCCGGCCTTCTGAAATGTCTGGGGACCAGGAAGGTGGGCTCACTGTATTATGGGTGCTCCAAGCCCCCTAGGATGTGGCAGGTGAGAAAATAGATGTATAAAACTCCGCAACATAAAAGGTCAAAGCCAGCAACTAAGGAATTTTAGAACAGCAAAAACAAATGCAGACGTATGGAAATTTAGGACAGATTGCTTCAAGGTAGTAAGGAAAATAAGCTTATCACTTACAGTGACTTTATACTTAAATGCTTGTAGCTACAATTTACATTAAATGTTTTATTCTGGTTGAAACATCAGTACAATGAAACGTATTAAAAATTAAGGTTTTTATGACATAAACACTGACTCATGAACTGCAATTACAGCACCAAGATATAAATAAATGTCAATCAAACTTTAAGAATTAAAACTATAAGAAACTATTTCGGGATTATTTTCTTCTAACAGCTATCACTCTACCGGAAAGGAGAAAAGAATAAACTTAAAGAATGTTACGTATACTTCTTGCTATAAACCACCAAAGCAGTAGGCCCCAAAATGCAGTCAGAAACATGAGCAATCAACAGACACATTCACTCCAAAATTTGGAAAGTGAGTTTGTAACCGTAAGATGCAAATACCATTATAATCCTAACATTTAATTACTCTTCCTTCAGTGACCACTAGTTGTGGGGTTTTAGTTTTATTTTTATTTAGGGGACTACTTCTACACTTGGATTACATCCAAGGAACTAATTTGAAAAGTAAGAAAAAGGTTCAAGCAAATTGTCCTAAATTTGCAAATTAAAATGCCTGATGTATCTGATTATTTATATGAGAAACAGTACTTAGTAAAATAGTTACGATAAAACTGAAACATTTTGCCTCCAGATAACCATGTTCAGCGATAACCTGAGCTAATCTGATGAAGATGCTGAGCAGCATAAAGAAAAACGGTAACATTTTAAACACAAAAGTCCAACAATACAGAACCTACTTGGAATTAGACAATTCAACAAAGCATGCTATAATTTTACCAATTAAATGATCAAAAGTAAAGACAAGAAACAGTACTTACCAGGTTTCTAGAACACTAACAAACTAACAAGTAGTGGCCTGTTAATCACATTAAAATACCACCAGGGAATTTAAATAACTAGAAATAAGAACTTGACTATCCTTTGGGGGAGGAGGTAGTTAATGAAATAACAAGTATTTTTGAGAAAGACCACACAGGGAGAGGCTGGTTTCACTTTAATTAACCTACCCTCGGCTCAGCTAATAGCCATGCCGATTTCACCGACAAATCCCTTTCCCACTAACAGATCGCCTGCCTCTACGTCCACACCTGTCTTCTTTCCTACTGTGTCCAGGGCCTTCTGTAACCCCTGCGCTGACAAAAGCAATTTCTCTATTGTCATTTCACTGTCAACATCTACTTACAGTTCTGCTGGGCTCTGTGCAGCACATCAGTGAATGTTTCTCTGCCCTCCTTCACTGACCCTTCTCAGCCTCCCATGTGAGTTCTTCCTCCACTTGACCTCTAAAGCCCCAGGGTTTCCCAGGGCAGAAGCCTGGACCACTCTCCTCTGGGTGGTCTTGTCCTAAGTGCCCTTATCTACAATGAGGGCTGTAAACACCATCTTGGATGTTGTTGTTCCCCAAATTCACAGTTCTAGTTCTAACATGTTCTGAGAGCTCCAAGTTATGATTTTCAACTTCCTTCTTAGCACTTCCATTTTGTCGCACAAAACCTCTACAGTTTACTACGTCTAAAATCTCTCCCTTAACGAGTTCCAACTCACAATTTCCCCCCATCTTTGGAAATGAATTCCAGTCCGAGTCAGAAAACTGGGAGTCATTAGACCTGTTCTTTTCTCTCATCACTCTCCTCTGCCCCTTCAATCCTCTCCCTCACCACTCCTTTGATCCAAACCAACGGTAAATTCAACACATTCTCTCTTCAAGTTGTCTCTGGTCATTCTGTTTCTCTGCACTCCCACGGCCAGCACCACCTCTCATCTAGCCTGCTGCAAATGTCTACTTCTCTTTATGCTTCTTCCTCATCTGCACCTCCTCAAGCCTTTCCCCCCACAGCAGCCAGAGGGACTCCTAAAAAATGTAAATGTGACCGAGCAAGACGCTCCTGCCCTATTCCAAACCCTCCGATAGCTCCGCAGTAACACTTAAAACTCAAACCTTTCCTACTGCCTCTCTTCAGTTTCATCTTGTGGCATCTCGCACTGTCGATATGCCCTAGCTACCCTGGCTTCCTTACCATCCTTCACACACGCCGAGCTCTTCAACAATGAGGACCTACTGACTCAGAACTACACCACCTGTCCACTGGCTGGCATCTCCAGAATCTTCAGGTATGGCCTTAAATACTTCCTCCTCAAAGAGGTCTTCCCTGGCACTTCACGTGAACCGCGTCTCCTTTACAACACCTTTGGCATCTGCGTACTGAACACAATATGGCGTCATCTGTTCTACTGTTTATCAGTATTTAGTGGTAGAGAGTGAGAGCAAGAGGTATCTAAACCTCGTTCCCTCAACGTTTCCATGCAGTGTTTTTCTCTGAGGATATCTGGCTAGTGTACATATTAAACTCCTTCTGGTAGATCGTTTAATGGTATATCAGTAGACAGTTCTTAAAGTATACCATAAAAAGTCATATTCTAAAATAATATTTATTCATAATTTGTAAGTTAGCTTTGATGCCAAAATTATATCTCATTTCAAAAAGCATTCACACTTCATATAACATGGATGAACAAAATGAAGAGCTCTATAGATTAAGAATGTTTAGATGCTATTTCAAAGATAATTAAGACAACCATTCAACTGCTATGAAAAACTTATACAATAAAAGCGTGGGTAATTACAAATTTTAATAAGTATGTTATAAGGCATTGGAAGGTAGAGCACATGCAATTTTATAGGAAATGAGGAAAATTATTACACTTAGATATTTTCACAAAGAAGAAATTACCTAATATATTCTTTAGACCTTAAAACTAAAATACTGATGTAATTATCAACTGTAGTTATAAATTACCCTTCAGATCTTAGCTGTGATCAAAAAGAATTTACACAGACCATTCAGAAGAGGTTAGCTTCCCCATCTACTGTAACATGGTTTACACCGTTGGTACACTTGGTTTTAACTTTAGCGCACATGTATTTATCTATTGCCACCGGAGTGTAAGCTTGATGGCAGACACTCTGCTCTTTTCGTTCACTGCTATGTTAAGTAAGCCTTCTGTTCAGCACTTATTGAACGTCTACTTTTTCTACTGAGCATTTTTGCATGCATGTATTCATAAATGCATCAATAAACACTGTACTGTGATATGAAACACACTAATTCCATCAGTTGTAGCCTAGAATCTTGGACTTCTTCACCTATGAAAAAATTACCAACCTATTCCACGCACTGTTACTCTTAAACTATCTACAAACTGGAAAACAAAAGGGGGGGCGGTTTTAAAAATGTAACCATCAGGAGAAATTAAGTTACAAAGAGCTCTAAATAGAACCAACTTGTTCTCAAATGCCACAGAAACTTTTAAAATACTATTTGGCAGAGACTGAATTCAATTCCAACAATAATTATTACTATTTAAAGTTGGTATTCAGTTTTCTGCTTTGAGGCCAATTTCTCAGGTGAATTTATCAACCTAGTAAAATTACAAAGCTGTTACAAGGACTGTGGGAATAGGGAAATGGGACAATAAAGGCAGGTGGAGGGGAGGCTATTGTGGGCAACTTTCTATTAGAAGTCAAACCCTGTTACTGGCTGTTAAATATGATCAATGTCATGATTAGGGTCCACGAGTATCCAATTCTACTGAATCAGTTTAAAGCGTGGCCAGAGAAGGTAAAGTATGTCTCCTGGGCAGATTCACACGGCCAAGTCCTAAGTCCACCCTCCTCTCTCCCTACATACTATGCAAAACCAAGATTGCTATTAATGGGTGAGTTTGATTTAGAGAAAGTGAAAACAGTGAAATGAAGACTAGAAAGGAGGACAATTAGTAAGAGAAACTGAAAACACAAGCATTTATAGTTTGTCTTTTTGGTACATACATTTACTCATGTACATTACAGCTATTGTAGCAAACAATTCTTTTTTATGACTCACAGAATTCTTTTAACATAAAAAAGTCATATACAAAACTGAGTTCAACATCAAACAGAACAAGAAATTTAGTCCTGAGAGTGATTTGATAAGAGATAAACTATATACCTACAGAAATAGCTGTTGCCAGCTTTATTAGCCTTCAGTAATTTAAGAAAGTGAATTTGGCTGGTGCTAGCAATCGTTTTAGTAATGGCTTAAAAAATGTAACAGGGGACTAAGAGGTATGTATGATACTTCTGATCTGTATGTGTTGTAGGTTGACATCCCAAAGGCTAGACATTTTTTTAGGTTGAAAACTACAGTTTCTCAATGGTTTAGAGCAGTGCTTCTTGGACCTCAGGCTGCATGGGGATCTTCTTAAAATAGACACGTTCACTCAAGTTAAGGTGGGGCCTGAGATTCAGTGTAACAAACTTCCAGGTGATATTGATATTCCTGGTCTGCAGGTCACATTTTGAGTAGCAATGGTTTAGACATTTCTCCCAGAAAACATGCCTAGGCCTGTAAGCCTGAGTAGTTTTTCCTCTTGCCCTTTCTGCTTTCCCACAGTACCCTGTGGTTTCCTCTACTGCAGCCTGTATCACACACAGAATAATTAAATACGCAGTTGAGTTCTAAAATCTGTGCAACCACTATGTGGCACTGAACTTGAAAACCTACTACATCTTGTATTTACTGTGGCCAGTGTTTGACTTGGTCAGGCCTGCAGTTATTTTCACCGGCACATTTCCTTAGAAATAGTTATGAGTCAACGTGATGGGTTTCAGGACCACCACTTCACAGCCAAATTTAACACATGAACATTACATCCTTCTCAAGTCTCCATTTTCACATAATATCTGCATTATCCTGAAAATCAAGAAAGAAAGCCAGGCAGCACTACCATTTGCTATGTGTCAGGGAGTTTACAGGTGTTATTGTTAAATTCTAACAACCATCTGATGTAGTTTTATGGGTGAAGAAACCAAGAGAGATCACACGGTACCTTGCTTGGTGTCCCACAGACAGTAATGGAAGAATAAGGCTTTGAAGGCCAAACAACTGCACTATGGAAATATTCATGCTGAATTTATATTAATCAATCTTTCCTAGGATCAATTAATTACAGTACAAATATATATAAATAATACAAAATAGGCTTCTTAAAAGTCACTTTTATAAAATGCCACATAGTATTTAGACTAGAAGGTATGTGGGAAAATCACTGTTGGCATCTACTCTACAACTTTTATTCCTCTTAAAGAATAGAGAATATTTACCTATTTACTAATGAAACCTTTTTTGATAGGCTCTAAGACAAAGTATCAGTATATAAGTTTACCTCATAGGTATCCAGGAATAGACAATTACAACTACTAGAGTAATTTCCTTTAATGAATATCATTACGTATACATTATATAAAGCAGTACTTCAAAATTCAAATTTATTTTAGTTAAAAGCTGGATATGAAATAACTTATCAAGAACAGAATCTCTCTTTATTTGGATGACACGATTCACCAATCTGCCTTTTTTAATTTTAAAAGCAAAAACAAACCAACCCCCAAAAATGCCAACAGTGCTTCTTACTAAAAGGTTTACGTTTAGAAACCAGAAATGGAAGAAAGAGAAGGGAGGGAGGGAGGCAGGCAGGGAGGAATTGCTTACTTGTAATTAATTGTTAACAAAACTATAATCCTCTACAGCTCACCACTGGAGGCCTGTTTTGCTCTCACAGGAACAGATTATGAAACTGATACGTTAATTCGAGACACTTCATTTAAAATGCTATTGCAATTCACAAGTATGTTATAAAATTCTAGGGTTCTTAATAAACTACTTACATTGATGAAAAATAAGAAATTCAGTTCACAACGCAATGGCAAAGTGGTTATAATCTAATGAAGTGCTATTTTGGGAAACCTACTCTACTGAAGAAATTTCACCTTCTCTATGGGAACCTCTCAATAGATGTCAGTCTTAGAACTTATGTAAATTCCTAAGCTCTCCACATATATGATGTTAGCAACAACAACAAAAAAGGTGGAAAGGTAAAATGAAGAAAAAAATTCTTAGCATTTGAAAGTTATCAAAATATATTTAAGAGTACTTATGTTTTCTCTATGAAATTTTCTTTAAATATTTAAGAATACTTCAAGAAAATGTTTCTAAGAAAACATATTTCATAGAAGATTTAACAAAAACTTTCAATATTATCATGAGAGCAATTAGTACATGAGTGTCTGAAGGAGATCATGGTCATGTGATTTCATTAAATATTTTCCCATAAAATAAGATAATACAAATAAGGTATCTTGTTCTATCCCATGCATACTCTCCACAAAAGCAAAGCAGTGTATCAACAAGCTCTGAATCACCAAGTGAAGGTTGTTTCCTATACAACTAAAACAAAACTGGGAGGTAAAACATGGCCTACCAGCTGCTTGTGAGATTAGCAGCAAATTGTGAGGTCGTAATCAGACAGTAGCAGCTGAGAATACTACCACGATTGAAAGAGAACATAGCAGAAGTAGTAACAGTAACAAATATTAAGACCCGGCTCATGTAAAATGGGATGAACTTGGAAGAAAAAAAAATATGTACATACACACTCTCACACACATACAAAAATACCCACACTACTTTGGAACACAGGTCAACAGAAAAATAATTGTAATGGCTTCTCAGTTGGAGCAGAAGTCTCTAAATAAGGAGAGATACCAGTAAAATTTAACAGGAATATTTATGATGCAATATCCTTAAAGAATGTAAATGTCTGAACCAAAATTAAATTTGAGATTCAAATTTCCATTGCTAAACTCTTTTCAGAGCCAAAACTACACAATTAGTATATGCTATTCAAAAAAAGAAAAGGAAAATAAAAGAAAAAACTAAGGATGAAGAGAACTAGTTTGAGAAGAAAAATCTCTTGGTAGAATAGAAAATAAGTATCACGTAGGAGACTAATTTTCACATTAAAATAAAGTTTGATTTAACTTTTTTACTGGTCTCACAATTCCAAAATTAGATGATCAAGATATTATTATTCCTATAAAAAGTTAAACTTTAATCACTGAAAGCAATTTATATCATGAGACTTAAAACTCCAAATTATTATTGTGACTAAACACTTTTGCACTGTTTGATATCTTTCTATTTTATGAAAAACTTCAGAAAATAGAAATTTTGTAGAACACATAATTCTTAGCTATAGTATCTTCACTTTGCTTTGTAGTTTCACTCAAATCCCACTGAAAAAGATCTGGAACTTACCCTTAAAGGGTAGAGTTCACATTCACACAACTTAGAACAATCATGGGAAGAACTCCCTTTATTTCCTGAAGATCAACAATATAATCCTAACATTTTGTTCACAAAACCACTGAAATAACTCCTAACTTTAAAAAAATTCCCACAAAAAGTTAGCAATCAATAGAAAAACCAAAATGAGAAATTCCCCTGCATGAAAAATACTCTAGGTAAATTCTCATGCCTAAGCAGTTAAAAATATGTACAACAAATAATATCAATAAACAAATATATTTGAGGGGAAAAATAAATGTTAATTACACTATACCCAAAACCTCACTTTTTTTTAAAGTCTCTGCTGTTACTATGGCATAGAACTAAAAACTTCTTTAAAGTGTTTTCTATTAGAAACTATAATCAAATAGGTTGTACTTAAATTCCAATAAGATCACTTCAAGTTTAATAAACTAGTCTTCATTAACAGTATTTTTTTTAAGTGGCCAAAACACATAAGTCAACATTACATCTACATTCCACCTAAACAGAAAAAGCTGCCCTCCAAACCAAAGCTACACATACACTTTTTTTACTTTATAGAATCACTCCAACATCTTTTCTATCAACATCATTAAAATCACCATACCTGTCTGGACCGAGGTCTACCAGGAGAAAATTTCCTTTTGGTAATAGCTGGTTTCCCCATGCCAATTTTGGGGGTGACGGAGATGTAAGTTGTTGGCATGATGTTTCCAGCAGAAGCACTGGGAGTCGATGGGTAGCTATGCAGCATGTCGTGGGAAGGCAAGTCGGAAGAAAGTGCTGGAGAGGAAGACGCATTTGCCTTGCTTATGCCCGCTGCTGATGAAAATGATGACTCTGTCTCAGATGGTAATTTTACAGATTTGCTTTCTTGGCATACACCATCTTTCACACAACTCTCAATTGCAGGAGCCACTTCGAAGTCCATAAATGCAGTAGAAGGTTCAGGATTTTCTTTCTGTTCCATTTCTTCTGGTACCCTTTCTATGGCCAACTGTTCCTTAGAACATAAAGCCGTACCGTCCCCACCCGGGGATGGGGCAGTGACAGATTCAATGTTGACTCCTGGAGGCCGGGATTCTTCTGGGGACGCTACCATGTTAGGTCCCTCCAACAAGTGCACTTCCCCCCGCTGCACAGAGACCTGGGGAGCAAGGGCTTCAGCACTGTCTGTCACTTCCATTTTGTTCTCATTTTGATCTGCACTGCAAGTGTGCATCACTTTAGGAGGCATCTCCATTTCTTCACTATCAACTTCACGAGAAATCTGATTTTCCAATTCAGGATTCATTTTATCTTGGGATGATTCTATAAAATTTCGAATATCTATTATGTTAATGTACCTATGAATTTTAAAATTTCTAACTATGATTAGCTGTAAAACATTAATGTCTTACATGTCTGTAGCTCTATGGTTTAAAAATAATAGGCTTGGGTAGAAAAAAAAAAAGTTGGCGGGGGGGGGGGGGGGGTGGATCCAAAACATACTTTTGCTTAAAACCATGCCTTAAGTCAGAAGGTATTCATCAAGAAAGGCAATAAGGCAATTATCAAGTTTAGTAAAGGCCAGAAGAGAGCAGGGTTTATGGATTAGAATCAGTCACAGATCAGACCAGAAAACCTACAAGAACACTACCTTAATGGGATCCCCAGAGTTTAAGGTAATTTCTGGTAAGAATATTAAAATAGAATTAATTTCTAATATAACCATTATATACGATGTTTTACAGTTTGGTCACTTACAAGAGGATTTAAAATTTTGTAGGTGAAGTTATACTCATTTTACAACTAGGAAAATGAGGCTCAGTGATATTACATGATGTGTCCAAATTAAAAAAGTAAAGATTAGTCTAGAATAAAAAGAATTCTGCAATAAGCCGACACAAGATGTTAACAAAGCTTCTGTAGACTCAAATAAGTAATGACCATAGACAGAAAAGACTTATTTCGCTTAGCCATACATGCTAACACAATCAATACATTTTTTTTGGATATAATTCTTGTTCTTCCTCATCATCTATAACCAAAGAGACTTATCTTAGCAAATCAATAAAAATAATTAGATATCAGAAGTATCTATAATCACTGACTACTAAATTTTAAATCAGGGTACTATTTTAAGTTAAACCTTTAACCCAATATTACTTAAGAGTAGGGTTAGAGGTCCAATTGACATGGGCCCTAAGTGGCTCTATTAAGTAAGACCACTGATGATAAAAAGCACTTATTTCAAATGCCATCAAGGTAATTTCTTAGGTACATTAACAAAGACACTAATTTCCTTATTTACTATTTACCATGGTGATTAAAATTTATATATGTTCTTAAAACAAAATGAAATCTCACTTCTCACTCCTGCTTTATTGAAAGACTACAGTTGAAAAGGAAAAAAACACCAAATAACAGATCTGATCATACTAAATATTTTTAAACACAAAAGTGCTTCAAAAATACTTTAATATTTTAAAAGTAACAAAAAATGGACTTTTAAAACAGAAAATACATATAAATGAAGTGAACATTTATGGTTTAAAACCAAAAGTTATCACCATTTGAGTGACTCAAGTAGAACAGTCTTAATGCTATATGATGCTTAAATTATGTGCTCATAATAGTAGACCGACTACCTCAAGTCTCACTGGCAAAGAGGAACATTTGCAATACACACTCAGAACACGAGTATGTTCTTTCTCCTCTGTGCTAGGTAGGAAGGATTAAGATAAAAGCGCAAACATGCTCTATTTCTGCCTTAGAAATCCACTGCCAATGGTTTTCTAGAAGAGGATCACCTAACCACAGACTGCACTACCGTCATGTGAGTATAGCAATAGTAAACAATTCATCTCTAATTCGAAAAGTCACCTTAGCAGACAATGACCCGAATCGCATAGCAACCATAAAGGCATTATGCTGTAAATCAATCAAATTAGACAATATGAACATGTTGCCTACCAGCAATGAGAAGTCCACGTGTGCCGTGACTTTCCGGTGGATCACTCCTCTGTTGCTCTCCAGTATGGATGTGAGCTGCTGTGAATAACACACTTATGGAATCTCCAGCAAGGAGTCCAAACTCCTCTAACACTGCTTTCTCAACAGTAATTTGAGTAAGATATTTATCCTTCTGCCAAATTCCAATTTCAAATATAAGCATAAAACATCCTGTTACTATTCGTTTGTTAAGTAGGATATGGAAATGAAACTGGATATGGAAGGATATGGAAGGAATCTGATTATGTACTATAAGATTATTATATAGTTTTGTCTTGTTTTTCTTCACTTTATATCTTTATGAAGTATAATTTTTAATGAGAGTTGTTAAATATAAACTTAACCTCAAAATATCTCAAGGGCTTTTTATGTATACATTCAACCTATATAACACAGTATCACATACAATCCCACAGACTTTGAGACCAAGATTAAATTTAATGAGTAGTTTTCCCCAAACCTGGTCTCTCATTAATTCCAGATCCTCAAGTACAATAATAGCTATTACCAATAATGCAAAAAGCTTAACTGAAATATCATTGAAATAACCCTCAACAGGACTGCTTACATGATCTAAACAATGAATTTTTCATTATCTCAGCATGAAACATCTCACAATCAGCAACAGCTTCGGTTAGTTAATTACAAAGATAACTAAAGAAAGAAATTGCTTTTTAATGAAAATCACTTGATCCCTAAACAAAGTATATATTTATGAGTAAGTCTAGATTACAGCTGAACTATCAATACAATATATACATGCCCTTTCCCTGATTAATTTCTGTCTAAGTTTATTTTATTTAAAAAGGCTCCTCTCTAAATAATTTGCTACATGACTATGTCTCAGCTTATTTTTATCTAGGGTACTAAAGTTGCAGATGTTCACATATTCACTCTACACACACTTTTTCTTCAGAGAATAGACTATCCATCACCAAGAACATGCTTACCATCTGGAACAATTCCAGGTGCGGGCTGCTGACCACCGACATCTTTATTAGTTGCTTGCTCCAGAAACACCATGTGGTCCTCAGGGCCTTCAACTTCCATTTCATTGTTACAATCTTAACAGAAAATTATTTATTCTTTAGCTCAGAATGAGTTTTTCTGTTTTTGTTAACTAAGCCAACAATTATCACCTTGCTCTGATGGGGGTAAATTACCCCTGAAAATGCCATAAATTCTTCTTCAGATTTTTCTATTTTGAACCAAATATATATTTACATTTTTTCAAATATGGAAAATATACTGAATTTAAAAGTAACTGGAATTTTATTATTTTGAAAGGATACTACACCACTGTATACTGATGGCAAACTAGAAACAAAATTTTAGTAACCAAGATGTGTCTACTTAAACCCCTTGCAGATGATAAAATAGAACTTTTATAGACTCTGCCATTCATATTGATGCAGATGAAAAACGATCTGATTAGCAGGTCTGTTCCCTTTATGATCTAAGAATCTTGTTATTACATTTATAACCCAATGGTGTACTAATAAAACTACATGAACAAAATTTAATAAAACTAAAATTTGTTTGGAGTAAAATAACCCAGAGTATGAAGTGCAAACTAGGTCAGAGAGCCAAACAGTAAGGAACTTCCACTGTTGGCCCAAAAAATACAATTGTAGGAGCGTACGCTAGTGCTGGAATTCAAATATTGGGCGAACAGTTGTAAAGAAGCTAGATTCGATGTTAACCATCAGATTCAGAGGTGACCAAGATCACAGGTACAGAAGCTAAAAATAAGATGGGATCCGATACACAGGATTCCCTCATCTAAAGTAATATACTGCTGACTGGTTGGCACAGCATCCTAAAAAACAAAAACTCTCAAATTTACCTGTAGTGAGTTCAGCCATCTCCACTTCATCACCTGGCTGTAATGGATCCATCTCAGCTAAGTGTCTGCAATACATACAGATGTACTCTTCTTTGAGCTGAGAATCCAGTTCATGATCTGTCGGTTTGTCACATTCTAAGTGAACCCATCTATGATGATAAATATATTTAAACAAAATTTTCTAATTTAAAGTCAAATTAATATTTAGGGAAAAGAGAGATAATTGCTGAAAAACTGGATATAGGAAGGGGTAAGGATGGAAGAAGAGAGGTTATAGTGGTTAGCAATTGAAGGTTCTAGAAAAGGAGCTGTCATTTTTGGATGTCATCACAGGCGTTGACCTTTTTTTTTTAAAAAAAAAAAACATATTTTAAACTATTTACTCTTTACTTTTCCCTCTTAATGCTTGTTTCTGGTCTTGTCTTATTTTTTGCCCACTTACATCGTTATGCCTTTCAGACTCATAAAAACATACTTTAACTCCATCTATAATGGCACTCAGTACTGAAAGGATTACTGGAATGACAAAAGCTTGGATCTCAAAATACATGGCAGAGCAGATGATCACATGGATAGAAGAACTGACAAACAAATTGAAGAACTGTATCTTCTTACCTTTTGCACATATTACAATGAAGCATGTCTTTCTGCAATTCTGGATGGTAGCACTTCCCACAGAAAGGACATAAGTTATCCTGCTGTTGGTAACAACTGTCACATACCAGGCAATTGTGGTGCCACTGAGAACTAGATCGTGTGCCACACTCTACACATATTCTGCAATTCTAAACACCAGGAAAAATGAAAACAGAAACAGTTTGTTATGCATTTGTACTGCAGTTCTGGTGTAAACCTTTTTTAAAAAATCAGTGAAACATTTGTAGATTATATATTAAGCTTTAATTTTTATGACACTAATTTAGGGTGTATGTTTTTGAAAACGAAATTTGTTTTGAACATCTGATGAGATATCACTCACTTTACACTGAAACCTCCTGGGAAGTGTAAATAGTGGATAGAGACATCCAAGAAAACATAAATAGGGAAGGAAGAAAACCAAGTATGTAGCAATCCAAACTTCAAAAAAGAAACACATTCCAGAATCAGGAAGTAGCTAGTGTTGAATAAGTCTACTCAACTCACTACTCTGAAAGCAAAATGGTCCTGCTAGGGAATTCTGTTTGTTTATGGGTAGCTTATAGAAAACAAGAATAAAAACAAGAATTCACACTAAGGAAATAAAACCCACTCCAAACGATTAGGTGTCTGAAATTGTGAAAATAACCACTCAACATCAAAATCCAATTATGGCTTCTCATATTTTCAGAAGAGAGAGGCACTACCCTTTAGCAAAGTAGAACTGCTGACGTGCAAGGCCTGGCAGAGGCCAGCCAAACCTCCTTCTGCGCCTGTGAGCTAGGCTGCCTTAAAATCCTGGGCACAAGGCTGTGGGACAAACTGTGGGACTCTCATTACCCACCCACCCACCCCCACCTTTGCAATCGAAAGCACCAATAAAAAAGGAACTTTATCTTTTTGAGCTGCTGGTATCTTTTGATACAAAAGAGATGCTCACTGAAAAAGAGAAACTAGCATGAACCACAGATCTGCTAAAGTCTTACAGATTTAAAATGGAGGTACTCATAAATACTGATGACAAAATCCTAAGTAAAATGTTAGCAAACAGACTCCAATAGCAAATCAAGAAAATCATAAACCATATCCAAGAGGAGTTTATACAAAAATGCAAGTATGGTTAAATATTAGAAAACCTATTAATAAAATCTAACATATTATTAGGTCTGAGGAGAGAAGATAAATTATTTCACTAGATGTTGAAAAGACCTTTGGAAAAAAATTAAAATCCATTCCTAATAAAAAAAAAAACTTCCGTGAAAATTAAAATGGGTAGGTATTTCCTTAATGTGATATACACACATACCTCAATTCTAAAGCCAGCATTTTGTTTAATTGGGGAACCCTAGAGGCATTCCCACTAAGGTCAGAAACAAGGCAAGGATGCCTACTATCTCCACTACTATTTAACACGGTTCTGAACCAATGTAAACACTAAAACAAATGAAAACAGAGGCAAAATAGGAAAAGAAGAAATAAAACTATTTGTAGATGACAAGACAGCATACTTGGAAAATCCTAGAGAATGTATCACAAATTTAATAAAAGAATTTAACAAAGTAGCAGGATATAAAATTAGCAATGAAAATTCAATAGAATTCACATACACAAATAATAACCAGTTAAAAGATATAACGAATGGGAAAATCCCATTTATAACATCAACAAAATAGAGAAAACTTTTAAGAATAAACTTAAGAAATGTCCAAAACCTATACGAAGAAAATTAGAAAACATTCCTAGAAGACACTAAACTAGACTTGAACAAATGCAAAGACATACCTTGTTCTTCGTTAGGATGTCCTAACATCAAGATTTCACTATCCATGAATAAATTTAAAGTGACCTGATAAAAATTCCAGTGAGGTTTTTCACAGAGCCTAAGGTTCATATGGAAAAATAAACAACACAAACAGCTAGGAAAAATGTGAAATAGAAAAGATCTGATGGGGGACCACGACCACCAGATACTGCAAAGCCTCTATAATTCAAACGGTATATGGTATTGGGTCATGAAGCTAGAAAGACAGAGCAATGGAACAGACAAGAAATTCCAGAAATAAACCCAACTAAATCTAAAACTCTAGTCTGGAATCTCAAGTCACTGAGGCAAAGACTGTCTTTTTAGTGAATGGATTTTGGACAACTGGATAGCCAACTAGGAAAAGATCATTCATACCATATAGAAGCATCAACTAAAAATGGATTAGAGAGCTAAATGTAAAAAATAACATAAAAACTAAAAGAAAATATGAACTCTCCTATAGTCTCAGTATAGGAAAAGGCTTTCTAATTTTAACTCAAAAATCCAAAAGGAATAGAAGACTGATAAATCTGACTATATAAAAATAAACTTTTGCATGGCAAAAAGTAACACAGGCAAAGCTAAAAGGCAAACAACAAACTGGAAGAAAAGATGTGCACCGTATAACGCAGCTGAAGGCCTTATATCCCGACTATACAAGGAGCTCTTAGACTGTGGGGGTCATCAAAATCTTCAAGAGTAACAGGCAACACACAAGAACAGACAACTCGCAAAAAGGGGTAAAAAACGACCCCCTAAACACAGTAAAAAATGACCAGCTTCACTCAAAAGAGAAAAGAAAATTACACTACACTGAGATAACATTTTTCACTCATAAGACAGGCAAAAATCAAAAGCTGAACATGACAGCCTGTTGGCAAGGATGTAGAAAAGTTCTCTCATGCATGAGTGGTGGCAAAAGGAACAGCCACAGGTCCCGTGAAAGGGAATTTGACGATACCTAACAAAATTACATATGCATTTACCCCCCTGAGCCAGTAATCCTACTACTAGAAATTTATTCTAGAGATTCACTCCCAGCAATTCAAAAACCCATATGCACCAAGTTATTGACTACAGAATCACTTCTAATGTAAAATATTGGAAACTACCTAAATATTCGAGCACAGGACATTGGTTGAAAAACTATGGTTCAAATAAACAGAAGAAAAAAAGAGAGAAAGAGAAAGAACAAAGGAGAGAGGAAGGAAGAAAGGAAGGGAGGGAGGAAGGGAGGGGAGGGAGGGAGGGGGGAAGGGAGGAAGAGGAATGAGGAAGATCTCTATGAACTGATATGAAGTGACTTCCAGATTTTAAGTTAAAAAAAGCAACATGCAAAAGAGCACACATGCTACCTTCAGTGTAGAAAAGGGAAACAAAAATATATTTGCTTATCATTACAAAAAAATACAGGAAGGATGAATCAGAAATTTTTGAAAGCGTATTAACATCCTATGTGTTTTTAAAAATTAAATCAATAAGAAAAGAATGGGGAATTTAAAAAAAACAAAACAAAACAAAACAAAACAGGGCTTCCCTGGTGGCGCAGTGATTGAGAATCCGCCTGCCAATGCAGGGGACACGGGTTCGTGCCCAGGTCCGGGAGGATCCAACGTGCCGCGGAGCAGCCGGGCCCGTGAGCCATGGCCGCTGAGCCTGCGCGTCCGGAGCCTGCGCTCCGCAATGGGAGAGGCCACGGCAGTGAGAGGCCCGCGTACCACCAAAAAACAAAAAAACAAAACAAAACAAAACAAAAACCAAAATCTTCAAGAATAACAGGCAAAACACAAGGATTCTTACTATACGAGAATGGATATGTAAGAATGTGAGAAGGCAAAGCACTCAGCAGGAAGGATCAGAATTGGAGGTATTGGTATAAATTCATTATTTATAAATGATGTACATGTGTGAGTATATGCATACTTATGTGTGTATTTGTAGATATGCATATGTGTAAATGTATACACATGCATGTACTTCCTGCCTCATCTGCTGAAAGGACAAAGAAGCAAACACCCCCAGAGCAATGGGCACACCTAGCACCCAATCTTCACTAAAGGAACTTGGCCTATTTATAGAAAAGAGGACAGATTCCAGGGCTAGGGCAGGGAGGTGTAAGATGATTTTGGAGTATCCTGTTATGCCCAAATGTAATGAAGTGCTTAATGGTGAGGGCATGCCACAAAGACATAGGAGCCAGCTTGAAAAGGATATCAAAGGCAAAACTGGACAATTTGAGCACAAAACAAATTAGGTACAGTAATAAATTATAAATTATTGATAATAACAAGAATTCATCAGTCAATACCGACAATATATACATAATTTTAACATGTGAAAGAAGGGAGGGTTCTTGCTTACAACAGAATGCAGGGGGCTGGCTGGTAAATGTTAAGTAGAAAAGCATCATTTTACAAACAACAGGTAAAAACTGCATCAGGCATTGGTTCCTATAATCTTGGAGAAAATTCTGAGGAGCAACAAGATATCTGCACGGTATTAAAGTGTCTCCTCACGTACTGTTTTATTAGATAGAAGAGAGAGAGAAAGAAAACAGTAGAGAAACTTTACAGCAGCTTGACCGGATTATCAGAATTCACATCACCTGTGAGGGAGATATAAACATCAGGTGCATCCAGCTGAGAGCCTGAGACGGGCGCATCATCACTTATGCAATATTCTGCCCAAGAACGAATAACTCTCTATATAATCATGAGGAAATATCAGACAAAGGCAAAACAAGGAAAGTTCTATTTGTGATTTACAGAAAACAAAACAAAACAAGCAAACAAAAACCAGGTATGTGAGGAAAAACTCTATTATCAAAACTGTCAATATCAAAAAAGACAAAGAAGGGCTAAAGAAATTTTCCAGATTAAAGGACTCAAAAGAAACATGACAACTAAATGGAATACCTGACCCTAGACTATATCCTGGAACCTACACAGGAGGAGGGAAATGCTATATGGGACATTAGATCACGTGACAAATTGAAATACGGATGGTAGATTAGACGTATTGACGCAAATGTATGGGGTGATAATAGTGCTGTGATTATGTAAGAATATCCCTATTATTAGGAAATACATATTTAAGTATTTAGGGGTAAAGGGAACACAGTGTGTATAACTTTCCCTCAAAATGGTTCAGGGCAAAAAAATATACATGGGGCGGGGAGGAGGGAGAGAGGGCATGGATGACAATACTGAAATCCTAACAACAGGTGAATCTAGGTAAATGGCATATGGGTATTATTTTTATTTTTCCAACTTTTTAAAGTTTGAAATTATTTCCAAATAAAGCCTTTTAAAATGCATCATATACCCACACATCGGCAATCTTGAAAGAGAAACAAAGAAAAGAAACCTATGGGACAATGACTGGTATATAACAAAGTTCCTAAAAAGAGCACCCTTACTTCAGTCCAAGCAGCCTCGCCAGACTGACACCATTCCTGGAAAGGCACACCTATCTGCCTCTGCACCTCCAGCCTGCACCACAGTGTTTGCATTTGACTAAAGACTATAAAGACCTATGAAAGAATTTAACAGTAGAGAAAGAGTATCATTCTTCAAACTGAAAAGAAGATAAGCATTCCTATGAGAAGCTCCATGAGAATTGAGCACTTACTTCAGGCATTATGCTGAGCACTTTACAGGCATCATCTCGCTAAATCCAACACCCCTGTGAGGTTAAGTACTATTAACTACATGATGAAACACAGCTTACAGAAGTCAAATAATTTGCCAAAGATCCTGTATTTAGTAAGTGGAAAACCTGAGATTTGACTCCACAGCCTAATCTTTTTAATCACTTTATAATACGTCCATAGAACAGAATAAAACACACACACTATCCACTTGTATTCTCAGCAGTAGTATAAATAATTCTGTCACGTGAAAGAGAACAGCAGACTATTACGGAAAGCAAATTAATAAGGGCAGAACAAAAAGAAGCCAGAGAACAACCTTGAGAAATAAACTCGGAATTCTGAACACATTTTCCAAAATAATGAAAACCACAACAAAGAAAATAATGAATTAAAGCAGAAAACAAAATCATCTAGATGTTACTAAAGATTATTAAAGAGAATGTAAAGAGAGTAAATATTTTTTAAAAACGTGAATTTAATCAACACCTCCCCAGACCTTTCCACGGGCCTAAAGGGAGAACGACAATGGTCAATATGTTCCAGACAACACTAATTAGTGTAGAACCATGATAGATACATCCTGGAAACAAATCCAAATAACTGAACAAAAATAAAGATCTCATGGCCTTCAAGCAGAAAAACAATTAACTAATTAAACTAAAAACAAAACAAACTTCTTCTGTAATTCCATAAACTGGGAAAAAATGGGGAAAAAAACCAAAAAGTATCCAGAGTTTAAAAAAAAAAAAGTTGTAATGCAAAACTATATCAAACCAAGTTCTTCTAGTAGTTTGAAGGCAACAATCTCTTTCAGGTTTGCAAGATTCCAGAATATTTACAATTCTTTTATAGACGTGCATAACCAAGTCTCCAAAAGACTGGGGGTGAGATGAGGTTGGAATTTACAGAGAAGATCCCTCCCTCCCCATAGAAAAAGTCTATAGTCTGGGTCAACTTAAGACAGAGAGGAGGAAGAAAACTTCTGATTTCCTCATTTTCAATGGCGGGGGGGGGGGGGGGGGGGGGAGGGGGCGGGCAGCATTTTTAATATTTTCAACATTTATAACTTAATATTCATAAACTATAAGATTCTGAATTACAAATCACTGCAGGGAATAAAAGGAACTGAAAAACAGAAAGGAAATTAAAAGAACAGGTTTGTCTTAAAATAGCCAAGCATTTCAATTACATCCATTAGTCTAAATACTTGACTATTAAACCTTTCAAAAGGTACAGTTAAAATGACACAGAAGGATCCAAAATGAAAAGATCACATTCAACTGGTAAACTAAAACCCCACTCAGCCATTATTTGTCAGGCAAAGCAAAATATCTGGTCCCCCTCCCCCCCCCCGCCGAAAAAGGCATTACAGAATATAAAGAGAATAGTTTTACACTGATAAAAAGCACAATACATCAATATTAGCCTGATCTACTTGCTAAATAACCAGCACAAGTTTAAATGCAAGGAGAAATTGATATGAGAAATTACAGGAGTCGATTTTATCTACGCCGTAATACACTGTTGAATCAGTCAAAAAACTATGGAAAAAGAACTGCATCTAATTAAATGAAATTAATAAACACAAATACTACTGCTTTAAAGTCACTATGTCCAGCATCCAAATATATGTCAAAAAGAAAACTAGTTAAATTATCTGATTCAATACGATTAAAACAGAAACTAATGTGTTTAAGCACACCCTAAAACAAGATAAAATTAAGTCAAATGTGAACAGATATAAAGTTACCAATACAACAAATATGCGTGCAGCCAAAACTATAATCAAAGGTAAATTTATAGTCTTCAATATCCTTTTTTCCTTAGGAAAGTGAAGAAAACGAATTACGGATTCAACATCCTATTTCAGAAAAGTAAAAGCGGCGTGGTAGCGGAGATAAAAGTAGTAAACATACAAATCCGTCCGACGGCAGGTTTTTTTCCTTGGATCAAGAACCAAGCCAAGAGAGAACGCGCGGAAGCACCCCGTCCGGCCGCTCGCCGCACCCTCTTCAGCCCCCAGGCTCCTCCCTCACGGGCGACCTCACCGGAGAACGGTTGCCCCGAGGCGCTCGGTTCCCGGGGAGAAGGCCCGGCCCCCCCCAGGCCCCACCCCCGGGCCGAAGCGGGACAGAACTCGCCGCCCTCTGCCCCACGCCCTAGAACCAGGTGACGCGCCGCCAGTTCCAGGTGCCGCGGCTCACCGGGGGTGGGGGTGGGGGTGGGGGTGGGGGTGGGGGTCGGGGTCGGGCGCAGGGGTAAGGCTCTCCCAGGGCCGCCTCCTACCCCCTCACCAACACCCCATCCCTGGGGACCTGCCAGCAAGACCGCCCCCCTTCCCAGGACCCTCCGTGGAGGGCAAGCGCCACCACCGCCCACCCCTCCGCCGCCCAGCGCCTCCCTCCCGCAGGCTGCTCCCGGAAGAAGCCTCCGGCTGGCGCCTCCTGGAAGCCTGCGAGCCCAGCTGCGGCGGGGAGCCTCGGCCTCCACCGACCACCTCCACCACCCGACCCCTCCTGAAGGCCGCCCCACTAGCCGGGGAAGATGCCGAGACCACGACAAACAAAGAGAAGGGCAGAGGTAACAGGATCGCGTTTCTGTGACAAAGGGACTAGAATGGGAGGATGCAGGGAGACCACAAGTGTATTCTTGGTCTGTATGTTTTCTGAGAACTTGAAATATTTCATAGAAATGCTAATTTTAAAAAATATAGGGAGGGTTGAGAGTCCGCCTGCCAATGCAGGCTACGCGGGTTCGTGCCCCGGTCCGGGAGGATCCCACGTGCCGCGGAGCAGCTGGGCCCGTGAGCCATGGCCGCTGAGCCTGCGCGTCCGGAGCCTGTGCTCCGCAACGGGAGAGGCCACAACAGTGAGAGGCCCGCGTACCGGGAAAAAAAAAAAAAAAAAAAAAAAAAAAAAAAAAATATAAATATATATATATATATATATATATATATATATGGAATTCCCTGGCACTCCGGTGGTTAGGGTTCAATCCCTCGTGGGGGAACTAAGATCGCGCAAGCCAAAAAAATAAAATAATAAATAAAAACTTTTAATTAATATAAAACGTAACTGCATTTAGCATTTGTATTTATTATTATGTTAGTCCCAAGTGCTGTCAAAGACGTGTGAAAGATACAAGATTGACCACAGTAGAACCGTGGTAACAAGAATGAGGCGTGTGGACCGCACAGGGATTCACTCCGCAGCAGTGAGCAGCATCCACGGAGCAAGGAGGTTCTTCATACACATCACCTGACCACAGAAACTGCAAACAGCATACCCGTAACTTATAAACTTCCGTACTTTAGAAATAATTGGATTGATACCCCATTTATTACAGATTTCAACTGTGTCCTTATGGTGCGCCTGTGAACCAAAAGGTTTCTAGAGGTTTTTGAGTGGTATTTAATTACATCTGATGTTCAAAGACTTGCTGGTTGGCACTTTGAGGTCTGATTACTCTGAACCAGTGAACACAGTCCTGGCTTTATCAAACTATTTCTATACAAATACTTACACAAAAGGCATTCTTTGTCTGAACATTATGAAAGACAAAGAATACCTTTCTATTAAACCAGGTCTTGGCAATTTACTTTAAAAGCAAAATTATTTGTTAGATTGGGGAGGGGTGACGACTTGGGAGATTGGGATCGACATATATACACTGATATGTATAAAATGGGTAACTAATAAGAACCTGCTGTATAAGAAAATAAGTAAAATAAAATTCAAAAAAAATTATTTGTTAGATTAAATTTTTATTTTCTAAGTCAAGCCAGTGTAATTACCGTAGATCAAAGAAGTTTATGCCTAGCTTCATGTCTATTCTGTGAAATTAAGATTATAATAATAATTAAAAAATAAATAAAACTCAGCCTGGGGGGTATGTAGAGATGGCCCATGGATCTAGAGTCTTTAGTTTCCTAGGATCCAAATCCTAATACAGACGAAAATTAGATTAAGAAACCGTCCTTAATTTGTCTAGGGACAAAAACACTGTTACTCACGTTAGTATGCTGGCACAGGGAGCGTAAGACATTGGCTAAAACATTACAATGTGAGACAGGACACCTGAGTTTTAGTCTCTGTTCTGCCTCTGCAAATTAGTAAACCCCGGCAATTCCCTTAATCACTAGTCCCTCACCAGTTCTTAATCTACGATTTATTAGTTTACCTGTATAGATTTCAAAGGAAGCAAATTAACCCCTTTTATGATTGACTCATCCTAGAGAACATTCAAAGAAAAGTCACAGTAAATATTGTTTGTAAACATCTTCCTAACAGGAAAAAAAAAATTAGTTTTATTCAGTCAGTTGGGAATTGAAGGTAAACTTGAGTTACTCTTACCTTATACTTTCACTTTAAGAATTTAAATATTTTGTGCTTCCAAGGACAGACAATTCTAAAATTTGCTGTTGTTTACCTGGCACGATACTAATAACTCTGCCCAGGAGGTTGAGTTGTCAGCCAACCTCCAGGGTTTAGAGATGCAGGAGACAGAGCCTCAATAAATTCCTCAGGAAGTTTAGAGAGGCCAGAATAGAATACCTCAAGGTCACAAAGATGCAAATACCAAAATAGATGGAAAAGGGGAGATACACTGACTAAAAGAATACCCAGAAAAAATTTAAAATAGCTGAAAATACATCTTAAAAGCATCCCACCAAGCAGAAAGACTGATATCTTAAGTAATAAAAAAGAAGTGGAAAAATGTCTATAGATCCTCTCAAAACCCCAAAGAAACTTTACACAGCATCTAAAAAACCAGATATCTAAGTCGGTAAGCACTTACTAAAGCTACCATGGGGGAGGAACAATACACATATACGTATGCATATATGATGATTCCAAATATTTAATACAAGTTTATACATAAATACATACACACACATATAAAATCACAGTAAAATCATCTAAAAGCCAATCTGATTAAAATGCAGTCTGCTTTATTTCTGGCTTTTAAATTAATAGATTTAAAAAATACATCTGTTTCAGTATCTGCATATAAGGATACTACCTATTTCAAAGAGTTTCAAAGATTAAAGATGAATCACTTAAACACAATTTCTAAGCCATGAAGCACCATACGTTTGTTAGTGAACAGGTTCATAGCAGCATCTTTTATAACAGCCTAGTTAAAATTGTCAGCAACCCAAATGTTCACCAACAGGTGATTCAATAAACAAACTGTGGTACTTCCACTATTCAGCAATAAAAAGGAATCACTACTGGTATGTGCAACAATATGGGTGACTCAATTATGTTGAGTTTAAACCACCACCACCCCGCAAAAAAGAAAAGGGTATATACTATCTGACATCACTTATATAAAGTTCTAGAAAATGCAAACTAGTCTATGGTGAGAGAAAGCAGATTGCCTGGAAGACAGAAGGGAGTAGGGCAGTGAACAGTCAGAAAGGAGGAAATCTCAAGGGGCACCAGGAAACTTCTAGGGGTGATGAATATGTTCATTATCTTGAAGGTGATGATGGTTTCACGAGTGAAAACGTGTCAAATTAAATTATAGACTTTAAATGTGTGCAGTTTACTGTATTTCAATTATACATCAATAAAGTTTTCTTTTTAAGTTGAAGGTAATATAGATTTGAATAGGTATCCGATTTGTCTGCTCTATATAAAAAACATACAGATCTTTTTTTTTCTTAAAAAAATAAACAACTTACTTTGCATTTCCAGCCATTGGTTGGTACTGATTTCATAACTGGTTGAAGACAAAAAGTATGATACCCTTTGTCACACGTATCACACACTAGCATCTTGCTATCTTCTCCCGATTGTCTAAAAAATAAGATAGCATTAATGATGCCTTATCTTTAAACTTATGTTTGTAACATAAGTAATCATGAAAAGAATCTGTCCTGGGAACTTCCCAGTTCATAAATACCCTCCGACTCTGTTTTGTCTATGCACAGATAATAACAGAGTTAACCCTCTAGAGGATGAGACAGAAATCTTCCAAAGGTCCCTAAAGGATTATCCTTACTGAAGGCCCACCTATGGTGAACCCGCTTTAGTCATTTTAGGGTTCCTGCAAAGAAGGAGGGGTTAAGGCAAGATGAATGACACAGATCTTTACTTCTTAAACATCCCACGCCCATCCTTTCTTGGGGAAGGAGCTGTAACTGACAGGTGATGCTGCATGGAGAGGAACAAACCTTGGCGCGGTGACTTGGAAGACACTGTCATATAATAAAGAAGAGGATCAAGTTTGGATCAGACCTACAATTGTGTTCAGACTTCTGTTTTTCTAGCTGTGTGGCTCCTGGATAACTTAGGCTTAGTCCTCTTAGTTTCAGGTACAAAATGTGAATGATACAGATTACTGTGAGAACTAAATGTAATTCTGGCTGAAGAGCTAAGAATATTCATTAAGTAATAAGTGCTAAATAAATAGGTATAAGAATAATAATCTTGTTATAATTATTAAGAATTGTAATTGAAAACCTAAAATCTCCCCCTAAACACTGTTCTGCCCCAAAGATTGGGCCCCTGTCCTGTCCATGATCTCAGCCTTGATTCTTGGCTGTTAATCACTCTCAGATACTAAGAATTTAATTCAAGAGGAGGGGAAAAGAAAAACTAGGGAATGCAAGAAGAAGAGCTGAGAGAGGAACCACTGAATAAAACCTGGGGATAAACAGAAGTAAAAAGGAAGATGGGTTAACTGGCCTCCAGTAATTTCTTATTTAATGTAATAAATTCTACATATAAAATTGCATATTTTGTCTCTTTACCTACATGGAAAGACCTTGGAGGAAACGCACTCTTGAAGTTCTCTTACTCCTTCTCAAGAAGAAGCCAGGCACAGATACAAGGTATCAAATAAATGTTTACTGATATTTTCTTTAATTTTTACCAAAATATAAAAGCACGTGGTCCTATTTATTCCACATAATTCTAAGATATTGATGCTTATTGTTATCAAATTAAATTACAAATAAAACAGACTGAACTTGGCAGTGGTGGGCATCATTTCTCCTGATTACAAAAGTCCTCAGCCTGTAAACAATTTGAAGACTGCTATAGATGCAGGTAACAGCCCCAAATTATCATGCTAATTAATTAGTAGCATGAGAAAAAAATTATCACAGCAAAGACTGGAGAAATGACCAAAGGATGGAATAAAACAAATAGGAAAAGATAACCCCATTACAAACATTTAAATGCCATACAATACTTTGTTTCAGAATTATGGTGAAAGTAACTGCCTTTCAGATAGATACAGATTTCTTTTTAAAAAGTAGACTTAGTATATAAATTGTTCTTCCTGGAATAGAAATTGAAACTTATCACTGATTCTCTGGTTCACTCTAATAACTGCCTTCCAAAGTTAGAGGTTTCTTTTCCTATTAAATCTCCTCCCCAGTTTCCCTCAGAAAAAAAGGTGCTTTTTTTCCCTAATGCTTATTTATTTTTAATTGGTAATATCATTCACTTAAAATTGTTGGCAAATTTAAGCTAGCTTTTTAGGCAACCAGAGGAATTTAAATTATTAAAATTAGCTTTTGTTTAGACTTATTTCAAAGTAAAATGTTAAGATCTAGCAATTTCTAAAGACATGATGAAGTCAGTGTGAATGAATATAGCTGCAGTATGAACAACCTTTATCATATTACACAAACCTTTTGTACCTAACAATAGGGTCTCTCAAAGCCAATACACACCTTTGAGTTGAAATTACAACTTACTTGCAGTTCTGGCACACCTTGCACTCGGGACATTGCCAACCTGCACGTTTTAACGGCGTAGCCGCTATATCCAGGCACATTCCATGATAGTGCTGGCCACAAGTGGTGCAAAAGAACTGATCTAAGAGGTCTCCCGGGCTGTCGCACACTGCACAGTTTGCGTCTTCCTTTGCTATAATTAACAGCAAAACAACGAAATTGTTGTATAAGAACTTAGTATTTTTCTGGCTTTACAGTTTAAAAATCACTTGAAGGGAATTTTCATGGTAAATCTTTCAGACACTTGAAATTATCCACACTGAACTGATATCCAATCAGAATAAGGTCTCAATAAAAACATTCTAGTATCTTTAAATTTAATCACATTAAATTTAATCATATAGTTTTGCAATGATTTGTACCTACATCTACTTGAGACCATAAGCAGTTCTTATTTAATTTTATATCCCTAATACCAAAATGATATGCTAGGCACCTAGTTAATGTTCAATATATGCTTGCTGAAAAGAACCAAAAAGGAAAATATCAACTGAGAGACGCTTTGCAGTGCAAAAATAAACATTTTTATTTGAGTGTTAAATAGGTTTTGAAATTAACAAAATCAGAGACAAAATTAAGAAATGTTCATATCAATTAGATTAAGATGCTTCTTAAGCATAAACACTAATTTTTATTCAAGTCAAACAGGGTTTTTTAATACTGGAAAATATATGAGGGAGAACATTAAAGATGGAAGCTACATATTCATACACAAATACAATACTTCATATACTAATTCTACATTCATCTATATTATTTGCCAGTTGTAAAAAAAAATTATGGACATCATCTATCGCTAAATGTGGATTAAAAGGAATGGAACTTTTTAACAGTTCTTGTACCATCTAAAATAAAAAATAAATGTAAGAATAAACTGGCTTGCCAAGTACACAAACTCATGCATATTACAATAAGGAAAAGAATGTATTCTAAAATCATACCAATTTGATGATATATACAAATATGTCTGTAACTGACACTTATGTTCTCAACTAAATGGTCTGATTAGCTGATTATCCTAGGACTGTTTTAAATTGTACATATGATATTTTTTTCCTCTTTTGCTTTTTGAAGATTTGGTCAGTCCTCTCTGGCTATAAGCCCTTTCTACCTGCTTTCTTTCCCCAGTCAAGTTATCTTGAAACAGAGTAATAATCTATTCCTTTTCCTTGCACCAAGGGTTGGCAAACTGGTTTTGTGGGCCATAGAAGTCTTTGGCATACAGAGTTTTTGGTTTTATTTTAGAGTCCTTTTAAAATGGTAAAAAAACATTTGCAGTTTGAGGGCAGAACACAAACAGGCCCTAGGATGCATCTAGACTGTAAGCTGGGCCCCTGGTGGCTCCTCACCCACCCTTCATCTGAAGCTACTTTAATGAGGCTACCAGTGGCCTATGAAATCCCGAGGTTACTTTTTACGTCTTACCTTATTTGCCATCTGCAGCGTTTACATCCACGCCCACACTGAAATTTCCTACCTTGATTGACTTCTATGATGGCAGCTTTCTCCAGATTTCTCCTTAGGCTCCCCATGCCTCCAATCTCCTCCTGCTGTGCTGGCTTTTGTACCTCCACAAGCCCTCTAAATGCTGGAGTCTCTTAGGATTTCATCCTCCTCCATCTTTTCTAATTCCCCATGGGTTTTCTTTGTAATCACACCAATTCCTACATCATAAAACACCACCACAATTCCCGGATCTCTATCACCAGCCCCAAACTTCTTTCTAAACCTCAAAATGTTATTTTCAAGTCTTACTGGACGCTCAATAGCCAGGTGTTCTAAAAATACTCAAACTCAACACCTCTAAAACTTTTTTTTAAAACCTAAACCTCTCCCTTCTTTCTCGACCTGCTGGGTAAAGAAACTTTAGTGTCACTATTGACCCTTAACTACTCCCTGACCCAGCACATCCAACTGGATACCAGTTCTTACTGAGTGAACTTCTTGTATATCCTCTTGCATCTGTCTGTACAGTTCAGTCCGTCACACTTTGTCTTGGTAACTGCAGTTATCTTCTGAATGGAATGCTCGCTTAGGGCTCTGACCTCCTCCCTAAATCAGCTAAACATCCAGAGCAATTTTCTAAAAGTGTTATGCCCTGTGTAAATTAAAACTTTATCAATACCTCCTTTCTTGCCTTAAAATAAAAAAAATCAAAAATTTCTAGTTTGAGGCAAAAACAGGAGTGGGGGGCGATTATCTCCTTTACCAACTGAATCTCAGAACATTCACTATTTCCTGGTCAGATCAAGCAGTCTGCTGTGCACGTAACACAACAGACTGTTCAACCGTTGTGTACTTGTACACATTCTGTTCCTTCTGCCTGTAATTTTGTCCCTTTCTTGTGCCACTAGCCCATTCCTAAGAGGCCTTTAAAGCTCTTGCTCAGACATAAACCCTGACCATCTAATGTTACCACACCTAAACGCCCATTTAGTTGTTGATTATTCCTTTCCCCATATGCTTAGAAGAAACTATTATATAATCAATTAATTACAACACAATACCATGAACCCTTGAAGGGTAGTAACCTTGTCTTTTTCAACGTCATATCCTCAGTTGCCTATCACAAATCAATTCTTATATTTTAAGCAAAGGAGTTGCTTCTAAAATCATTTTTAAGTGGCTCTTTAAATGATAGGCATTTAAAAGAAAGCATTAATTCTAAAAATGAAATTGCATGTATTAGCTCATTTTTTAAATAAAAATGGAAAAACAGAGCAAAGTAGTTTTCTTAATACTAAAAGAGAGTTCCATATTTACTCATTCAAGCTAAGTACATTTAAAAACTAATCTTTGATTTTTGCCTACCCTCAAAACTTACAGAAACTGGGGCAAGTACTGGACTCTATCAGATACTCAGTTCATCTTTCTATTGTAATTTGCCAGGAACACTATCTAAATACTTCTGTGAAACTTTCTAGAGTTTGCTACTCTGCCACTTCAACTTGCCATGGTAGCTACTAGTCACATGTAGCTATTGCGCAATGGGAATGTGATTAGTCCAAATTGAGATGTGCTATACATATAAAACACACTCCAAATTCCAAACACATAATAGGAAAAAAATATTAATGTCACTATCTCAAAAATTTTATTAATTACAAGTTGAAATATTAACATTTTGGATATATTGGGTTAAATGTGTATTTTTTAAATTAATTCAAACAAAAAATTTTAACATGACCACTAGAAAAATTAAAATCATACACTGCTCACATCATATTTCTATTGCACAGCACTGTTTTATACAGCGAAACTCATTCTGCAACAAGGTAACTCTGTGTATCACTATAGCAGAGATTACTTTTTATTCTATGACAGTTTCCACCAATTCCTTGATGACAATACTGTCATGCTGTATGATTAGTATGCATCATTTAATAAATTGGGCAAAAAAAAATCCATGTGATGTATTCAGTCCAAAAACATTTACTATGCATTATATAAAAATAATAATAGAAAAAAGTTGGTTCCAACCATTTTTCTGATCTGGGCGAACACACAGAAATATGTAGAAATACTAAAACAGCCTTTTGGAGGGCATGCATTAAGGAGGTGACATTACTGGATGGCTTAAGTGTCATGTCTGACATAAGTATATGTACATATACATACATATATGTCTGAAAGCCAAAGAGGTGTTAAGCTTGAAGCAATCATCAAACGACTAAGTGAAAATTTTCTTTAAGCAGTTGGGAAAGCAAAATAGATTGAGTGAAGGACTACAGCTAAAGACAGTTTAAGAGAGGACAGGAGTAAAATACAGGTTAATTTGGCTCCAAAGATCATGTTCTCTAGTAGTAATCAATATTGATGCCCACTGGAAGGGCAAAAGAAGGTGAAGAATAAAAGTACAAAGGAAAAGTGCCAGCACAGGCATAGCATGAAGAAGCTAAATGATGTAGGGAAAGCAAGAAAAGAGCAGGAGAAACAGAGAATAAGCTTTGGACAGGTCACTTCTTCCTAAGTGACAGCTGTGCTGAGAAGAAATGGAGGAAAAGACAAAAACATGGAGCTTAAATTAGATGGGAGCTTATCATAGATCCTTAAACACGGTCAAGTTGGAAGGTGAGACTACTGCTTAAGAAAGTCTAGACGGCACATAAGAAGAGAAGCACTGGTGAAGAGCAACAGTCTCAAGTCGAATTATTATCAGTGAATTTAAAAAGGACTAAATCAGCATAGCTTTGTAACTTCCATCGACATTTTAACTTCCATGATCTATGTTTCCATCGCTGGCAGGGCACTCTGCAAGGTGATTTGCCTATCAAAATGGAATCTCTAGAAAGAAAAAGTAAACCGTGGATGTTGTCCAGAGATGCTGGCCCACAGAGTAGGCAGGTAGGTAAGAAAGAAAGGTCAGGGGGCTGACAGAATTTAAGGTAACAGAAAAGTAGCAGGACTTGATATCAAGAGAGACCAGACAACTAAGAAAATGAGGTAGGGGTTAAAAATTTAAATGAAGTAAAAGAAGAAAAAGCTGAGTGATGAAAGTAAATACGCTGGGGGAGGGGGAGTGGATTAAGAGATGTAGCATTCCCAGGTTTAAACCTTGCAAAGACTTCTCACTGAAGACAATAAAATCCAAACCCCTTCCCCCTTGTTTACAAGGCCTACATGATCTAGTCTTTGTTCACCTTGATGTGGTCTCTACTACCCACCTGGCAGACACTAAGTTCCAGACACAGTGAGTAGCTGTCTATTCCACAATCACGGCACGCTCCTGCCTCAAGGCCTGCGCAGGAGTTGCTCGCTCAGCCTGGAATGTTCTTTCCTCTGATCTTGCATGGCTGGCTCTCTGCCACTCAGCCTTCCATGAGAGGCAAAACACTACCCAGGAAGTCTATGTGGTTATACCCCTTAGATGGATATTTAGCGTAAAATTTCCAGGCGAGGTTAGTGTATACTTGCAGCATCGTGAAAATAAGGTTAGAGCCATGACTGGCATTTTTCTAAGACAGAGCACCCCAAAATTATTTTCTGATGAAAATGCTGGTCTTGCTCACAGATGCGCTCTTTTTGCTGGGATGTTTTTTTTTCTAATGAGGTCCATGTTTTTGTTAGATTTTTCAACTTTCATAAAAAGATGTCAATCTTACTCCTAACTCAGTTAACTATCACAGCATACTGCTCTGTTCTTAGCCAGCAGCATCAAGTACTATACTCAACGCATACACATAACTTAGATAGGAGCTAAAATAACTACCTTTCAGTACAGCAATTTATAATATATGGTACAATGCTACATGATTTTCATTGTCATCTAACCTTCATAATAACACTGTCATTTAAGATATCCCCATTTTTAAAACATAAAAAGTTAAGTGCTTTGTGCTATGACATACAATTAGAACAGCTAAAAATACAAATGAAAGATTTTATAAGACTATTACGTAGTCTTGTATATTACTGCAAAATAGTCTATCTGCAGTATTCTCTACATCCTTGGATTAAAACAGATGCTCAGAAAGCTGAGTATTTAGACTGCATTGTTTAAGATCCCCAGGGAACAGAGTTTACTCAACTGGGCTTTGGTTTTATACCACTGACTTATTTTGAGGGCTGTTATAAGAAATTGCCCTGTGGGGTTTGTTGTTTATACTGCAAGACAGCTACTTGAAGACAGTTTCTCACTGCCATATATACTGTACATACAGTATCAGTATCAAGTGAATTCTTATTACTACAAATCAGGCAACTATTCATATGCCCTTCCTCATGCTGACTGCTGGAAAGCTCTGGAGCCAGATTTGTGGCGTAGGCCTGGGAAATACACATTTATTTTGGGTATCAGCCTCACCATATTACCCTCCCATTTATCCTATCCTTATTTTCCCTTCCCACTGGCCAAATTTTCTTGCTTACTTTTAGTCTTACTTCATCCTACTGTTCATGTATTTGTATACGTCTCCATGAGTCTACTTTGGAACAAGGCAAAGGTACCAGTAGTTTCAGTATATCTTTCAGCTTTATGTTGCCAGCATGAACCTTTCACTACATGCATGATAAACAACAAATCATCTCACCTCAGTTCTTACACTTCATTATTTTATAAAACAATTTATGATCCCTAACAAATAAATGTATATAAATCATATACATTATGTGAACAGAGTCTGCAAAAGAAAGTAGTACTGCCAATAAGTAACAGAATTTCTCACATTAGAAACATAGTCATAGAAAAGTTTGTATGTTTGCATGTTTACTGAGGTCTAAATCACGACCACATACAAAAGGCCGAATAAAATTTAAATTGTTAAACGCACCCACAGTTGTTTTATTCAGTTGGAAAAGTGTGTTATACCACTCAGAATACAGTCAGCTCTGATGGCTCACATCGTGGTCTGTGTACTTAGTGAAGTAATTCACTATATGAGGTCTTAAAATAAATAACACCCATTACAGTAGCTGTGCATGAATATTGTCTTTTTCTCCCAGATTTAACAGTGTACAATCCAAAACATTTTAAAAACTTTAAATCCCTTATTAGCCTAAATACAACGTGACATTTCAGGTTGCCTTACCTATAATTTACATCTGTATAGTGATTAAGGGCAACATGATTATACATGTAGACACAAAATAACTTTAACTAAAGATAAAATCATGGTACTGAACAAAGAAAAAATGATTATGAAATCTGTGTTTGCGATTACTTTAGTTTAAGCCTGAAGTAGCTATATTTATGTTTCACAAAGCTGGAAAAGATAGGAAAAAAGCCTTTACTGACATTGCTAAGAATACAGGTAAAAGCTAACAATTAGGTAACTAAGAGATGACGTTAAAAAAGACTGAATAAAGAAAGCATCAAAGAGATTTCACAAGCAGATTGGAAATTCAATTTACTAGGGAAAAAAGATCCCAAATCATGCATGCTCATTGGAAATCCACATACTAGGAAAAAAGTAAGATCTCTATTTAATAAGGATAGGAAATAGTTATAATTTTCTGTATAACATAGATTTCAAACACTGAAACCTTTTCACCTAATTATAAAATACTGTTTGGAAAAGAAAGAAAAAAAAAGACAACTGAGGATTATAGATAACTATAACCAAGACAGATGAATCAAGAAGAAGCATTAACGAGATTTCTATCATGACTATCAGGACTATACATTTTCCAAGATTTTCAAAAGTGTTTGGTGATACTATCAACGTACATCCTGAAACAACACCTGAGTGAACCATCTTCTAAATCTCCAACTGGGTAGTCTTTTTAGTGTAAAAGACACTGAATTAAAGACACTGTTTAATTTTTTTAATGACCTACTTTCATACTACATATTAAAATACCATATATTCGGCAAGTTTAACTTTCTACAGTAGTTAAATTTTTTAAATAAGAATAAAAAACATGCAAACTATCTTTGAATTTTTGAGGAAATAACTCTCTGGATATAACTTCAATGATATTGTTGGTAACAGATTCCTCTCCCCCCCCCGCCCCCTCACCCCACCCAAGGATTCCTTGTGAAGACCTCTCAGATTATCAAGATTATGTAATGTTAACCTTTTACCACAAGTAGAATAACACTTAGGGAACTTAAACATTTGTTATTTTAAGTAAATACATGGATAAATGTTTTAAAATATATCTGTAGTAAACTTACATCTTTCAGGAGCTTGGTCAATGTGCTCTGGACAAAGGAGGAAGAAGTGACTGAAATCCTGAAAGGTGCCAGCTCCGGCAGCACAAGGGTAATGGTACATCTGGGTACATTTCTCTTCACAGCATTTGATAGTGGCTCCAAGGTGCTTACAAAATGCACATCGCTGGAAGGGAGCAAAGGATAAAGAAATCTGCTTATAAAACCTGGAAAAGCAACACTCAAATGCAGGGCTAGGAAGATATTCAAAAGTCTTTGTACATTACTAGTATAACAATTTGAAGCCTGCAGAGCACTAAATAAAGGATCAGTTAAAATGATAAAATCTAAGTTCTCCATTCAGTGCTTGGTACATATTCCTCCTTCCATTCAAGTTCAGAAAGTTAGCATTTCACTTTTTTTTTTCTGTTGACTTTGTCAATACAACTACCATTTTTTAAAAACTAATAATACAGTTAGAAGGGCAGGTTTCTAGTTGGGGATTATTTTTAACAGGTGATTAAATCCCATTAATAAACAGTTAAAATAAATATATACTATTTCCAAAATCACTTACTATTTTCACGCTGCCTAAAAATCAATATGAAGTAAACTAGTCAATCACAGAATAAGTTAATGAGTGGCAACTATATGGTTAAAGGCACACGTAACAAATCTGCACACTTCATCGTAGCAGTTAGTTTCAAGTTTCTTTCAAATGCTGGGCATGTGAAGAAAAATTAAGTCATCTGATTTTCTCCTTCCCCCATTCCAATCTGCCTCTATCTCTTGCAAGTGGTAAAATCAAAGAAATAAAGTCTCAAACGAACAACAGGGGAAGTTTCGCGCACCTGAAATGTGTAAGAAGTCAGTATGAATTATCTAAGAGTAATTCTTTCCCTAAGAATGTGATTAATAAACTTCCTCATCCGCCGAAGCCCACTTGGGGCATCATAAGGTATAACATCTCTCTCTGTGTGTAGGAGATGCCTTAGCTGCCCTTCTTGCATATACTTCTGTTTTAGCATTTATGCTATTGCATGATAATTACTTATCGGTCTTTGTTTTCATCCAAGATCTCTGAGTAGAGGAACCAGGTTGTACTAACTTTGTATTCTTAGTACCATGAATGCTGTCTGACACAGAAAGGCCCTAATACACTGGTGTCCATATTTATGTATATTAAATGGACTTAACTTCTGGTAATCTTACTGTAGGCGTGGCTCATGGCTAGCAGAGCTGAACTAACTGAAGCCAAATGGGACGGTACGCGGTAAAACTGAGGCGAAGGTAACAGAGTTGCTACCATTACTATGAATATCTTCACATGCTAATATACTGACTCCATATTCTGCTAGTCAATTAGAGAATACAATAGTTTTCAAATTATAAATAATGTCAATGTCTTGCATGGAAATCTACATAAGATACCACATGCCATCAAACTCTTCCTCATAACCGTTAGTCCACTGCACTGAACCAATGTAAGAAAGTTAAGTGTCTCTTGGTTGTGTCTTCTACACATTCTGGCTGCAGGCAACAAGACCACCGTAGCTTCTAAGTAACTCACAAACACTAGTTATATCTGTGACATTTTAATTTTATATAATGTCCACAAGCTCACACACTCACATTTCACTTGTCTTTTTGTACTCATAGGTATTACTGCATTAACAAAAACTGAAGAAAAGAAATAAAGCCTTCTTTATCTTCACTGATAAAGTATAATAATCAGCTTTTTCCAAACAATATATTTATGTCACAACCTCCCATGGTATCTAAGTATGTTTACTACATTAACAGAACCCAAAATTAAAGACATGTATAATATCTAGGTAGTCTGAGTATCCCTGAGTCAATACTGGAAAGGTCAAGGTAATGTTGAGGGAAGAAAGTACATTTATATGTCCAATCAACCACTGAAAAGTTTTTATTATTAACTCATTAACATCGCAAAATAATTTCTGCTAAACTGTTAAAATCTAGAATCTCCATTATTTTTATAGCATATGGCAAGTGGTACAGAAGCCTTTTGCTCTAAAAGTAATTTTGACAAATAAAATATAATGACTTACTTAAGTGTATAGTAAGGAAATAAAATAATTTAACTTGATCCTTTGCTCACTGTCTATATCATTTTAGAAGCATCAACATGTTCTCTTAATCATACTTGCGATGGAAAATATTACATGGCATTAGCTAAACTACTGTGAGAAGTCCTGGAATGTACCCAACATGCTAATTTACAATCACATGTAAAGAGGTTGGGGAATAAAGGGAGATAAAACCCTGACTGCATTTAAGTGGACGCTTCCAACCCATCTGTTGTAACTACATAGCTAGTGAAAGAGATTTGGCATCGAAAGAAAACATATACTATCTATATAGCCTGGAATATATCTTTTTGAACCAATAAAAAGCATTTATAAAACTGTAGAAAATGTCAAAGAATAAATTTCTACAGGAAACTTGTCTAACATCAGCACCTTCATTACACCGCATGTCAGAATTCAAAACAAATTATAAGCTAAATAACAATTACAAAGCTAATTAACATTTCATGAGAGGAATGTAAGATAAATAGCTCTTATCAACCAAACAATTTGACTCGATATTAAAAACTCCTAAATAATTTTTTGTACTTTTTTAATCATTACAAAAAAAAGAGAAGGAGAGGGAAACTTAAAAAGAAAAGTGTTAAATATCTTTCGACATTAGTCCAAGAACATATCCAAGAAAAAACTCTCAATGAGAGTTCACATTGCCACCTGTAAGAAAGAGTCTGAGGAACTTCCAAAACTTGGAAGGCTCTCCCAAAGTAAATCTATAATACAAAACAGAATCAACAAAATTTCAGAGATTAAGGTTAAAGATGAGTTATGAAACAGTAACAATAAGTTTCAGGATATTCCAAAGCTTGTTCAATTAATTATCAAGTATTTATTCTATATCAACTACTGCAATTGGCTAAGTGCTCTAAGAAATATCAAATATTAGTTTTCTACACACCAAACTGTTTTTAACCTTTACCAAACTTTTCTTATTAGTCTGTTAGGATTCTCCCATAATGCAGTAATAAAGAATGAAGATAGAAAGTAAGAGAAAAAATAAAATGGCATGGGAGACTATCAGGAAGGTCCAATGTCTGTTTATAAAGAGTACCAGAAGGAGAGAAAATAGAAGGATTATAAGCAGAGAAATCAGAAGAAAATTTATGAAAATATCTAATAATAAGAGGTAACATTTATTAAGCATAATTTCCATTTAATAGATGAGGAAGCTGAAAGACAAGAGTCTTTTTTTTTCTGTTCCACTGATATCCGTATCACTACAAAAACACCCACCCAAACAGAAAACACCAGCTTCAGATTAAAATGTCTTACACCTAGAAACATGGGCAAAATTTTAAGATAACAAGGATAAAGGAAAAATTCTAGTAGCCCCACCAAAAAGAAAAGAGGTCATTTACAAAGAAAGGAGAACAGGGAATTGCTTTTCATTGGCAATATTAAATGTAAAAACAAAAAAGAGCAATATCTTCCAAGGTCTAACAAAAAATTCTTCGAAAGTAAAATTTTAATACCTGATACATTCAAGTCCATAGATAATAAATGTAAATAGGATAAATTCCCTATTAAAAAACAACTTTCAAAATGTGCAAAATATATTTTATACACACACACTTTAGATGTAAATACACATAAACCTTTAATTTATGTATATGAATACATATACACATGTGTATATACATACGCATATGTGTATGAGTATATATATGCATATGTGTATGAGTATATATAGATACACATTTGTGTATGTATATCTATATATATACATACACATATGTGCACGAGGCACAGTAGCCCAGGATATTCACAAATAATGATCTGGGGGGAAAGAACAGACAAATGCTATCAAAAAGAAAGCCAGGTAGGACTTCCCTAGTTGTCCGGTGGTTAAGTCTCCACGCTCCCAATGCAGGGGGCCCGTGTTCAACCCCTGGTCAGGGAACTACATCCCACATGCTGCAACTAAGAGCCCACATGCTGCAATGAAGATCCCGTGTGCTGTAACTAAGAGCTGGTGCAGCCAAATAAATAAATATTTTTTAAAAGAGAAAGGAAGGAAGGAAGGAAGGAAGGAAAGAAGGAAAGAAGGGAGAGAAAGCAAGAGAGAGAGGAAGAAAGAGAGAGAGGAAGAAAGCAGGTATAGCAATATTGATCATAAAAATAGGGTCCAAACCAAGAAGCAGTGAACAGGGCAAAGATAAGTTCACATTAAAATGAGTCTAACATTACAGTGAAAATTCCAAAAGAAGAAGAAACAGTCATTAATGTTCACATGCCTCATGACTTTCCTTGACATATAAAAGTAAAGCTGACTTCAAGTTAAAAACAAACTTTTTAATGCTACAGTAAAAACTTACATATGCTTAAAAAAAAAAGTAAAGCCAAACAGAAATACATAGACTGGACTTAACACAGCTCTCAGAAATGAAGATATTTATTAATGATGGTCAAGTTTGATTCAAACTTACACATAAACAGAGAGATCTTCAAATTCCCAGAATAGAAAATATACATTCTATTCAAATGTATATAAAATTCTTTTTAACTCACAATATCTATGGCCATAAGAAAATCTTACAAATTCAAAAGCTCAGATATTTCCTAGGCCATATTTTTAAAAGCAGGTATTTCCTAAACTTAACAGATTAATAATTATAAATTCACAATGTAAGGATAAACTCCCTTCAAGCTACCCACTAGAAAAATTGAAAACTCCCTTCAATCTAGCAGCAGATTTCTTTAAATCAAATGAAAAAATATATATTATTTTTGAAATGATTAAATAAGAAACATGTCAAAATCTCTGAGATATGGCAAATACAGCTTGAAAAATACAAGACTCAGGGGAATTCCCTGGCAGTCTAGTGGTTAGGACTCCAAATCTTCGAGATACGGCAAATTTAATTCAGAAGAAAAAAAATACAGCTTGAAAAATGCAAGACTCAGGGGAATTCCCTGGCGGTCCAGTGGTTAGGACTCCGCGCTCCCCTGCACTGGGCATGGGTTTGATCCCTGGTTGGGGAACTAAGACCCCACATGCTGTGTGCAGCATCCAAAAAAGGCAAAACTCAAGACCAAAGAATAAAAGTAAGTAAAACTAGATATAAAAACTAAGCCAGGAAGAATCAACATATAATGCATGAGATCAGCCATCTGAGGAAGAAAACACACCCTAATATTGTGTGTAGGAAGATATTATTAATGACATTCGGGTGTTTAAGTCTCTATCAAAACAGTGTTTGCTTTAGAAAGATATGCTAAAATAGAACTGAGTAAAATAAAAAGCAATCTATCAAACCACTTTGTATAATGAATTGGCCTGAAGTAACGAACATCATGATGAGTGATTTCTTGTTGTTTGGGTCCAGTTAATTATTTCTACTTTGTACACTAAAAAAACATACATTTCTGATCAAAACCTCTACTTTAAAAAAAAAAATACAAACACCCATTAAATAACATTACAAAATCAAAATGGACTTTGCTAGGAATGCAATTTTTCCTTTCTGACCCACCACCCTCCTCACTGCTGCCACAGTAAGCTTTCTAAGGGACTCCCTGATGCCTCTGGATCAGGTCCAAACTCCTCAACATGGCATTTGTGGTAGGCGGACTCCTAAAACACCTGACCCTACCCCCAAGATGCCCCACCCTAATCCAGACACCGTGAATATGATGAAACACCATGCCAGAGATTATGCCATACAACGTGGCAGAGATTTTGCAGATGGGATTAAGGCTCCTAATCAACTGACTTTGAATTAATCACGGGGGACGGGGCTTATTCTAATCTAATCACACAATTCCTTGAAAGCAAAGATTTTTCTCCAACTGGTAGCAGAAAGGGAAGTCAGAGAAATTCAAAGCAAGTGAAGGATTCAGGACCGCACTGCAGTCTCTGACGATAAAAGAAGCCACATACAAAGACCAGGGAGTGGCCCCTAGGAGCTGACAGCAACCCCAGGCCAAATGGCCAATAAAGAAATGGGGACCTTGGTCCTACAACTGCACGGAACTGAATTCTGCCCTCGGGAGCCAAGTGAGCTTAGAAGATTCTTCGCCAGAGCCTGGTAGATATCTTAATTTGAACCCTGTGAAACCCTAAACAAAAAGCATGGTTGAGCCTGGCCAAACTTCTCATCTACAAATGGGTGCTACTTTAAGCCATTAAATTTATGGTAATTTTTTATACAACAGCAGCTAACGGAGCATTTCAAGGCCATCCATGATTGGATCTCTGCCAAATCACTGTTATTTTTAAGAAAATTTTTTTACATTATACAACGTCTTCCTTACTCATCACTATGAAGTAAATAGGGTATAACCGTCTTAAACTCCGTCTTGGGCGTGAGGAAGAGAAACCCCACAGAGACTAGCCTGCAGCAAGCAGCCCTGCGACCCCACAGGAGTGCCCTCTACTCGCTGGGCCAGGGCAGCGGTAAACTCTCTCTAGTTGATGGCAACATACACAAATCAGAAGCCCTAAACAACTCTACAGCCCCCTAACTAACAGCTTTAACCGAAAATAAAAACATGAATAAATCTGACTACATAAAACCCCTAAACTTTTATCTGGTAAACACACACACACATCTTAGAGAAAATCAAATGACAAAAAAAATTTTTTTAATAACCTGGAATTTGAATTACAAATTTCTAGTACCCTGGATGTATAAAAATAAAAATTATAAAAATGAAAACAACTTAAAAAGAGACAATGACACTTTATCGACACCAATAATTTAGTCAGAAAGTTGGCCAATAAAATATATTTAACATGCAGGATGCAGTGAGCAACTAGGTCAAGTAGTTAACAAAAATTACCTTATTTAAGTCTAACAACCACCATTTTAGGTAGGTACTGTAACTTCCGATTTTTATAAATGAAGCGCAGAGTTTAAATTCCTTGCCCACACTCACAATGCCCCAAAGAGGAACTGAATTTGAGTGGTTCATAATCAGTTAGAAATGGGTAATTAATGCAAATTCCACTAACTGAACACAAGAACATAATGAATACTGTGTCTCATTTACATAATCACTCTCACTTAGGTTATAAGAAAAGAAGGTAGCCATTTGTGAATTGGAATTCCATAAAATGTTAGTCCTCAGTGCCTACCAAAAGAAATATACTGGAATGTTCACAAAATACAAGTCATAACAGTCCCAGACTGAAAAACCCCCAAATGCCCAATAAAAGTGGATAAATTAAGGTACTTTCACAACAGAGTACTACACAACAATGAGAATAAATGAACAATCACAAGCAATAATTTGAATGAATCTCACAAGTATGATGGTGTGTGAAAAAGGACAGAAAACAGTATTTGTTGTATGAGTCACGTAAAGAACAAAACTAGGCAAGACTCATCTGTGGTGTTAGTAGTGATAACAGAGCTTGCCTTGGGGAGTTGCAAGCAGTGACGCAAAGGAGGCGTGAAAGGCATTTCTGTGTTTTCCACCTGCCTCACAAAGTGAAGCAACAGAGCAGACTTCCATTACTCTCCACTGATAGGTAAGAGCTATGGGAAAAAACTATTTTCATAGAAGTACGATCAGTAAAAATATTAATACCATCAACTAAAATGCTTGTAGCAGCTGAATATGTTATTAAAATAGTATTTACCTAATCATAGCAAGTAACTCAAAGTATCTTCAATACTATGAGAAGGCTCAAAAGATGATGGCACAAAACAATGAAAACATTACATCTCATTACTGATCTAGTTTTGAACATTTAGTACTAGTAGAGTTATTCTGGAGTACTTTTAAATTGATGCACAAAATAAACAACTTTTCTTTTTCTTTTAATAACTTTTTTAGAGGAAATATTAATTAAAATTTAAAGGTACAATTATAGATTGAGGAGTGGGGGAATAAAAAAATTTTTAAATATGTTACAAACAGCTACTGGATTAAATTTTAAAATATCAATATGAATTCATGTTTTTGAAAAAATATATCTTTGTGTGTATGTGGTTTATTTTTGACCAAGAGTCAAGCTAATTCAAGGGAATAACAGTCTTTTAGAATGATGCTGGAACAAATGACTATCCACACCGAAAAAAAAGAACCTTGAAACTTACCTCATCTTCTCATTATCATACATACAATTTAACTATAAAAGGAATAAATAATCTAAAGGTAACCTTGGAATATGCAGGAAAACTTGAATCTTTTTATATATGGCATAATGAACAAAATCTATAAAAGAAAAAATTTACAAAGTGACAAACTTCATCAAAACTAAACCCCCTACTCTTTCAAAAATCATTAAAAAAGGAAAATAAGTCACAGACTTGACAAAAATATTTGCAAGATACACCTCTAATAAATGACTTCTACGGTGAGTATATAAAGAACTCTTATAACTCGAAAGTAAGGAGAAGACAATCAACAGGAAAAAAGGGGACTTTGGGGGCAAAAGCTTTGAACAGACACTTCACTAAAGATGTGTTCAATTTCATTATTCATCCAGAAATGCAAAATCAAGCCCACAACTAAATATCACTAAACACCAACCAGAATGGCTGAAATACAGAAACACTGACAATATTCAGCGCTGGCAACAACGTAGAACATCGTGTTGTGCAAATGTTCAAGCAGCTTTATAAATACTGGCCCCCAAACGGGAAGAAATCTCAAAACCATTATGCTAAGTACAAAAGCCAGACAGAAAAGACTGCTGTATGATTCCATTTACATATCAGTCTAGAGAAGGCCAAAAAAAGGCAAAAAACAACCAACGTAGGGAGAGGAACACATCCAGTGGTGATTGCCGGGAGCCAGAGGGGTGGGAGGGCGCGAGCTGAATCGGCCATGGGGGAGCTGGCGGGGAAGGAAAGGGTCTGCTTCTCGACTCTGATGATAGTTAAACACATGACTGTGCACATCTCTCAAAGTATGTTCAACTGTACCCTCGGAAGGGGTGAATTATATTGTATACAAGATATACCTTAATAAAAGAATGACTCTCACACAGGGGAAATAATAATTTTTTAAAATTTATTTATTGGGTAATGGCAGGCCAGTATGAGAATTGCTCTCTTGGAAATAAAATTTCTAAAATCTCAATAAAATAGAAAACCTAACTAATTGAAGTCACTTGTGAACAACCAAGCCTGGAATGGCAGGACATCTGACTCTTGACAGAAAAGAACATCACTGGCTAAGGTCTGTGTTTAAAAGGACTTCTGCTAAGGCCTCCTACTGTGCACAGAGGGGAAGGGTGGGACTAGGCCTCACACAGACAGCGTCAGTCTTCCTGGTGTGAGAAGGCAGGTAAAGTTCAACCATGATAGAAAGGATGGAAGCAGAGGGGAAACCCTGAAGTGCAGAAGCCACAGAAAGACAGCCCCTCACACTGAATAGCTCTAAAATCATTGTTACCCCCCTGAAATGTACATTCACAGAGCGACTCTTAAGCACCTCAGGGAAAACAACAGCTGACCTGTTTGCCGAAGGATCTGAGTAGAGACTGCTGATGTCCCTGACTGCTGGGATGATGCCGTTTGGAATGGAAGGCCAGCAATACTGTAAGTCTCCCAGAAACAAAACCCAATACTGATAAAATAACATAACAGAATCCGGTATTAACCTATCATCTAAAATGTTCAGTATACAATAAAAATTCCTAGACATATGGGGAAAGAAAAAAAAAACATGAAAATGGGGCCCACAATGAAGAAAAAAAAATATTCAATAGAAAATGACAAGATAAACAAAGACTTCAGAGCAGCTATCGGAAATATGTTCCACAACATACAGGAAAAGCTGGTCATGAGCAGGAGTAGAGTAACAGAAAGGACATGAAAATTACAAAGTGAAACCCAATGGAAATTCTATACCTAGGAGTTACAGCAATTTAAATAAAAATTTCAGTGGATGTACTTAATAAGAGATTGGAAACAACAGAAGAAATGGCCAGTGACCTTGAAAATAAATTGTTCATTCTGAGGAACAAAAAGTAAAACTATTGAAAAATTAACAAAGCATCAGTAACCTATGACAATATTTGAGAATATCAAATGCACGAACATGCATGTAATTGCAGTTGCAGAAGAAGAGAGAGAAAATGACAAAAAAAGAATACAAATCAAAGGTCAAACTTTTCACAAATTTGGTGAAAAAAAACAACTTACAATTCTAAGAAGCTCAGCAAACCCCAAACAAGAAGAATACAAAGAAAATCACACCTAGGCACGTCATAGTCAGACTGCGGAAAACCAACGTTCTGAGAGCACCCAGAGAATATCAAAACGTTACATGCACAGGAATAACGATACTACTAACACCTGACTTCATATGAGAAACAATGGAGACAGGACACAATGCAAAAACATCTTTTCAATGCTGAAAAGAAGAAAAGCACATCAACCCAAAACTATGTATTCAGAAACAAAACAAAAAAGCAAAACCTTCCGGGCTTCCCTGGTGGCGCAGTGGTTAAGAATCTGCCTGCCAATGCACGGGACACGGGTTCGAGCCCTGGCCCAGGAAGATCCCACATGCCGCCAAGCAACTAAGCCCATGTGCCACAACTACTGAGCCTGCGCTCAAGAACCTTCAAGCCACAGCTACTGGGCCCACGTGCTACAACTACTGAAGCCCACGCGCCTAGAGCCTGTGCTCCGCAACAAGAGGAGCCACAACAATGAGAAGCCCACGCACCACAACGAAGAGTAGCCCCCGCTCAGCGCAACTAGAGAAAGCCCGCACGCAGCAACGAAGACCCAACACAGCCAAAAATAAAAACAAACAAATAAATAAATTTATAAAAAACAAAAAAACACAAAACCTTCAAAAATGAATGCAGACTTTTTCCACTTCCAGACAAAATGGAGGAGATTCACCTTTCCCTATATTTTACACTAAGTACAGCTAAAAACCTTAGACATGACACATAAGACAAACACTGGAAGACACTAAAAGGTAAAGAGAAGGTGCCAGACAAACTAGAGCCCAGGTGCTGAAGAATGAAACAGCATAAATTCCCTGTTTGATTCATTCATAAGAACAGGTGCTAAAGGAACCAGAAACACAAAACAAGCCCAAGAAATACCCACTGTCTCTAACCAAAAGAACGGAAAAGTAGCAGGCTGGCAAGACAGAAAACTATTAGGTGTTGATCAACCTCTGTGAGCCAAACACCAGAGAAGAAGCCCAAGTCCTACGCCCATCAGCAAAGGCCAAAGGGAAAACCCAGACATCCCCTCCCCTCCACTCTCCTCCCAGACAGTGAGGTATCACAGAGGTGTGCAGACCCACTCAACAGGAACAAGACCTCCTCCCTCCATAGTACCAGTGGAGAAAATGCGGAGGGCCCGGAATTCAACACCCACCCAATGATGACAAGGTGTCCCCACCCCTAACCCTCCCCACTGGGGTGGTGGCAGGGAATGCCCACTGGAGAATCAGAACTTAACCACTGTCCGGAGGTAGCATGCCCACCCATACACCTCAGTGACACTGGGACCACGTGAAGAGCAGGAACTTTCTGAGCCAGGGTGACGTCAGCAAAGTATAATGCAGGGTCTGCATTTCACTCCTGCCCAGTGTTCACTAGAGGATCCTCCCTAGCAATGTGTCAGTGGAGGCTAATTACAGGACTGGAGCTTCTGCACACACCGGGGAGTAACGAAGGGGTGCCACCCTTTTTTACCCCAAAACACAGTTTCAGGTAAGATCTGCTAAAAGAGAAGGAAGTGGGATGGGGGTTTAAATAAAATGCAGAGTTCCATAACATAATACTCAAAATATAAAGGATTCAATAGAAAAATAACTTGTCATACCATAACAAGAACCAGGAAAACCTCAAAAGGAATGAGAAAAGACAATAAATAGACATGAACACTGAGAAGAAATATATGTTAGAATTATATCTGCCAAATATTTTAAAGTAGACTTATAAAACTGCTTCCACAAAAAAATGAGGAAGACATTTGAAGAAAATGAAAAAAATGACAAAGTTCCATCAAAGAAACAAAGACTTGGCAAAGAAATATGATATCATGAAGAAATAAATGGTAAGTTTAGAACTGAAAAATATACTAACAAAAATAAAGCATTAACTGAAAGGGCTAAACAATGGAATGGAGAAATTACCCAACCTGAACAAGTGAGAAAATGGACCGATGATCTGAGATGACATTTTTACCGACGAATAACTTTTTGTTACGTATTTGGTCTATATCTGGACTTTCTATTCTATACGAGCAATCTAATTATTCATGACCCTAATACCACAGTTTTAACTGTAGCTTTCCAGTATGTTTTAACATCTGTAAGGGCTACTCTTCCTTGATTATCCTTTAAGGATGTGCCCAACTGTTTTAATTCTTTTTTTTTCTACTGAAACTTAAATCTCACAAAAAATTGCATTAAGTTTATAGATTAAGTTGCAGACATTAGTATCATCCCATTCAAGGACATATGTTTTCATCCTATTTGCTTCCTTCTTTTATTGTGAAACATCACACACATAGGAGAGTGTATTTTTACAATTTAAAGACTTACCAAGAGAACATCTGTGTACCAACACAAAGGATAAGAGAAGAAATCTTGCCACTGAAATCATTCAAATGATTATTCTTGTACCCTCTCCATAGGTAGCCACTACACAGGTTTGTAGTAATTAATCTTCTGCTTTTCTTTAGATTTCTCACTCACTATAGCCCCATCTATGTCTCTAAACAATATAATTTAGTTCTGTTTAGAACTGAATTTAAATAGAAATATACTGTAGAAATTCTTTTGTTACTTAGCTTCAAGTCAACATACATGTGAGGGAATCAACTATTTGATTTCTGCTGCTGTAGTTCACACATTTTCACTGCTATATAGTATGCCTTTGAATGAATATACCATAATCTAATTATCTAGAAATCTTCATTGCTTCTAGTTCACAGCTACCATATTAAAAAAAAAAAAAAAAAATGTTGCTTCCCCATACATTCTCGTACATGTATCCTGACACATACGTATGTGCAAACACTTTTTGGAGGAGTTCTCAAAGAGTAGTCCACAGGCCTCTGGTTGAATAGTCCCTAAGATCTTGTAAAGGACACTGTGAGGTAAAAGCTATGTTCATATTAAGACATTATTTACCATTTTCACTGTGTTGATATTTGCACAGCATGCAAAAACAATGGTGGGTAAAACTGCAAATGCCTTTGCAATAATCAAAACAGTGGCACCAATTTGTACTAGCAGCTACTATAGCCATTCTCAACTAGCTCTACAACTGTACTAAAAATAATGCTAGTTGTACCACAATGTTCATTGCAGCTCTATTTACAATAGCCAGGACATGGAAGCAACCTAAGTGTCCATCGACAGATGAATGGATAAAGAAGATGTGGCACATATATACAATGGAATATTACTCAGCCATAAAAAGAAACGAAAGTGAGTTATTTGTAGTGAGGTGGATGGACCTAGGGTCTGTCATACAGAGTGAAGTAAGAAAAAGAAAAACAAATACCGTACACTAACACATATATAAGGAATCTAAAAAAAAAATAATAATGGTTCTGAAGAACCAGGAATAAGGACACAGACGTAGGGGCTTCCCTGGTAGCGCAGTGGTTAAGAATCGCCTGCCAATGCAGGGGACAGGGGTTCGAGTCCTGGTCCGGGAAGATCCCATATGCCGCAGAGCAACTAAGCCCGTGAGCTACAACTACTGAGCCTGTGCTCAAGAGCAACAACAGAAGCCACCGCAATGAGAAGCCTACGCACGGCAACGAAGAGTAGCCCCCTCTCTCCACAACTAGAGAAAGCCCGTGCACAGCAACAAAGACCCAATGCAGCCAAAAATAAATAAATAAATAAAATAAAATTTTAAAAAAGACGCAAATGTAGAGAATGGACTTGAGGACACGGGCAGGGGAAAAGGTAAGCTGGGACGAAGTGAGAGAGTGACATGGACATATACACACTACCAAATGTAAAATAGCTAGCTAGTGGGATGCAGCTGCATAGCACTGGGGGATCAGCTTGGTGCTTTGTGACCACCTAGAGGGTGGGATAGGGAGGGTGGGAGGGAGATGCAAGAGGAAGGAGATATGGTGATATATGTATATGTATAGCTGATTCACTTTGTTATAAAGCAGAAACTAACAGACCATGTAAAGCAATTATACTCCAATAAAGATATTTTAAAAAATAATAATGCTAGTGTCATTTAAGAACATCAATAATGAAGCAGTAAAATTATTAATTTTTAAAATCTCAATCCATGAATATCTTTTAAATATCTGTGTGACAAGATGGGATATAAAGCATCAAGTAATTCTGCTCCACCAAAATATGAAGGTTTTCTTCAGGAAAGGCACTTCTGTAATCATTTGATTATAAACAGAAACAGCTGCTTTTTTCATGAAGTATTATTTTTACATGGAAGAAAAACTGACAAACAATGATTATCCAGCTTTGATTATCTGACACATATTTCTTTAAAAATGAAAAAAGTGAGTGAGCCTGTCACTTCAAGGAAAACAACTGAGAACATTTGTGACCAATGACAAAATTTAGAAAACATGTTATCTACCACAGTGAGCTTGACTGTTTCCCAATACTTAAACTCTTCTGATATCAGGGTTATAACAACAAATGTGAATTTTGTTATTTATTAAAATGTGTCAATATTTAAAATATCTGGATTACTCAATGAACCAATATTTTCCAGAAGACCAATTAATAATATTATAAAATCAAAGGTGGGTAAAAGATCCACTGAAATTGCAAGATAATAGATTACAATATTAAAGAGTAAGGCAACGTTCACTGATAAGCTTTCAGATTCCACTTGGACCAAACCTTTAAGAAACTATTGCTTGTCAACTTTTGGTGTAGCGTCAAATAGGAATATTCATAATTACCTGAAATGACTATTAAAATAAATTTGTGTCTTCCCAGTATGTATCTTTTTGAGGCTGGATTTTTTTCATATACTTCAACCAAACCAGCATATTTTAACACACTGAATGCAGAAGCAGATATGAGAATTCAGCTGTTCTCTACTAAGCTAAACGTTAATGTTTCAAAATGAGTATAAAGGTGTCCTGAGACCAAAAAGTCTGAGAACATTATGTCATGATGGTATATAAAAAAGAATAAAACTGTTGGGTCCTAATAAGAACCTGCTGTATAAAAAAATAAAATAAAATTCAAAAACAAACAAAAAAAAACGGTTGGGTCATATAGGTGTCTCTTCAATTTCACCAGATAATTACAATCTGTTTTCCCAAATGGCTGTTACAATTTTCACACTCTCTCACCAGTAGAGTTTAAGAGTATGATCCAAACACTTACTACATTCAGACAATTTTTGCTGATCTAATACGTATGGAATGCTATCTCTGTGCAGTTTTCAATTTGCATTTCATGATTACTACTGGGATTGTGTATCTTTTCAAAACTTATTTGTCATTTGGATTACCTGTAATTTTTTTTGTTTTTTTTGGTTTTTGGCTGCACAACATGCAGGATTTTGGTTCCCCGACCAGGGGGTCGAACCCATGCCCACCGCAGTGGAAGTGGAGAGTCTTAATCACTGGACCACCAGGGAAGTCCCATATAAATAATTTTTTTGTAAACTTCCTGTTTAAGTCCTTTGCCCATTTCTCTATTGGGTTGCCAGGGAAGTCCCATGTAAATAATTTTTTTGTAAACTTCCTGTTTAAGTCCTCTGCCCATTTCTCTACTGGGTTGTCTTTGTTTTTCTTACTGATTTGTAGTTATTTTAAACATTCTAGAAATGATACCTTTTGTTGGCCATATTTGTTACTATTATCTTCCTCTCTAGGGCTTGTGTTTTCATTTTTACAGTATCTTGTTCACAGAAGCTACTCTCCTCATGTAGTTGAATTCTGCAATATTTTCCTTTCCAGTAAGTGCTTTCTGTGTCTTAAGAATTCATCTGCAAACATATTCTCCTATATTTTCTTTTCAAAATTTTATAATTTTATGTGGCAATGCAAAAAGCCAAAAATAACTCAAAGACATTTTCCTATTATTTGTTCTTTCTCTTGATTTTCAGTGATTTGGTCTTATCTTCTGGAATACCTGATAATTTCAGATTTATTGCTGAAACATTTTTTTAAACTATAGAGATATTTTTAGGCACTAGATGAACTTATTTTCTACCAGAGAGGATTTAAATTTTTCTCAGACAGGCACACAGGCTAGAGAAGATCACTTTAATTCAATCTGCATATGAGGTGCTTTGAAGCTGGGTTTCAAGTCTTTGCAGATACTATCCCCCACCCCAGTTTTCCCCTAGTCTGAGGGTGTAGCCCAGGGATTAGCAAACCTTTCTGAAAAGGGCCAGACAGTAAATATTTTAGGCTTTGTGGGACAAGAGGCAAAATTAAGATTATGTAAGTATTTATCTACTAAGAGACAAAACAAATTTCCACAAATTTTTAAAAACTGTTATTATTCAAAATATGATAATAATTGAATATAATTTGGGGCGTAACACAAGACTACTAATAAGAAGAATGGATTTGAAGGGAGGATAACATTTCACTTAACTCGAGTTCAAAGCTATACTTCTCTTTTTTTTTTTTTTTTTTCGCGGTACACGGGCCTCTCACTGTTGTGGCCTCTCCCGTTGCGGAGCACAGGCTCCGGACGCGCAGGCGCAGCGGCCACGGCTCACGGGCCCAGCCGCTCCGCGGCATGTGGGATCTTCCCGGACCGGGGCACGAACCTGCGTCCCCTGCATCGGCAGGCGGACTCTCAATCACTGCGCCACCAGGGAAGCCCTCTACTTCTCTATCATAAAAATGGACTGTGCATGTTCATCTGTTCATTCTGATATACAATGAAATATTACATATCCATCCTCTTTTAAATATTTATTTATTTATGTTTGGCTGCGCCAGGTCTTAGTTGCAGCACACGGGCTCTTCACTGCAGCATGCAGACTTCTTAGTTGCAGCATGCATGCGGGATCTAGTTCCCCGACCAGGGATTGAACCCGGGGGCCCTGCATTGGGAGCTAAGAGTCTTACCCACTGCACCACCAGGAAGGCCCTTCATGTCCATCTTTGAAAAAATCTTTTCACACACAGGTACTGCCACATATTGATATCAATCCACAAACATATTTCATTTTAGCATATTCATCTTTGAAAGGCACTTATAAAATTTTATTAGAGTCTTGATCTTTGCTTTTAGCATGTAATTGTATTTCAATTAAAGCACAGGTTGAAGCCTCTCAATTACACAGTTAAATGTACTTTGAAAGAAGGAAATTTCCTTTGTACTTGCCTCAAGGACCAAAAACTGCTTTTGGAACTGTAGTTTGAGCTTGGAAAATATTTCTGTACCAAATCTATGTGTGGGAATGGAGATCTTGCTTTTTATTTTAAATTCTGATGGCATGAGAAGTGTATAAAGCAGCTTGACATTACCTGTGATTCTAACACTGGCTGTTGTACAAATGAATTTACCATGGTGTAAGTTTCACGTAAAAGCAGTGCTCTGCTTTTTAATTTTAGGTTGAGTTCATTAGGAAATATTATCAAGTCTGTAACGAAAGTTAACTTCCAAATCCATTTAGTATTTGGTTTACAGTTTAAGGGCAATCTTCTTATTCAGAAAAAATTTAATCTCAACCCCAAGTTTTAAAAATTGTAATAAAATATTACCACTGCTCAGTCATCAAACTGCTGCATACACAGTAGGGCAATTAGTACATTCAGCTTTTATTTCTAACAAAAAGTCCTAGAGTTGAGATAGTGACATCCACAAGAGCAAATGAAACTCACCACTGACACTATTAGTTTAATAACCCCTGACAGATTTTAAAATTTTCTGCAAAGTGCCTCCTGATGAATACAGTGAATAAACATAGGTTTTTAAACACCGTTATGTTTTAACAAGTTTTGTAAATGTGTCAAACTCAGGCCTTTTTCTGCTCCATGCTTATTTTTACCACTATTTATTGTACACATCTTAGCAGATTTCACTTCGGTTTATACTGAAACAGTGTTTTCTCAACTTCTTTGAAAATATTTTCTCTGTAGTTGCTTCATGCAGGCTATTCATAAAGACTCATTCTTCGGTCACTTCAAATGAGCACTGGCTGCTAGAATCAACTGAGCAGCACTGTAACATCTACTGACTCATCAGAACCTATAAACACCACTAGAGATCATCTGCCTTGTTTTTTAAATGATGACTGATATTACTCAGAGTGTCCTCAACTTTTAAAACAACTATTCTTACTGAAAGGCTTATAGTCATAAGTTTATTTGCTGTGCACACATTTCTTCGACTGCTGTAGTCAAACACCATTTAATTAGCCTCCACTGAAAAATGGCTTTCCTTACTTGGCTAACAAACGGGCCACTCAGAAACTTACTTTAGTTACAACTCATTTTCATTCTTCACTTTTGTAAAGGATTTGTGCCATGATTAGATAGTCCATTTTAACTTACTCTTTTTTCTGATCATTACTTTCCTGTGAGTTGGGATTAGTGTGATGTGTGCTCAGTCGGGTAATGCTGACATATACTGTATTATTTTAGCGCAACTGCAGTGTCTCAGCTTAATAAATACAATGCATTGCCATCTAACTTGATAACAACAGACTCCACTCCACTATGCCTCAAAAGCACTATACATGAAGTCCACTCTTCCTTTTTTTCTTCTTCAACATGAAAGGCATGGGCCAGTAATAAAAAAAGATGCCCAGGGAACACAGTGGCAATCAAAACCTGGTGAATTGTAACTGCCGCTGTGGTCGGCAACACGCCCACTGCAAGGCAGGCCACGTGTGGTCTCTGCAGCAACAACTCGGCTGTCACTGCAGAGCGACGGCAATCACAGATAATATGCCACTGTTCCAATAAAACTTACTTATGGACACTAAAATTTGATTCACATGTGTTATGAAATACACTTTTAACTTTTTTAACACTTTAAAATGTAAAAATTATCTTGGCTTCTGGACCACGTAAACATAGGTGGTGGACTGGATCTGACGATCAGGGCATACAGAAACTAATTTCTAACGTAGGCTTTAGGGGTCCCAAATGAAAGTCTGTTATATTAATGGCCCCTAAACCCTAATTTTGTCTTCCCAGCTCTATAGATTGCCAGAAACTCTTCCCAGCTTTCCAGACCTATAGCTGGTCTTTTATGAACTAAATAAATGCCTCAAAGGAAAAGAGAAAGTTTATGTCAGGCTGACCTCCTGACATAATCCTTCCCTCTGGGTTCTCACTCCCACCGACAGTTCTCTAATGCCTTTAAATATTTCTTTGAAAACAGATTTTATCCAGCGTTTCTAGTTATTCACAGTGGTAGAGGTGACCTACTACAAGTTTCTCTGCGACAGGTAGAGATGAAAGTAATACATGCCCAACCAGATATCAAGACTTACTATAAAGCTATAGTAACCATGACAGTGTGACATTGTCACTGGGATATATAAATATACAAACAAACCAAAATATGGAGCTTAGAAACAATCCATACATTTACTGAACATTTGCTAAATGAGGTTATCTTTCAAATGAGGGGGGGGAAACAACAAGGTTTCAATAAATGATGCAGTAACAACTGGCTCTCCATATGTGAGAAAATGAAGTTGAACTCCTGTATCACACAGTACGTTAAAAAAACCACGTAAATGTTAGGGCAAAAGTATAGAAACTACAGAAATGAACTTCTGAAATACATTTTCAGGGACACATTAGAAATGACTAAGAGTGTTTTAGTTAAAAAAAAAATCATCATTCAAAATTCAAAACATTCTAAAGGGTATACAACCAAAAGTCACTTTGTGTAGAGCTACACAGGATAAATTCCCTAGAGGCAAAGAATTTTACCAGTGTCCTGTGTAGCCTTCAAATAATATTTTATGCACATGTAAGTTCATGACATTCTCTGCCCCCACCCCACGTTTTACATCAAAGGGATTCTTTATAACCTCAAAGAGTACCACCACTTACTTCATCACAAAGGTAAGTTCATTTCTTTATATCAAACTTAATTAAAACTAAAAAGAATGATTAAAAAGAATATACAGCTTTTACTAAGGAAAACACTAAGGCCAAGGACATTTTTACTAAATGGGCCTTCCAAATTTAACTATGTTACCAAATAGGCATATCAAACTCTTAATTGTTCTGTAACAGAAATTTCCAGTTTCCTCTTAGCTTCCACCCAACTTAAATCCTCAATAAATTTTCAGAATCAAGTTGGCAAGGTGAAAGAAAACAAAACAGCAGTTTTTATACTTAGGTATACCTAAAGCATTCTGTGGTCAAATCGTGGGCAATCCTGCTGTAACCAGATTTTGCACTTACTATTCTGAGGAAATAATCCATAACTGATCCCGACGTCCTCCTCATAGCCTTGCATTTTACAGGGAAGAGAGCATACAATTTCTTACTGTGCAAAATGAAAAAACTGGGTGTAGACAGGTAGTATGGCTGTACCCTGACATTAGCTAATGATGTCTGACAGAGAGTCAAGAGTCCTGATTCGCCCCCATTCAATAGAGTTAATTATATTTTATTTAGAAAATATTTTTAGGAAATCTTATAATACAAAAACACATGTGAAATCAGTGGCCATACCTCCTTAAACCTACTAATCCAGACTCAGTAATTCCTAGTACACTTCCTACAACTTTTACTCTATGTCACATCCATCTCTTCACTGAGAATTCTTCCTCTGAACATTGCCAAAAGGGACAACCGTCCATCTTCTTTCCTCTTGCTTAATAATGTTCTCCATTGGCAGCTTGGTTTGCTGTCATTGCTAGCTAAGAACACTGACTAAAATTCCAACCCTGACATTTAGTTCCAAAGACATTTCATGGTATGTAAGGCTCATTACAGTCCAAAGAAACTCCTAATTTTCCCATATACTCAGGCTTGAAACTATGGAGACATTTGCAACTCCGCCATCTAATCCATAGAGAATAAAACATAATTCATTCCATCCCTACAACATTCTATCTTCATATTTCACACATGATACCTAAATTCAGAAACTTACATTTAACTGCCCTTTAATTACAGGAGTAATCCTAAATATTTCTGTCTTCAAGTATACATCTTCCAATTTAACTACAAAAGGTGGGAAGGGTTCAGACCTGTTAATGCTGCTCTTATTAAGAAACTTCATTGGGATTCCCTAGTGGCGCAGTGGTTAAGAATCCACCTGCCAATGCAGGGGGCACGAATCCAAGCCATGATCCGGGAAGATCCCACATGCCATGGAGCAAATAAGCCCATGCACCACAACTACTGAGCCTGCGCTCTAGAGCTCGCGAGCCACAACTACTGCAGCCCGTGTGCTTAGAGCCCGTGCTCTGCAACAAGAGAAGCCACTGCAATGAGAAGCCCACGCACCGCAACAAAGAGTAGCTCCCGCTCTCAGCAACTAGAGAAAACCCGCGTGCAGCAGCGAAGACCCAATGCAGCCAAAAATTAAATAAATGAATACAATAAAATTAATTTTTTTAAAAAAAGAAACTTCATTAATGAAATTCCTCAGTTTAGAACACAAAGTTAAGGACATTTTCCATTTCCATTTCCCACTATCCACCACCCTACTTATTCACCAGTTAGTCTCATATGTGACATTCTTCCAGAATCCACATACCCCAAAATTTTGTTCAAGATGATCCTTTGTCTATCACACTCCATGACTTCAGACTATACTATGAATTTACAGTAATCAAAACAGTATGGTTCTGGCAAAAAACAGACATGTAGATCAATGGAACAGAACAGAGAGCCCACATAATTATGGCCCATTAATCTACGACAGAGGAGGCAAGAATATACAATGGAGAAAAGACAGTCTCTTCAGTAACTAGGGCTGGGAAAACTGGACATGTAAAAGAATGATATTAGGGCTTCCCTGGTGGCACAGTGGTTAAGAATCCGCCTGCCAATGCAGGGGACACAGGTTCAAGCCCCTGTCCGGGAAGATCCCACATGCCGTGGAGCAACTAAGCCCATGTGCCACAACTACTGAGCCTGTGCTCTAGAGCTCATGAGCCACAACTACTGAGCCTGCATGCTACAACTACTAAAGCCCGCACACCTAGAGCCCATGCTCTGCGACAAGAGAAGCCACCGCAAAGAAAAGTAGCCCCCGACTCGCCGCAACTAGAGAAAGCCTGCATGCAGCAACAAAGACCCAATGCAGCCAAAAATAAATAAAATAAATAAATTTTTAAAAAGAATGATATTAGAACAATTTCCTCACACCATATACAAAAGTAAACTCAAAATGGATTACAGACGTAAATGTAAGACTTGAAACAATAAAAGTTCTAGAAGAGAAGATAGGCAGCACACTCGCTGACATAAATCACAGAAATATTTTTTTTAGATCTGTCTCCCAAGACAAAAGTAATAAAAGCAAAAATAAACAAATGGGACCTAATTATAACTTTTGCACAGCAAAGGAAACCATCGACAAAACGAAAAAACAACCTACTGAATGCGAGAAAATATTTGCAAATAGTATGACAGATAAGGAGTTAAAATCCAAAACTTATAGACAGCTCATACAAAATATCAAAAACAACAAGGACCCCAATTTTTAAAATGGGCAGAAGACTGGAATAAATTTTTCCAAAGAAGACATACAGATGGCCAACAGGCACATAAAAGGCTCAATGTCTCTAATCATCAGAGAAATGCACATCAAAACCACAATGAGACATCAATCACTTCACACTTGTAAAAATGGCTATCATCAAAAAGACTACAAATAACAAATAGAAGACTCTTTGTCTAGATATCCTATGTTAACCTACTGAAACTTAGCCCATCCTCTAAACACCATCTTAAATATTTCCTACTTTTAAAACATTTTCAGGTTCCCTCAGTCAAAATATGTTTCAATAACAGACACCGTTAATTAACTTACAAAACATCCATTCTGCCTTCTTGCTTCCTACGGGTCTCAATTTTGTTCAGACAGCCACCCTCCTCAAAGCAGCAATGAGCTTTAGAGGGGCAGGTACCATCCCTGGCCCCAGAGAAGAATCACAGAGTCTTACCAAATGGTGGTTGTCCCAACACTGGTACTGGTTATTGGTTTAAAGCATATCATGGGAGGTAATTCTAGCTGATGAGATGTTAGATGAAATCTGCTAGGGTAGAGGAAAGCGTACATAGAGGATTTTTCCTTAATTAAAATAATATAGAAAAGGTTCTATTTTTTCTGTCTCTGAATGTTATATAATGAGGGTAGGACCCTTGGAGCTCCTGCCCACCATCTTTTGATTATGAGAGAAACTGGACCAAGATGCTGTGTATGCACAATGTAAAGATAGTATAAGAACCTGGCAACTTGGCATCTTGAAGCCACTGAACTACTCATCACCCTAACTTCTCATTTCCTACTGTGAAAAATCCATCACCCAACAACGTAAAATCCACAGTGCCTGACATCCAAATAAAGATTACTAGGCACACAAAGAAGCAGGAAAACACAATCCAAAATCTGAAATCTTCAAAACTGAAAATCCAAAATCTTCAAAACTGACCCCAAACTAACAGAGATGTTAAAATTACCAGATAAGGACATTAAAACAGCTCTTATAAGTGTATTGAATATGTTCCAAAGGCTAAATAGAGACATGGAAGATAAAAAAGGCCCAAGTCAAACTTCATAAAATAAAACCACCTAAGATGAAATTACCTTGGATATGATTAACAGCAGATTGGAAATTGCAGAAGAAAAGATTAGTGAACAAGTCAACAACGATTTAGAAAAACAAACAATTCAATCCAAGAATGGGCAGAGGAGCTAAATAAACACTTTTCCAGAGAAGACAAACAGATGGCAAATAGGCACAGGAAAAGAGGCTCAACACCACTAATTAGGCAAAAATCCAAATCAAAATGACAACAGATATCTATCACCTCACTTCTGTTAAAATGACGATTCTAAGAAAGATAAGAAATAACAAGTGTTGGCAAGGATGTGGCAAAAAGGGGACGCTCATACACTGCTGGCGGGAAGGCAGGCTGGTGTGGTCACTATGGAAAACAGTATGGACATTCCTCAGAAAATTAAAAACAGACCTAACGTATGATCCAGCTATTCTACTTATCAATACAAAAACACAAATTCAAAAATATATATGCATCCATATGTTTATTGCAGCATTATTTACAATAGAAAGATATGCAAACAACCTAATAAGTGCCCATAGGTGGAGGAGTGGCTAAAGGAGATATGGTATATATCTACAATAGACTACTACTCGGCCATATATTAAAAAAAAAAAAAAAGATGAAATCTCATCATTTATGATGTGGATGGACCTTGCGGGTATTATGCTAAGTTAAGTAAGTCGAACAGAGAAAGACAAATACAGTATGATACCACTTACATATGGAATCTAAAAATAAATTTAAAAAAATAAACTAAATGGTCAAATCAAACCAGATCAAAGCACAAAGATACAGAGAACAGAGTAATGGTTACTAGAGTGGAAGGGAGTTTGTGGAGTGCAAAATGGGTAAAGGTGGTCAGCTGTATGGTGACAAATGGAAACTAAACTTTTGGTGGTAAGCACACTGTAGTGTATACAGAAGTCAAACTATAATGTTTTAGGAACTTTCCTGGTGGCGCAGTGGTTTAGAATCCACCTGCCAATGCAGGGGACATGGGTTCGAGCCCTGGTCTGGGAAGATCCCACATGCTGCGGAGCAACTAAGCCCGTGCACCACAACTACTGAGCCTGCGGTCTAGAGCCCGTGAGCCACAACTACTGAAGCCCACGCACCTAGAGCCTGTGCTCTGCAACAAGAAAAGCCACCACAGTGAAAAGCCTACACACCAAAACGAAAAGTAGCTCTTGCTCACCGCAACTAGAGAAAGCCCGCGTGCAGCAACGAAGACCCAACGCAGCCAAAAACAAATAAATGAATTTATTTCTTTTTAAAAAAAGTATCTGTTTACTCAAAAATAACAATACCCTATGGAGTTTATAACATGTGGAAGTCAAATGCACATGACAGCAATAGCACAAAGTCCAGGAGGGGAAATGGAAGTACACTTTTATTATACAGACAACTACATAATATCACTTCAGGGTAGACTGTGGTAACTGAAAGATGCACACTATAAACCCTAAAGCAACCAATTAAATAACAAAACAAGGCTTATAGGCATACCTTGTAGATACTGTATGTTCAATTCCAGACCACCAAAATAAAGCAAATTACGCAATTTTTTTTTGGTTTCCCAGAGCATATAAAAGTTATGTTTACACAATACTGCAGTCTACTAAGTGGGCAATAGCATTCTGTCTAAAAAACAACGTACATACCTTAATTTTAAAATGCTTTATTGGGCTTCCCTGGTGGCACAGTGGTTGAGAGTCTGCCTGCCGATGCAGGGGACACGGGTTCGTGCCCCGGTCTGGGAAGATCCCACATGCTGCAGAGTGGCTAGGCCCGAGAGCCATGGCCGCTGAGCCTGCGCCTCCAGAGCCTGTGCTCCGCAACGGGAGAGGCCACAACAGTGAGAGGCCAGCGTACCGCAAAAAAAAAAAAAAAGCTTTTTATTTCTGGGCTTCCCTGGTGGCACAGTAGTTAAGAATCTGCCTGCCAATGAAGGGGACACGGGTTCGAGCCCTAGTCCGGGAAGATCCCACATGCCGTGGAGCAACTAAGCCCGTGCGCCACAACTACTGAGCCTGTGCTCTAGAGCCTGCGTGCCACAACTGCTGAGCCCAGAAGCCACAACTACTGAAGCCTGCGAGTGAGCCACAACTACTGAAGCCCGTGCGCCTAGAGCCTGTGCTCTGCAACAAGAGAAGCCACAACAATGAGAAGCCCACGCATTGCAAGGAAGAGTAGCCCCTGCTCGCCGCAACTAGAGAAACCCCGCGTGCAGCAATGAAGACCCAATGCAGACATAAATAAAATAAATTAATTAAAATGCTTTATTGCTAAAAACTGCTAACCATCATCTGTGCCTAAAGCAAGTCACAATCTTTTTGCTGGTGGCTGCTGTGTGATGGGGTGGCGGTTGCCAAAGGCAGGGTGGTGTGGCAAGCTTTGAACGTTAAGACGGCAGTGAAGTATGGAAAGTCAACTGACTCTTCCTCCCACAAACAATTTCTCAAGCATGCAACGCTGTTTGATAGCATTTTACCCACAGTAGAACTTCTTTCCAAATTGGAGTCAATCCTCTCAAATCCTGGCGTTGCTTTATCAACGAAAGTAATACTCATGTAATATTCTAAATCCTTTGTTGTCATTTCAATAATCTTCACAGCATCTTCACCAGGAACAGATTCACTCTCAAGAAACCACTTTCTCTGCCCATCAACAAGAAGCAACTCCTTACCTGCTCAAGTTTTATCACAAGATTGCAGCATTTCAGTCCATGTCTTCAGGCTCTACTTCTGATTCTAGTTCTCTTGCTGTTTCCACCACATCTGCAGTTACTTCCCCCACTGAAGTCCTAAACCCCTCAAAGTCACCCATCAGGGCTGGAATCAACTTCTTCCAAACTCCTGTTAATGCTGAGATGTTGACCTCTTCCCACGAACCATGAATAGTCTTAATGGCATCTAGAATGGTGAGTCCTTTCCAGAAGGTCTTCAAGTGACTTTGCCCAGATCCCTCAGAGGAATCACTATCTCTGACGGCCACAGCCTTACAAAATGTATTTTCTTAAATAATAAGACTTGAAAGTCAGAATTACTCTTTGATCCATGAGCTGCAGAGCTTCCCTGGTGGCGCAGTGGTTGAGAGTCCGCCTCCCGATGCGGGAAACACGGGTTCGTGCCCCAGTCCAGGAAGATCCCACATGCCGCAGAGCGGCTGGGCTCGTGAGCCATGGCCACTGAGCCTGCGCGTCCGGAGCCTGTGCTCCGCGACGGGAGAGGCCACAGCAGTAAGAGGTCCGCGTACCACAAAAAAAAAAAAAAAAAAAAAAGCTATTGGCTGATCCATGAGCTGCAGAATGGATGTGTTCACAGGCATGAAAACAACGTAAATCTCATTGTACGTCTCCATCAGAGTTCTTGGGTGACCAGGTGCACTGTCAACGAGCAGTAGTATTTTGAAAGGAATCTTCTTTTCTGAGCAGTAGGTGTCAACAGTGGGCTTAAAATACTTAGTAAATCATGTTGCAAACAGATGTACTGTCATCCAGGCTTTGTTCTCCCACTTACAGAGCACACGCAGAGTAGATCTGGCATAATTCTTAAGGGCCCTAGTATTTTTGGCATGGTGAATGAGCACTGGCTTCAGCTTAAAGTCACCAGTTGCATTAGCCCCTAACAAGAGTCAGCCTGTCCTTTGAAGATTTGAAGTCAGATACTGACTTCTCCTCTCTAGCTATTAAAGTCCTTGATGGTGTCTTCTTCCAATAGAAGGCTGTTTTGTCTACACTGAAAATCTGCTGTTTGCTGTAGCCACCTTCATTTTAATTATCTTACCTAGATCTTCTGGATGACCTACAGCTTCTACATCAGCACTTGCACTTTTATGTTACAGAGATGACTTCTTTCCTCAAACCTCATGACCCAACCTCTGCTAGCTCCAAGGTGTTTTTCCGCAGCTTCGCCATCTCTCTTAGCCTTTACAGATTTCAAGAGAATTAGGGCCTTGCTCTGGATAGGCTTTGGCTTCAGGGAATGTTGTGGCTGGTCTGACGTTCTGTACAGAACACTAAAACTTTCTCCATAACTGCAATAAGGCTGTGTTGCTTTCTTGTCGTTTGTGTCTTCACTGGAGGGGCACTTTTAATTTCTTTTAGGAACATTCCTTTGCATTCACAACTTGGCTAAACCATTTGACACAGGAGGCCTAGTTTTCAGCTTATCTCATCCTTTCACACGCCTTGCTCATTCAGCTTCGTCATTTCTAGCTCTTGATTTAAAGTAAGAGACGTTGAGTGTCTTCCTTTCACTTGAACACTTAAAGACCACTGTAGGGTTATTAATTGGCCTAAGTTCAATACTGTTGTGTCTCAGGGAATAGGGAGGCCTGAGGAGAGGAAGAAAGACAGGGGAACAGCCAGTGGGTGGGGAAGTCAGAACACACAGAACATTTATGGATTCAGTTCACAGTCTTACGTGGGCATAGTCTGTAGCACCCCAAAACAACTACAACAGCATCATCAAAGGTTACCAATCACAGATCACAATAACAAATATAATAATACTGAAAAACTTTGAAATACTGTGAGAATTACCAAAATGTGACACAGGGTCATGAAGTGAGCAAACGCTGTTGGGAAAAAATGGCAGTGATAGACTTACGTGATGCCGAGTTGCCACAAAACTTCAATCTGTAAAAAACCAGAATATCTGCAAAGTGCAATAAAGCAAGGCACAATAAAATAAGGTATGCCTGTATAGGTAATAATCCAGCAAAGGAGATAAAATGGAATCATAAAAAACTTCAATCCAAAAGAATGCAGGAAAAAGGAAACAAAGAACAGATAGACACAAATGGGGGTGGAGGGGCTTAATCACATTAAGTGTATGTAGCCTAAGTACTACAAATAAAAAAGCGGACACTGCCAGGTTAGATTTTTTAAAAACCTGCTGCCTGGGGCTTCCCTGGTGGCACGGTGGTTGAGAGTCCACCTGCCAATGCAGGGGACATGGGTTCGTACCCCGGTCCGGGAAGATCCTGCATGCCGCGGAGCGGCTGGGCCCGTGAGCCATGGCCGCTGAGCCACAACGGTGAGAGGCCCGCGTGATGCGCACACACACACACACACACACACACACGCAAAAAAAAAAAAAAAAAAAAACCTGCTGCCTGTAAGAAACACACATTAGGTATAAAAATATGATAGGGTAAAATAAAAGGATGGAATGATATACCATATTTACACTAGTCAAAAGAAAGTTAGAATGGATATATTAATATCAGACAAAGTAGATTTCAGAGTCAAATACAGGATTTTTCTGTTACAGTCAAAAGTGTCCTTATCAGAAGGATAAGCTGGGACAAAGTGAGAGAGTGGCATGGACATACATACACTACCAAATGTAAAATAGATAGCTAGTGGGAAGCAGCCGCACAGCACAGGGAGATCAGCTCGGTGCTCTGTGACCACCTAGAGGGGTGGGATAGGGCGGGTGGGAGGGAGGGAGACACAAGAGGGAAGAGATATGGGGTCATGTGTATATGTATAACTGATTCACTCTGTCATAAAGCAGAAACTGACGCACCGCTGTAAAGCAGTTATGCTCCAGTAAAGATGTTAAAAAAAAAAAAAAAGTGTCCTTGTCAATATCTCTCCTGTGATCAAAGTTAAAAGTTACTTTACATAACCACTAGAGCACTATCGCAGCCTCCCTGTGGCTTGGAATAATTCAATTGTAAACTGACAAGCAAAGACTATAGTTACACAGACAGAAATATGCTAAAACTGAGACACAAGCCGATATTATTTCTGTGCAAAGGGAGGGTTAAAACAGCATTCCTGATACTACTATCCTTAGAAAGGCCTGCTTACATAGGTGGCATCTAGGAAGTCGGCCTTTGGAGGGCTCCCAGGGTTGCCTACGTGATAAGGGCAGTTTACTGTGCCTCGATTATCTGTGCAAACAATACGGCTTTCCTTCTGGTACGTGCTGGGCAGAGGGTGCCTACAGGACTAGCCCCAGTGAAGACCTTGATCTTCTCCAGGCAGAAGCACCAGGCACGTGCTGCCCTACCTGCACTGCTGGAGGAAAAGGGAGCTCTGCACGCCCCTCACGGGCGGAAACACCTAAGGAAGCCTGCACATGGGGTCTTCCAGACTTTATCAGGGTCTTTCTCCATTAAGATCTTTTCATTATACATCTTTAGCACATAAAGGCAGTAAGTCTTAGCCATAATTACAACTCTGTGCTGAGTCCCATGAGTCCTAGTCAGTCTCCAAGGTAGAGGTATCTTGTGGACCCCTGAGCACAAACAGAGAATTCAGATATGTGAATATTTCCTTCCTCTTAAAAAACTATAGGGCAAAATGAAGAACACATAACACTGATAATTTTTTAGTTTACATTGCAAAGCACTAGGATTATATAAAAAATAACAGTATTAGACAACATTATTCATAAAGTAGGTACTTGGAGATCATCTTACATAAAGATACAGACCATATTTAAAATGATCTTATATAAGCCTACTTTCAGTTTATAGGGGAGGGTTATGGACAGAGACTTTTACTGTACATTGTTATTTTTTTAAAACAAAAATTACATTCACATTACATTGCTTGTCTACATTCTTAATGTGTACTTCCACCTTATATAGAAAAGCTATTTTTGTCCTCTTTTTCAGTCTACAACAAGAACCCAAAATATTTGAAACTTACAACTCTTCTTGCAGAACTCAGTTGGTTTTTACACACAGACAACTGGCACAAAATCAGTAGAATACAATGGAATTGCAATATGGGATTGTGAGGGCTTCCCTGGTGGCGCAGTGGTTAAGAATCCACCTGCCAATGCAGGGGACACAGGTTCGAGCCCCGGTCCGGGAAGATGCCACATGCCGTGGAGCAACTAAGCCCGTGCGTCACAGCTACTGAGCCTACCCTCTAGAGCCCGCGAGCCACAGCTACTGAGCCCACGCGCGTAGAGCCCATGCTCCACAACAAGAGAAGCCAAGCCACCGCAATGAAGAGTAGCCCCCACTCGCCACAACTAGAGAAAAGCCCGCGCGCAGCACGGAGACCCAATGCAGCCAAAAAATTTAAAAGAAAAAAGAAAAAATATGGGGTTGTGGCAGATGATGACGGTGAAGAAAGCATGAGAAATTATCAATCTAAGTGGAGAGATGCTATAAGTAATTTTTTAATGTTTTATTTATAGAAGGGCTGAACATTTGATTCAGAACTAGTTAAATAACGGAAATATGTGTTGGAGGTTTATGCGGTATTTCTTTGGGGGGCAATGAGCAAAGTGCTGGAAAGAGGGGTGTTAGGTAAATAAATGATCAAACATCTGTAGAATTCAGGATTAAAGTATTCCCTCGGTAATATTCAAATTATCCATATTTCCAAGATGTTGGTAGCACCCCCAGGGCTCCAAAGAGGAAATTAAAAGAGAAACACCATTACCTTTCCTGAAATACAGGTCATAGTTTAGCATATTCTTCCATCTAGCAAAAGATAAATAAAGTTCCCTGTGGAAAAACTGAAAAACAATCTGTTGGAAATTCCAGAAAAACTGAACTGCTTGATAATGCATGCCATTTAACAATGGAGGAAATATATTAAATGTATTAGTTTTAAGAAAGAAATCATCTTTCCTGATTACAGGGGCATGTGTCAACCTTGGCACCGCTGGAGCTGGAGCCTGCTCCGTGCAGTGCAGGTTGGTAGCAGCACCACTAGGTGCCAGTAGCACACTCCCCTCCCTTGGACCACAGCACTCAGTATTGCCCTTCACTGGCAAACCCCACTCATGCATACATGTATCCCATAAATGACTCCCTTGTGTTCAGGTATTTTGTCAGGCACTAGAGATAAAATGACAAACCAACACATACAGTATTCATGCCCTCATGATGCCTACAGCCCTAGTTGGGGGACCAAAGGTAATTAAATACTCACAGAAACAACATAAATTTCCAAATGTTGCTAAGTGACACAAAGGAGAGATACATATTCCAATGATGATGTACATTAAGGACACATGCTCAAATATTTCTTATTTAAAGATGCAGCCAACCCAAAAATTTAGAGTACTGCAACGCCCCCATCCGAGCTTTGTATCTTGTTCTTTTCCATCACTGAAAGATTGAAAGGTCCAATGCTAACTTCAGTTTATTTCAGTATCTGTCAAAGGCTTTTACAAAAATGATTCTCACAAAAATAGGGCGATCTAAACAAAAGTACATATTTCTACAACCATTTTTCAATCCCAACCAAAATTATCAAAAATTAGCCAGGAGATTTTCACCTTCCAAAGTAAAAAAATATTAATTTTTAACAAAGGGGTTTAAAGCATCCATAGGGCTCCCCTGGTGGCGCAGTGGTTGAGAGTCCGCCTGCCAATGCAGGGGAAGCGGGTTCGTGCCCCGGTCCGGGAAGATCCCACATGCCACGGAGCGGCTGGGCCCGTGAGCCATGGCCACTGAGCCTGCACATCGGGAGCCTGTGCTCCGCAACGGAAGAGGCCACAACAGTGAGAGGCCCATGTACCACAAAAAAAAAAAAAAAAAAAAAAAAAAAAAAAAAAAAATCCATCCATAAACTCTTTAGAATATTTTAATCAGGAAATTCTGTGTCCAGGATTTTGGGGGAACCAATGTGAGAATATTTTTGTTGTTTGCACTGTTTCTGGCAATAAACTATCAATAGAAATAGTTCCAAACTTCTGTTTTCAAAATGCTCAACCCTCAGCACGTTTCTGTGAAAAGTCATTACATTCTTATTGTTGAAACACCACTTTTATCTTGAAGAGGCAGATGAAGTGTTTATTTTCTTTGAAAACAGAGGTAGATATAATATATTCAGCCACATGTCATCCTAATAACGGTCGACAAATTTTTAACATCTGTTTTTTGGTAAAATAAAAGCCTGTTCTAAGTTCAACAGCACTTTTACACACTTTGCCCCTGGGGAACCTTTTAAGACATCAAAGATTTTTCATTTTCACACCACCCCACCCCATCTCTTACGTAGGACTGTAAAGATTTACTCTACTTTAGAGGGGTTCTTTTGACAATTATAAATTTATAAACTTATATAAAACTAACCACACTGGTGACCTCCTTTAACACTTTGGCACTTACTTGTGACTTCTTTCTTGTAACTATGAATGATTCCATGAATGATCTTTAGGGCTATTCATTTAGGCTATAAGTATTTATTGAGGAATGACCAAAACAGAAAAAGATCCTTTTCAGAAGGGCACTATTATCTAGTGAGGAGAGACAGACAAGATTATTAAATAACTATACACTGTGTTAGATGCTGGTAAGTAGGAAGGAGAGAACAGTCCAGCGGGGGTATGATGGGAGGAGGAGACTCCTGAAATTTTCAGTAGGGAGTCCAGCAAAGCCCTCACAGATTAGGTAACTTCAATAAATACCTAAAGGAAGTGAGGGAGTAAGCCATGCATGTAGGGAACAGGGACTGCAAAGGCCTAGAGGTGGGCGGTTTTGAGGAAGACCAAAGAGATCACTAAGGCTGAAGGAAGCGAGCGAGGGGAAGGGTTACGGGGAGCGACATCTTAGAGCACTAGTGGGAGTGGTGAAGATCCTGGAGGCCCTGCCAGTCAGGAAGGACTGGCTTTTTTCCTCTTAGTGAAACGGGAAGTCACTGAAGAGTGTTAGGCAGAGAAGTGATGTGACTTGACCTATACGTTACTTATCTATTTTATCAATTTATTTACCAGTGTGGCTCATTCTATGGATGAAAACCCAAGACTGTCATTATTTTCTGTTATTGCTCAAATTGGTCCAGCTCTTAGGAGCTCCTTCAGGTTGGCTCCTGTGCTTTCAACAAGTCCCCATCTCTCTGAACACTTCCTTGCTTTCTGGCACCTCATCCTGTATCTTCCCTGCACCATGAGCCACTTTTCAAGGAGCTCTGGTCCTTTTTATTGGAGGACACTGGTTAGAAACCAAGATCTGGGCACTAGATGTGCTCACTGCTACTAGAAGTCACTACTTCTAGGCCTTCACAGGGGACAGAGCTAGGAGACAAATGCAGCATACTAACACATGCATACACACATATCTATATTTCTGTATCTGTCCATATAAATATTAAAAACCTTAAGTTTATATTGATACCTCCCATTCTAACAGCACAAAAATCATTTTAGAATTTTACTCACTCAATTACAGCAGGTATGTGCACGTATATGCAGGGTTTTTTTGTCTTTAGCTTTACGGGTAGCCAGTCAAGACACTATTTTTCAGTTGCTTAGTTTCTTCCCTACCCGTCATTGTGAATTTTGCTATCCCGTTTTAGGTTCCCCCACAGCCCAGATGGCTGTAGTTGCTTATTCAGGGGTAGGTGAAACATTCTTACGGTTCTACGAGCCCGAGCTATACAAAAAGATGTGTCTGAGACGTGTCGCACCACATTCCTGCTACACGGATCCCACTCCTGTCTTCATCCCACCTGTTTCCCACCCACCTTTTAGAGACAGGTAACCAATCTCTCTACTTTCTGGTTTATTCTTCCTGTGTTTCTTTTCCACAAATGTACGTATGCGTGTATACTTTCTTACATCTCATTCCTTTCTACATAAAGTGTTGCACACCATAAGTGGTCTTTTGCACTTTTTTATTCCACTTAAAAGTATATATTGGAAACTACTCTGTATTAGTTCATAAAAATATTCCTCATAGTATTTTTTACAGTCGTACACTATTCCACTGTATGAACCATACCACGGTCTATTCAACCATTCTGTTATGTGTGGTCAGAGGTTGTTTCCAATATTTTGCAAATTGAACAATGCTGTTAATGTTTTTGTATTATTGGAGGCATATTTTCAGGATAGAATCTCAGAAAGGTCAAAAGATAAGTGCATGTATAGTGTATTAGGCATTTTGCCAAATTTCTCTCCAGAAGACATGTACCAATTTGCATTCCCACCAGTGAGGCATAAGAGTGCCTATTTCCCCACAGCCTTATCAAAAATGGGTTGTTACAGTTCATTTTAGCCTTTGTTCATTGCCTTTCCTATAATGCTTTTCACTGTCACAAAATATTCCAAAACTACTTCTAAAGTAGTTCATGGAAGAAACAGTTCTCACTGATCTATCACAGTTTCATAATCTGGCCATCTAAGTATGTTCAGACTGTGGAAATTACTTATCATGCATTATACTGTTCAAAATTTGGTAATGTAAGCCTTTAAATGTAATGTCACATTTCCAAAACAAACACTCTTAACTTGACTAATCCTGAGGTGATGGTTACTCATCCATAAAAAGTAGGTAATTTTGATCATCTGAGTAAAGCAAATGTTACAATAACTGAATAATTAAATCTAAGCCCTTGTCTCAACAATACTTTTGAAATGTTTACCTATATTAAATCTATTAAAGCCCATATAATTTCTATGGTAAAAAATTCCACTTCTAATATTCCTTTGGAAGGCCTGTTTCACTTCTCCCAAATGTACCTGTCAAAAACCAAAGGGAATTTTTAAGCAGCAAAGCAATTTCACTTCATAGGGTTTGTTGCCTTTATAGATGGAAGGTAAACGTTGCATTTATTTCTCAATTCAAAATCACACGAAAATCACAGTGAAAGCTTTGAAAGATGGCAGACTGTGTATATGATATTACTTTGGGATAGTGCCAAGAAGACAAACTGAACTGCCAACTTTACTGAAAAGAAATATTTTAATCAATTTTTAAAATAGCAAACAGAGCTAGCTCACACTGTGGACTAAAGATGTCAAATCCTGTCTCTCTTATTTTAAATCTTCATCAAAGAGCTTTGTCTTAAAGAGTAAGATGCGTAATTATAGTCAGTAACACCCATTTCTAAGAATTTTAATTTCTGATTTAAATGTAAAATATTTATTTTTAAGATCTGCATTTATTGCACAACTTAACATACTATATATATTCTAGTGGTCTGCAAAAACTACTTTTGGATATAAATTAATAGTTTCCTATTTTAAGGGTTTTTACATTATAGTAATCATTTAATAAATCTTGGAAGTGAATCTTTATGTTGACACAGTAAATGTTATAAAGCTGTTGTTTAAATATGTGTTTCTTCTACTTACTTCTGTGCTCCCTGAGACAACAGCTCTGTCCACGTTCACTAACAACGGTTCTTCCATCTGGCACACCCTCAGTGACCATTCCACACAACGGTGATGAGCCCAACAAGTGCCTAAAATGGTTAAAGTGAAAAGAAGCAACTGAATAAACATTAAACGTATTAACGCTAATAAGTAAAGATGAAAATCCCCCAAATCAACTCAAATGTGTGAATACACGATGGCATCCGATATTTGTGATACCACTGAAGCAGCCCTCCTTGAAATGTATCATCTAGGAACTTGTTATAAATGCAAATATCAGACCACATCCAAGACCTACTAAATCAAAAACTCTTGCCATGGTGCCCAGAAATCAATGTGTCAACAAGCCCTCCAAGTGATTCTGATGCACACTGAATTAGTGATTATTTCTTCAACAGAGAAATTAGTTTTTAGTCATTTTATTTAACCATTACTATATTTTATTTGGTGTATTTACATAAAACATAAAGGAAAATTACTTAATACTTTGTTTCTGACAAATAAGCTACATATACACCTCTACTCCACTGCACCCCACACCAAGAGCCCACGTCAATCATCAGTAACAGCTCAGTCTTTAAACTCTCTCTCACAGAGCACTTGAACAATTACACGCAGTTCTTCACTCAAAACCCCAACAGCACCAAATCACGAGTATGGATTCCTGTACTGTGTTGCAGGACACTCACAGGGCTTAGATCTATTACCCTCCATCCCTACTTCAAGTAGACCCAGACTGCCATGTTCCCCGGGTTTTCATAGATCCCGTCAAAGTTTCTCTCTCCACAACTGTCAGATCTCCATGGCACTGCTGCCTACACACATGTAAATGCAAATATTTATAAAAGCATCCAGCCCAGTGATGGCCCTGTACAGATGCTAGATAAGTTAGGAAAACATAATTAGACAATTTATTTCACCTAAGCAGGTATACTTAACAATGATGTTTTTTACAATGTGATAATTATTTCTAGATGAACGGTATTTACTATTACATTGATGATTTGCTAAAGTGAAAATGCTTACAGAATCAAAAGGTAGTTATTATTGAAGACTGGCTCATACCTGTAGGGTCAAATAAGGCTTGGACATCAATGGCATCTGGAAGGCCAACCAGACTGAGCTCATCCCATAATTTACCAGCCTGATCTTCTGAAGCAGTCTGCGTGCTCACACTTACACAAGACACTATACTCTGCTGAGGAGACCGTTCCCTGGAAAATAAAATAAAACAAAATAGATGTGAAAGTGACAACAAGTAGAAAATTGTTTCCTTTTATAACGACTTAAATATAATGTATTGCCAAATCAATTTTACTTAGGCATAAACTATCATAAAACAACTTTTAGAATGTTATTATTCATAGTATAGATATAAAACTGGATAGCTATATTATATCATCTAAGCAACTAAAAAAAAAAGTCTCCAAATCCGTAAGGAAGTGTTACAAATTACAGTTGCAGACTTATTTTGCCATTTTAAATATATATTTTTTAACTGACGCTCTAACTAACAGTCTGGTCAGGAACCATATTTTATCACATAAAATGAATATTCCCTTTGGCCTTACTTAAATGCTTAAAAAACAACTTGATCAAATCAGATATTTCTAATTTGCTTTATGATCAGTGAGGACTGCCGCAACAGAGCTGGCAGTTGATTTTATGGACAGCAAGGTTACTTCCCAGGGGAAATGAAAACCTATAAGCAGTGTGAAGAGGGAGGCGCTGGGAGTGAAATGTGAGCACTGGAGCTTTCTCAGGGTCCCCTCAGCAATCTCGACAGCTGGCCTGTGGCATGATGCTGCAAGTACCCTCTGCTAAGACTTTACCTCACAAACCAGAAGTAAAAAGCAAAGCAAAATAGCTACTAGTGACCTGGGAATAAGGGAAGAAGTGTAACAGCAAAAAGTACAGTATAAAAATGAACACTGAATAAGTGTTCACTGAATAACATACGGGAAATTTCAAACTCTGAAAGCCCTAAAACTTCATATATGAACTGAGCTCAAGAAGTAAACAATGACTACGATGGTGACGAACATTAACCATGGGATATCCGCTGGCTGGCTGGCACGAAGACTTTAATCTTCTCCTGATATCACCATATTTAACCTGATCATTAATTCTGGATTAAATCACTATTGAATATAGATCATAACTCACTGCACTGCTGTATGCTGGATATATATCATGATTCCTATTAAGAGAAAATCAGCACAATGACCAGGGTACTAAACTTTTTTATACCTGGAATCATTGAAAGAAAAAAAGTATTAACATATTTCAATAAGTACATTTAAATATCAAACCATATAAAAAATAACCCGTATTTTTTATGTTCAGCAGTAGAAATGCATAGACTCACTTTTTTTAAAGTTTACCATGCTATGCTAATTTCAAATTCTTGTTTTTATAAAATTTGCCCACAGTGAAATGAGAACAAACCTCCCAGTTAATATAATCTCCATTCCTACAAAACTTGCTAATTTATTAGGAGGAAAAAAAGACTAACAGTTCACCTATGAAGACGAATGCATTGTTTTAACATATTTTCTTTACACCCGTAATCTGATGGGGGGACAGGTATAAAAACCAATAGAACGACTAACCAGTCTATTACTAACCAGTTCCCAAGCAGCAGGTTAGTCAAATTTCACCGCAAGGTTTGACACCCAGTTTGTATGTACACAACGTATCAGTAAGATGCTGACATCAACCCTAAGGATGAGAGGAGCCCCGCTTCGGAAAGAACATCGAGAGAAGTCAGCTGAAACATGTACATACCCCCCAAATTTTAAGTCTAAAAAAAAAAAAAGAGGAAATGAATCCTTGATTACATATTCTTATATTTACTGCCCCATGAGGGAAAAACTATTTTAAAATCCTCCTTTTCAAATTAAAAAAATTAACTAGCTGTTTATCTGGTTTATAACTCATTAGCAACATATTTTGTAAATATTTAAAATCATTACCAAGCTAAAGTAACTGTTTATCCCTAAATGATTTCCAAATTTCATAAACATGCTTTATTCCTAAGGACCATTAACTGGCTTGTTATCATCACTTAATAACTTGTTAAACACTTAAGTGTATATAAAGACTTTCATTAAACCAAGGCTATTTTTACATAATTATTTTAGCTCATAAAGTTTTCACTAAAAATTAACTTAGCTTATAAAGTAAGTAAATAAGTGAAGCCTAACTGTACTTCCCAGAACAGTCGTTTATTAATTGCCATTATTCAAGGTAGAACATGAGGATATAAGATATAACCTGGTCCAGTCCAGTAAATTTACTAATGACTGATGGACATTTCTGGACTTTTGATATATCTTATTAGAAAGTGAGCTCTCAATTGATCACGCAAGGTAAAGCTAGCTATGGCCTTTAAAACACCAAAACTCTAAATAAAATACTTGTAAATTTCCTTAAGCTGTTCCACTTTAAATTCTTTTAAAAGGGTTTTTCTTGTTATTGTTTCATTTCCTACTTCAGGTCTTCAAGGCATTGGCAGCGGTCCAAAAGAAGAAGCCAATCAAATAAGTACAACACAATGCCTTAGTACTTAACTTTGGATAAAAGCCAGATAAGCACTTGGATGATTACATCATCACCCTCAAGGGCAGAGCTGGTTAGCCTTCCAAGCTAAATTAATTTTTACACTTTCTCATCAACCACAGAAACTTCTATTCCCTCAACTACCAGAGCCAAGTCCACATATTAAGATGGCCTTCAAACGAACCTACAACATATTTAAAATATATTAACTCCAAAGGCAAACATATTAGACAAGAGTTTGGGGAAACTATAAGGTCCATGAATATAGACATACATATATAGTTATACAAACAGTAAATTCTTTTTTAAAATTATAGTCGATTAACAATATTACATTAGTTCAGGTGTACAACATATGTAAATTCTTTCATTTAAAAAAAAAAAGAGCACCTTCTTTGACTTTAGCAAGGCAATTCTCAACACATGATTATTTAGAAGGAAAGAAAGTTAACACTGCATTATAAGAGTTTACACAACAGTTCAACAATCTCTGAACCATAAAAACAAATAAATAAATGACACATATAGGTAAAACCACTTAGGTTTTGCTATGCTTTTATGTTATACTCTTACAAACTATTTAAAACTTATCTAGGAAAAGGAAAGATAGATCTCATTGATTTTCTAAACTTTTCATTCCATATACAGATAAATTCCATGAATCCCCTCTAGCCTTCCTTATATTACGTTCTTTAAAGTTTTCTTCTGTTTTGTTAATACACAACTAGCGTAAACTTTTTTTTAAATAAAGAAATTTTGAGAAAATGAGTGTCTGCTTGGTTACTGGTGAGTCATAAAGCATCGTATGAATGTTGGAAACATACAAAATTGTTCAGTAACAATCCCATTTGTGTATTCATAAACATCACAATGAAAATAAACTATATATAGTCTTACTGCGTTAGAACCACTTAAATTCAAAATTGCTTACTTTCTCTGTCCTCTTTGTTTTCGTGGTGTTGAGTTTTGTATTTTCTCACAAGTTCCACTGCTGTTGTCATCAATGTCCTTCTTGTTAGAAGGTTGGTTTTTCCATGGCAAAATAAATCCAGGCGTTACTCTAAATTGTTTTAAGTCTCCTTGTCCTAAGGAGCTTTTTTCACCACAGTAACAAAAAGCGCAGAGCTGTTCACTGGTAGAAACGAAAAGTGCGGAAGACAGAGAGGAGAAGTAGTTTTATTTAACTATTTCAAGTTCCAGACAATTGCAGATACTTGTGCTTTAAAATTAAATATTATGTCTTTAGTGCAAGCTAAGCATTTAAATATATCTATACCGTAAGAACAATTAAGTTCAATAAAAGTTATACATTTGTAATTCTACTTTTCTATAGCATGATTTTTTTAAGTACTAAATACACCAAATCAAAAAATTATAGTTTGTGATTAGAAAAACAATTTTTTTTAAAACCTGATTTAAAAATCTCGAAGTATTAAAAAGGAATAAAGAAAGTAAAAAATTAAGGTTTGGGAAGAAGGTACAGTTTAATGGCCACTCAATTATAACTCAGCTATGTAAAACAAGTGGTGACCAAGTTTTACTTAACTACTTGATGGCATATTCTTTATGCATAATATACATACCATACACACAGAGAGATACAAAAAAGTAAATTTAAGTGGGTTAAGCAGTTAGTGATGAGGGACGGGGGAACGGACAGAAAGGGTTTAAGAGGCGTGGGAAAGGGATGAATAGGCAAAACGGGATTTGTAGAGCAGTGAAACTACTTCATGTGCTATACTGTAGTTAACGGCAGATACATGACATGACACATTTATCAAAACTCACAGAACTATATGTAACACAAAGAATGAATGTAAACTGTGAACTTTAATTAATAATAATATATCAATACTGGTTTATCAGTTGTAACAAATGTATCACACTAATGAAAGATGCTAATGTTAGGGGAAACTGAGGCAGGGAAAGGTTTGGGGGGGAACTCTGTGTACTACCTGCTTAATTTTTCTGTAAACCTGAAGTTGTTCTAAACAAAAAAATCTATAATTTTTTTTAAAAAGAAACCATTTAAAAAGTTAAAGCACAAAAACCAATATATACTTATGGAATATATGCTTAATAAGGGATCTTAGAAAAAAACAGAATTAAAAGAACTGCTCCTCTTGGATACATCTTCTCTTCACAACACATTTATGGCTGCTGTACTCAAATCTTTCTTCTCAAGCATTAAAGTTTCCCACCATCACCTCTGTGGTATCTACCTCAGGAACTTTCATAATGTCTTACATTAACAGGTGATGGAAATAATCTTTTCAGGTAATGTTTAACTCAAGTTAAATTCATATTGGACCTCTCTCAACTGATTACCTTTTGTTTATAGAAGTCACCTATTTAAGTTTTTCCAATATTACGTACTTCAATTTCATGATAAACTGTGTTGTCCATTGATACTTACACATATACACACACACACACGCACGCACGATTAAATGTGGTCTACTTTCAGAAAAATAAAGTCAAATAGGGGAAAAAATGTTTTTCTTCTTGCCTAAAGGATACTCTCCATCAATATCCTCTGCCAGTATCTTATTAATTTTAAAAATTTTCTTATTTATAATTTTCTCTAAGTTATTAAACTTATATTTCTTTCAGCATACCCTGTTTCTAGTTTGCTTCTTCCCCTAGAAACATTACCTATGAGGAGCTACAATCAGATGGACAGAAACTTTATGAACAACACTGATTAGGAAATGGAGAAATACTTTCAAAGTATTGACAAAAAATATCTTAACCTTCAATTTTATATCCAAACCATAACTCAAATGTAAAGGTATAATAAAATTATTCCCAGGTTTCTATAAGACCTAAGAAATTTCACCACACAACAGACCCACAATGTAAATATTTTTAGAGAAATATTCAAATTATTAAAGAATTAGGAAATGTTACAAGGGATGTAGGAAATAAAGACTGTCAAATATCTCAGAGTAATTTATTGTTAACTTTAAAGGGTGGCACAAAGGAAATCCCTGGCTTCCGCTTTGGATGTAGTAGAAAGTTGCAAAGAACTTTGCTCCCACTGTCACAGCAAAAACTCGCCAGACACATCAGATTACAAAAGTTGCAGAGCAAACAATTCACCTGCAGTTGAATGAAAGGCACTTCCAAGAAGAGAGGAGACACAAGCACTTGCTTAATCTGAGGAAGAGGCCACTCACTGGATGTCATCCAAGCAGGCTAAAGAATTCAGTGAAAATTTTATAAACTGCTAAAAGCCAAGAGTGTGGCAGTAGGACAGTAAAGAACACCCAGGACCCACAAACACAGGGGAACTCTAACCTACTCACGAGCTTCTCCCCACGCACCTCCCCGGTGCGCGTGCCCCCCACTCAGGCATGGGGAAGAGTCCTGAGAATGCACCAGTCGTGGTGAAAGCCTGGGTAGGAGAACAGCAGAGACATGGGAAAGGCACAAAGATCTTTCTCCTCCATCTTCCCTGTGAAAGAAAAGCCTCAGACTGGTAAAAGGAGAGCAAAAGTCTCTGCCCTACAATGGTCAAGACCAGCTGCAGACGGAGGAATGAATGGGGGAGGGGAGGAGCCTCCACCCTGGCGGAGGAGCGAGACCACGTCCTAGACGCAGAGCATGACAGGTCTCCACTAGCTGAGACATGACAGGACCCCCAAGACCTAGGGGCACGGTGCTCACCTAAGAGTAAAGGTGAGTCAGAACAATAAGAAACATCCTGCCGATCCACTCTATATCGTTAGTGGTAATGAAAAACAGTACAGTCACACTGGAAAATGCTTTGGCATTTTCCTTGAAAAATTACCTCTCTCTTAGGTATTTTTACCTAAGTGAAATAAAGACCCTATGTTCACACCAAAATCTGCAAGTGGATATTTATACCAATTTTATTTATAACTGCCCCAAACTGGAAACTACCCAACTATCCCTTAATTGGAAAATGATAAATTAAATGTGGTAGGGGGCTTCTCTGGTGGCACAGTGGTTAAGAATCCACCTGCCAATCTAGGGGACATGGGTTTGAGCCCTGGTCCAGGAAGATCCACATGTTGTGGAGCAACTAAGCCCGTGCGCCACTACTACTGAGCCTGTGCTCTAGAGCCCGTGAGACACAATTACTGAGCCCACGAGACACAACTACTGAAGCCTGCGTGCCTAGAGCCCGTGCTCCACAACAAGGGAAGCCACCGCAATGAGAGGCCCACGCACCACAACAAAGAGAAGCCCCCACTCTCCACAACCAGAGAAAGCCCGTGCGCAACGAAGACCCAATGCAGCCATAAATAAATAAATATATATATACATATATATATATTTTTAATGTCGTAGGCACCTCCATAAAAGAGAATCCTACTCAGCAATAGAAAGGAAACAGCTACTGATATATGCGATGACATAAATGAATGTCAAATGCATTAAATATGCTAAGTTAAAAAGGCCAGAATCAAAAGGACACATACTTTACAATCCCACTCATATGATGTTACTGCAAAGGCAAAACTACAGGGTCAGAAAACAGGTAAATGACTGCCTAGGGCAGAAGATGGGATCAGGAATGACAACAAAAGGGCATCAGGGAATTTTTTTAGTATGATGGAACTGTTCTTTACCTTGTTGTGGTAGTGGTTATATGACAGTATCCAACTGTCAAAACTCACTACATGGGGGTGAATTTTACAGTAATTTTACTCTGTGTGTGTGTGTATAAAAACCTGAATTTTTCAAAATATGAAAAATGTTAGGGGGCCAAGACAAAATAGGAAGTATATATTTTAAAAAACTAGAAAATGAAATGCTAGATGATAGATACAAAGAGATATGAAAATATGATAAACCATTATTCATATTGCTAAGACTAAGAAATCAATTAGAACTCTAAGTTTGAAATTCTTTCAAAATTAAATTCAACAGGGTAAAGAAACATGAGTCTTAAGGAAAACCATCTCAAAAACAAAATATAATGTATAATCAATAGGAAAAAATTATCAATGCAATAAAAAGCAGGAAAAAAGGGAAAAAATATTGCCTTCATAGGGCTCACATGACAGTAAGCGAGACAAACGAACTGTCAAGAAATAAAAAGTGCAACAAAGGAAAATAAAGCAGAAATAGAGGGTAAATGTGGTGGGGGCTATGTTTTATTTATTTTTCATCCTACTCTTTTTTTTTTATAAATTTATTTATTTTATTTATTTATTTTTGGCTGTGTTGGGTCTTCGTTGCTATGTGTGGGCTTTCTCTAGTTGCGGCGAGCCGGGACTACTCTTTGTTGTGGTGTGCGGGCTTCTCATTGCGGTGGCTTCTCTTGCTGCGGAGCACGGGCTCTAGAGCGCAGGCTCAGTAGTTGTGGTGCGTGGGCTTAGTTGCTCTGCACCATGTGGGATCTTCCCAGACCAGGGCTCGAACCCATGTCCCCTGCATTGGCAGGAGGATTCTTAACCACTGCGCCACCAGGGAAGTCCCATCCTACTCTTTTATTTTGAAAATTTTCAAACCTTCCCGAAGATGTAGAACACAGTAGGGATTTGAATTTTCTGTTGTTTTTTTCTTGGTTGCATCCAGTCTTAGTTGCGGCAGGCGGGCTCCGTAATTGAAGAATGTGTGCTTCTTAGTTGTGGCAGGCAGGCTCCTTAGTTGCAGCTTGCCAGCTCCTTAGTTGTGGCATGTGAACTCTTAGCTGCAGCATGCATGTGGGATCCAGTTCCCGGACCAGGGATCAAACCTGGGCCCCCTGCACTGGGAGCACAGAGTCTTAACCACTGTACCACCAGGGAAGTCCCTGAAATGTTTAATATAATTTATATATTTAAATATAAGAGACAGCTAAAAGAGAGTTTGGGAGAAAGTTGATTTACATTTTAGAATGATCATTTTTGCAACTGTGCTAAGAACAATCTGGACTGGGGAGAGCAAAGAGAAGAAGTGGAGAGACCGCTTAAAAGGCAACTACAGCCTCCTAAGGATAAGAGGACTTGGACTAAGACGGCAGGCACGTTCAGAGAGTAAGTACTTGTTTGGGGTCTTCTAAAGGTGGGCTACAAAATTTAGAATGGGAGGTATGAGAAAAGAGAGAAATTGTGGATTAACTCAAAAGGTTTTGGCCTAAGCAACTGGGTGAATATTGGTATTATTTATTAAAGTGAAGAAATCCTGGGGAGAAGATTTGGGACAGGCCTGGGGTCAGAATCAACAGTGGTTTGGGACATGTTACGGGTGCAGTGTCTAGTGTACTTCCAAGTGGAGATTATCAAGCAGACAGATGGGGAGCAAAGTCTAGAGTTCAGAGAAAGGTCAGCCCTCAAAATACAAATGTGGGGTTTCATTAGCACACAGATAGGACCTAGCTATTGGACTGAATAATAAAAGTAAACACACCGAGGACTCCAACCTGATAAAGGTGGGGAGTCTCCACAGAAGCCAGCAGAAGACAAAATGAGGAGGCAGATGTGACAAAAGCAAAAGAAAGGAAACATTTCAAAAAGATGGGAATATTCAACTGATGGATGGTTTCAGTTTTATTCATGTCTTCCAAGTTAAGATCTAAAAAATTACAAGACTTAAGCTGAATGATACACAGAGAAGTTATAACATCCTGTATTTCTTTTTTTCAAGAATGAAGAGAGGGTAAAGAACAAGAGTATAAACTTAAGTTCACAAGTAAATCAAAACTCAGTTCTTATGCTAAAAGTTTAGACTTTTTTCTTCTTCTAGTAATCGCATACTGGAAATATTCTGTCCTGGTCTGAGGAGAGCAGAGTAACACAGTAGACCACTGCTCTGTTCTACAGCCACCTAAGCCCACAGACATGCTTCACTCTAGCTACGTGCAGAGCTATCAGCTCTAAAAGTCCACCCAGCTTTCTGTCCTAAGCCCGCCCTCTCTGAATTCCCTCTACAGTCAACTCGCTGCTTTTTCCCATCACGAATCTCAATCCAGCTGCATTCATTCTCTAACCTGATTTTGGCTTCGATACCAACAGAGACCAGGGAGGCTGCAGCATCCTCAGACACAGACCGAAAGGCTGGGACCGGCTGCTGGCCGCTGTCCACTTCTGCTCCAGCGTCCTCTTCTGCTGACTGTTCTTTGATTTCTGCTAAATAGTAAAGAAGGGAATACAAAAAGTCATTCTGCATGATACCAATCTTTAGTGAATTTATCTATAAAGCATACATCGTAAAGGAAAAATAATGAAGCAACAAATGACAACACTTAACTAACACAGGAAAAGCTTATATATATAATTAATGGTACTGTTTATATATTTATTCTCCATTATAAAACGATAATCAAAATAATGTAAAACAGGGCATACTTTTCCAAATTACAATTGACTCAAATCTTAGTAATAACTGTTAAGAACCTTATTTTCAGGATTATAGCAGTTCCTCTACAGAACAAATGTGACTCATGAAAAAGTTTTCTTGGTAATTTATAAATTGAAATTATCATTAATTTAAAACAAGCATTACGGCCTCTATCAGCCATTCTAAAAGCTAAATGACTGAAAAGAACACACCTTGACTCCAGTGCCTTTTTCAATTATCCTCAAGACTCCAACCCCGAACAACTCACACATACTTTCTTAGGAGGCAACCTAGCTGTTGAGAGGGTTTCCAAACACCATTACCCCTAATATCATTCCTCTCTTTAAATGAAACGACAGACCCACCTCCCTGTCTCTCACACTGTATTGTTAGACATTAACAGGCACGATCCCTGCACTAGCGCTCCTGATGCAATCCCACGCTCCTGGCTCCTCCATCTTTCTTCTCTAACTGGAAATTTACACACACTTTTCTGCACCACTACCCCCAAACCAACCAACCAACTAGAAAAGCTTGTAGTGGTTTAAGCTCCTCCTGTCTTTTCTTCCTTTCACCACCAAATTTCATGCAATGAGACTCTGGAGTGGCTGCCCTCCGCCTCAGACCCTTCCTACAAGGCATCCATCCTCCAACCACAGCACTGTTCTCTCCACCTCCACTGGTGGCAGAAGAACTGATAAATAATCCCGGGCTACTCACAAGCCTTCAAACACTCCAGAAATTCATCTGGCACCAAGGAGTACTCACTCCCTCCTTAGTGAAATGCTTTTCACCTCTTAAACACAGGGACATATCATGGATTACTATGGGCTTTGGAGTCATGGGGACAAGTTCCACCAACTACAAACTAGGCAACTCATCTCTCTCAGCTTCAGTTTACTCCCTGTAAAATTACAAAACTACCTATACTTCATGAGGTTGTTAACAAAGATTAAACGGTCTAATATCTGTCTCCTCAGCTGATGTGAGACCTCTAAATGTGAGTACAGCTCTCTACATGTCCTTTACATGCTCATCTTTTGTGTGTGTGTGTGTGTTTTTTTAATAAATTTATTTATTTTTGGCTGTGTTGGGTCTTCGTTGCTGAGCGCAGGCTTTCTCTAGTTGTGGTGCGGGGGCTTCTCATCACGGTGGCTTCTCTTGTTGTGGAGCACGGGCTCTAGGCACACGGGCTTCAGTAGTTGTGGCACACGAGCTCAGTATTTGTGGCTCACGGGCTTACCTGCTCCGTGACATGTGGGATCTTCCTGGACCAGGGCTCGAGCCAGTGTCCCCTGCATTGGCAGGCAGATTCTTAACCGCTGTGCCACCAGGGAAGCCCAACTTACTGATTTGTTTAAAAATGTATTTATTTTTGGTTGTGCCAGGTCTTAGTTGCGGCAGGCAGGTTCCTTAGTTGCAGCATGTGAACTCTTAGCTGAGGCATGCGTGTGGGATCTAGTTCCCCTGACCAGGGATCAAACCCGCGTCCCCTGCATTGGGAGAAGGATTCTTAACCACGGCACCACCAGGGAAGTCCCTGACTTACTGATTTTTAAGTCAACATCCTTAACCCTACCTCCTGTCCTGAGCTCCAAGCCATACTTCAACTGCATACGAGGCACATCTAGCAGCCTGAACACTCACTTTTGCATCAAATCTGATTTCTTACCTCTCAGATCAGCATGACTTCCCTGTCAAAGTCTTCTAGCTTCAAAATGAATTTTAGGGAACTATTCTGACAAATTTATAATTTTGAGAACTATTAATTTTTAAGTTAGAAATAATTATAAACAATTGTAAATCCTGTCAAATCATAAAATTAATGATGCAATGAGGCATCAAACATATGGTTTTGGTTTTCCTATTTAAAATGTTTCTTTTGTGCTCACTTTGGCAGCACATATACTAAAATTGGAACGATACAGAGAAGATTAGCATGGCCCCTGTGCAAGGATGATGCAAGAGGGAAGAGATATGGGGATATATGTATATGTATAACTGACTCTGTTATAAAGCAGAAACTAACACACCATTGTAAAGCAATTATACTCCAATAAAGATGTTAAAATAAAATAAAATAAAATAAATGTTTCTTTTTAAAACTGAAGCAGAAAAGTTGACCATAAATTAAGTGCTTGTGGGGCCTATTAATCATGGTGTCTGTCCTGCCTACCCCCAGCCACAAAATTGGTATAGAATCAAATCTACAAATACAAAATACATTTGTATCAAACAAGGATTATAAAAAGATCTGCAAAGTTTATTATGTAAAAATATTAAATTTCTATATGACAAAGGACCCCATGAACAAGATTTAAAAGTACATCACATGGGCTTCCCTGGTGGCGCAGTGGTTGAGAGTCTGCCTGCCGATGTGGGGGACGCGGGTTTGTGCCCCGGTCCGGGAAGATCCCACATGCCGCGGAGCGGCTGGGCCCTGAACCACGGCCACTGGGCCTGCGCGTCCGGAGCCTGTGCCCCGCAACGGGAGAGGCCACAACAGTGAGAGGCCCGCGTACCGCAAACAAAAAAAAACAAATAAAAAAAAAGTACATCACAGACTGAAAGAAAATACATGGAATTTGTATCCCCCAAAAGGTATTCAAATCCAGAATATGTAAAGAACTCCAAAGATGAATAAGGCACATAACCCTGTAGAAAAATGGACAATGGACAAAAATCCACCCTCTCTTATTTTTTTTTAAGATTTTTTTTTTGATGTGGACAATTTTTTGAAGTCTTTATTGAATTTGTTATGATACTACTTCTGTTTTATGTTTTGGTCTTTTGGCCATGAGGCATGTGGGCAGGTGGTTAGCTCCCCAACAAGGGATCAAACCCACACCCCCTGCACTGGAAGGTGAAGTCTTAACCACTGGACTGCCAGGGAAGTCCCTCTCTTTCTTTTATGTTGTTCAAGTCTTAGTAGGGCACGTAACTACTCAGCAACAGACTTTATTTCCCATTTTTGCAGCTAAGCATGGCAAGTTCTCACCAACAGAATGTGACCAGAAGTAACCATGCAATTTCTACATCACCTTAAAGGAAGGGGTTTATTCTAGACTAAATTATGTTCCCTCTTTCCTATGGACTGGACCATGGGTATGTCAGCAACCCAGCTGCAATGCTGCAGATGAGAACAACACTCTGAGGAGGGCACAGAAACAAGATGGAAAGAAACTGGGTCCATAAATAACCACAGGGAGCAAAGACACCCCATCAGCCTGGACCTCTCACTCTCAGAAATCTTACATGAATGAAAAATGAATGTTTTATTTAAACCACTGCTGTATTTGGATATCTCTGTTACATCAGTTTAACCCATGCTCTAACACAGAAACTGGCATCAGGTGTGGAGCATTGCCATAACAAAAACTTAAACTAGGTGGGCTGGTGAGCAGGTGAGAAAACAATGAGAGTCGTGTTTGGAAACCAACTGACACCATGTGCGCTGTATCAAAATATATGGCAGCGCTGTGACCTGCAATAACTTGAAAAGCAGGCCAGCTGCCTCCAGAGCTCTAGGGAAAGCATCTGGAGAGAGCCAGAAATTATTCTGCGTTGCCGGCCCTCTAGCACTTTTACAACCAAAGACAGAAAGGAATACGGTACTGCTTGAGAAATTCTCTCTGCCTATAATACTCAAAGTACTATAAAATGACCATATATAAAAACACCTTTAAAGAAGCATTTCATTTCTACCCAGAGATGTCCAGAGCACATGTGGGATATGCCCTTTTTGTACCATTTCTACTACTAGGTAACAAGAAAGGGTAAGAGTCAAGAGAAGAAATGAGAACTGTAAAAGAGGAATAAGAAGAGGGTCTCAGGGCTTCCCTGGTGGCGCAGTGGTTGAGAGTCCACCTGCCGATGAAGGGGACGCGGGTTTGTGCCCCGGTCCGGGAGGATCCCACATGCCGGGCCCATGAGCCATGGCCGCTAAGCCTGCGCATCCGGAGCCTGTGCTCCGCAACGGGAGAGGCCACAACAGTGAGAGGCCCGCGTACCGCAAAAAAAAAATAAAAAATAAAAAAAGAAGAGGGTCTCAGAAGCTTACAATGAGCCAGATGGACGAGGGTCATGTCACTACATCCCTGGGAACACGTTTCTCCTAACAACCAGCGCCATTTAGCCTGCATCGCCCCCGCACCCCCCAAATCAGGGTCCCTCCAATAAGTATGGCCTGTCCGTTCTCTCTTAATATATTGCTAACCACCACTATGGCCTCTAGTCGGCATTTTTCTTCTAGCAAATTGAGGCACAATCTCAGGTATTCTGTTGTTTTTCTCCCCCTGAAAAATGAAATACATAACACTTTAAACATTTTGGGGGTTTTCTTTATTGTTTATAACTAAGGGGAAGTAAGAGGACAATCTGTCTGCCTGTCTCTCTCTCTCAAATTGGACCTAGAAAGAAATGGTAAGGTTAAATATGAATGTTATTGGTAGGTTGGTAGTCTTCAGGTACACAACTTTTGAAATTTCAGAGGGGGAAAAAAAAAATTCAGACAAAGGGATTTTTTTTTTCTTTTTTAAGAAATGGGACCAGGAACAGGCCTGATCCACAAGGAGGACAGTAGTAAAGCAGGCTTTAAAAGAGTTCTCTTTTCTTTAAAAAAAAAAAAAAAAAGGGGGGGGGGGATATTTTCCTCTAGCTATTTTTCCTACTGGCTCTGCCCATGATTCTAACCTGGATCTGCCAAAGATCCAATAAGGATTGGTGGGTTTTGGTCTTATTTTTCGTTTGGATTTTGTTGTTTTTTAAGGAATAAGGAAAAGTCCTATAACTGCTTCCTAGGGAACAGTTCCAGCCACAAAACAGAAATAGAAAAAGGTATCCCTAAATATGTGAAACTACACGTAATAATACAACCCAATTTTTTTTGGCCGTCACTCTTCATTTAGTAGAAAAGTTAGGTCTCACTCTCTGTCAAAGTCAAGGCAGGACAATCAAACTAGTGTTTACATCCCTCTCTTCTCTTAGCCCAAGTCTTCGAAAGACTGTCAGAGTTTGGCAGCAGAATGTGAAACAGACTACTCTGGCTGAAATGAAACCCAAATATCCAACAAGAGATGTCATCCAGAGACGCTCTGGATGAAATGACTGTGAACCCAGAGACAACTGAGGTAACAGTTCCGACGTGAGTACATGGCTATCTGTGGTTAATTAATAAAAATGCCTCAAACACCATCCTGTACTTGTGCCTAATGCAAGAAAGCTGGCCTTTCAACCTGTGCCACTTTGCAGATTTTGCCTTTCATGGGATTCTATTTGTTCAAATGCCTACAGTCCAGAAATGTGCAAATAAGAACAAGCACATACTTTTTAAAAAAATCATTTAAAATATTTAAGTGTTGAGAATTCCCTGGCGGTCCAGTGGGTAGGACTCCAAGCTTTCACTGCTGAGGACCCAGGTTCAATCCCTGGTCAGGGAACTAAGATCCCACAAGACGTGAAGCACAGCCAAAAATAAATAAAATTTTAAAAAATTAAAAATTTAAGGGTTATATTTTTCTTTGATATAAAATCTCCAGTGTATCTTTCTCCTTACTTTGAACCTGACCTAAAATACTGACAAAACCAGTTGGTCACAAAATGCTCTAAAGCCAGAAAGATGGAGCCCTCTCCAACTCTGGGGATGACCAGAGTGGGGTGGTTTTATCTGAAGCACCTACGTGTGTGTAAACTCAAACCACCAGGTGTCACATGTGGGTGGTAACGACACTGAAGAACCTAAGAGGACTCGGACAGTGTGTGCGCTCTAGGCAAACCTGTAGATACACAGGTGAACGGGACACAGCTGTAAATTAGCTCCACCCGGGCCCTGACGCACTGCCATTCCACCTCCCACGACTCTTACTCTTACTTAGGATTAATCCTAAATAGTTGGTTCTATGACACAAAAAAGTTTGAAATTAATAGCAAAGGCTGTTTTGCTGCTTTAGTTAAAATCAAAGACTTGGAGTCAAATGGTCCAGAATTTGCATCATATCTCAGTCATTTGCTAGCAATGTGACCTTCACAACCTGCTTAATTAACCTCATCTCCATTCAGTTTGCTAATCATTTAAAAGATACCTAATGCCAGCCACTATAAAACTGTCTCTAAGGATGAAAAAAGATAATACACTGGGCACTTGGCCTAATGTCCTAAGTACACAGTAAGTGTAGGTATGTAGCTGCTACTCTGATTACCTACATTCATATACTATAACTATGTATTTACTTTCCACCTAGTTGGCTATCACCCACCAGATCACACATTATTAAACTGTATTGTGGGAAGTAATAGGAATAAAGAGAACATTTATTTAGCACCTCCTGGCTCTTTGCTAGGGATTCACTAAATCATTGCTTTAGAATGATTTTTTTTTTACCAAACAAAATTTTGGGTAACTACTATGTACCATACACTCTAGTCCAATGGTAGGACAAAAACAGAGTCTATTTTATTGTGTTTATCAGGGTACATATGATAAAGCATCTCTTTAATGGGGAAAAAAAAAGTCAGGATCCTTATGCTTAATGGATCTATTCAGGAAATAGCAAATGATGGCAATAGGACACAATCACTGTCATGATGGAGGTACAAGGTATCATGGGGGTTAAGGGAAGAGGTGGAAAATATAACTTAGAAAGGCTTCAGAAAAGTATCAGAAGCCCAGCTGAAACTGAAAGGACAAGTGTAAGTGTGACGAATAGTTCTCTCACTTAATTCTTCTCTTTTAAAAAAGAGTAATATCTGAAACTAACACAACATTGTAAAGCAATTATACTCCAAATGGATAAAGATGTGGCACATATATACAATGGAATATTACTCAGCCATAAAAAGAAATGAAATTGAGTTATTCATAGTGAGGTGGATGGACCTAGAGAGTCTGTCATACAGAGTGAAGTAAGTCAGAAAGAGAAAGACAAATACCATATGCTAACACATACATATGGAATTAAAAACAAATTGGTTCTCAAGAACCAGGGGCGGGAGGAGGGGGGCTTCCCTGGTGGCGCAGTGGTTAAGAATCCACCTGCCAATGCAAGGAACATGGGTTTGAGCCCTGGTCTCAGGGGATCCCACATGCCGCAGAGCGGCTAGGCCCATGAGCCACAACTACTGAGCCTGCGCGTCATGAGCCTGTGCTCCGCAACGGGAGAGGCTGCAACAGTTGAGAGGCCCGCGCACCATGATGAAGAGTGGACCCCCGCTCGCCACAACTGGAGAAAGCCCTCACACAGAAATGAAGACCCAACACAGCCAAAAATAAATAAATTAATTAAAAGAAAAAAAAAAAGAACCTAGGGGCAGGACAGGAATAAAGACGCAGACGTAGAGAATGGACTTGAGGACATAGGGAGGGGGAAGGGTAAGCTGGGATGAAGTGAGAGAGTGGCACTGACATATCTACACTACCAAATGTAAAACAGATAGCTAGTGGGAAGCAGCCACATAGCACAGGGAGATCAACTCGGTGCTTTGTAACCACCTAGAGGGGTGGGATAGATTCACAAAAGGGAGGGGATATGGGGATATATCTATATGTATAGCTGATTCACTTTGTTATACAGCAGAAACTAACGCAACATTGTAAAGCAATTTTACTCCAATAAATATGTTTTAAAAAAGTTTTAAAAACCAGTAAGTTGTAAAGTTCAACAAAGAAAAAAAAATAGAGGAATATCTGGACTTCCCTGGTGGTGCAGTGGTTAAGAATCTGCCTGCCAATGCAGGGGGACACAAGTTCAATCCCGGGTCCGTGAAGATCCTACATGCCATGGAGCAACTAAGCCCGAGTGCCACAACTACTGAGCCTGCTCTCTAGAGCCCGTGGGCCACAACTATGGAAGCCTGCAAGCCTAGAGCCCGTGCTCCACAACAAGAGAAGCCACCGCAGTGAGAAGCCCTCGCACCGCATCGAAGAGTAGCCCCGCTCACTGCAACTAGAGAAAGTGGGCGTGCAGCAATGAAGACACAGCCATAGATACACAGATAGATAGACAGATAGATAGATAAACTTATTTTTTTTTAAAGATAAGGAAACTAAGTCTGAAAGCTAAACAAGCTTGAGGTCACATAGCTAACAGGAAGCAAAGCTGGGATACACAATCAGATTTGTGTAACTCTGAAGCCCAAGGGTGCTCTTTCCACTACTACACACTGCCTGGCACAATATCTGATCTGATCATAGCTCATAAGTTTTATGAATAAATTCATGTTAAACAGAAATGTTAATATTTTACTAGGACCATGTTACTGAGGAATCATTTGTTGAATATGAAGAATGAGATGAAAGTTGAAAATACAGAGTTTTCCTCTTTACTTCTTAAGCACTACTGAATATAATTATAAAGTGGTAAGAACATTTACTTCACAGCAGAGTTCATGGAAATAAAATATTTTGATCTTGGTCAATATGAAATTTTCCCCCCAAAGGTTAAATAATTCTTTGAAAAAGCTGTATGTATCCTACAAATATATTCAGCAAACTCACCAACATGACAGCGTAATAGACTATAAGATGTCAAAAATATTCTAGAGTCCAATTATGGCCTCCTTACCAATACACAGTGCATTCTTTCAATGCACCCTATCTTTTTACTCAACATCGCTAGTTATTAGAGAAATGCAAATCAAAACTACAATGAGGTACCACCTCACGGCAGTCAGAATGGCCATCATCAAAAAGTCTACAAATAACAAATGCTGAAGACGGTGTGGAGAAAAGGGAACCCTCCTACATTGTTGGTAGGAATGTAAATTGGTGCACTCACTATGGAAATAGTATGGAGGTTCCTCAAAAAACTTGAGTTACCATATGATCTAGCAATCCCACTCCTGGGCATATATCCGGACAAAACTATAATTTGAAAAGACATGCACCCCTATGTTCAAAGCAGCACTATTTACAACAGCCAAGACAGGGAAACAAACTAAATAATGAATGGATAAAGAAGATGTGGTGCATACATACAATGGAATATTACTCGACCATAAAAAATAATAAAATAATGTCATTTACAGCTACACAGATATACCTAGAGATTATCATATTAAGCGAAGTAAGTCAGAAACAGCATGATATCACTTTTATGTGGAATCTAAAATATGACACAAATGAACTTATCTATGAAACTGAAACAGATTCACAGACATAGAGAACAGACTTATGGTTCAGCAGGGAGGGACAGATTGGGAGTTCGGGATTAGCAGATGCAAAGTATTATACATAGGATGGATAAACAACAAGGTTCTATTGTATAGCACAGGGAACTATATTCAATATCCTGTAATAAACCATAAAGGAAAAGGATATGAAAAAGATATATATATCTGAATCACACTGCTGTATACCAGAAACTAACACAACACTGTAAATCAACTATACTTCAATTAAAAATAAATAAATAAATAAAAGCAAAGCATGCTATCTTTTAATTTTTAGACTGTTATTTAATCAAGGGTTCTAGCATGCTGGAGGGAGAAATTACATCTTCATTTTTACTGACCTCTGAGATTTAAAATTCTAAAAAAAACCCATTTCATCATGAATATATACACACAAGCAGAGTTGTATAGCCATACTCATGTCTCTGTCACCAATAGAAAGCAGATAATTTATCACATTCAATGCTTGCAGATATCCCCAAAATACCACTTACCCTCATCTCTACTTCAAAATTACCATAATTATAAATTAGATTTTATGATTTAAGAGTAAATAAAGAACACATTATGAAATTACAAATTTGGGTTTTTTCTATTTTGGTAATATTTCAATATAACTATCTTTGCAATTTTATTGTATTAGTTTTAAAACATTATTTGGAAAAGAGTCTGCCATAGGAGTCAGTGGCACAAAAATGTGTACCACTAGACAGCAGCCCACTAGACTATATACTCTATGAAAGCAGCTACTTTATCTGTTTTACAAGCCACAGCCTATCCCAAAACCTGGATGATGTTCACTAATTGTTTAATTAATTGATTAAACTTTGTGTAATACAAAGCAATCAGATAAATCTTATTATACACAAACACATAAATTAGAAAAAGCACAGAAAAATATAAATTTTTAAATGAGCTAATATTTGGTAATTACGTTACTCAACACGAACATCCATTCTTCTACTAGTTATCCAAACCATACGCATGCTTCTATGATTTAGTCAACTACTAAGTAGAATAAAAATTATTTGTCTCTCTCCTAACTTCCTTTACATCCCCAGAATTGGCAATACTTTCCTTGCTTCCTTTATAGTACTAAGACTACAAAAGAAAGCATATCTAAGAAATTGTGTAATCATGTCCTTTCCTTCTTCTTTTGAACAGTGGTGCTCAAAACAAAGTCTACATCCGACAGTTACGTTTTCCAGTGGTGTCTGGCTCACTGAATCTAATGTATCCACTACATCCAAAATGTGTTGTAAAACTAAAGAATTAGCACATGATAAATAGCAAATATTTTACTTATTCTATCATTATTCATTAAACTACTTGACACTCATTAATATCAAGACAGTCACCACTTTCAGAGGGCATGTAAAGACTTTAAAATGTAAGCAACTATAAATAAATACACAAAAATATCAAACAGTAGTTCCCTAGAAGCTAACATTTTTACAGCTAACTTATTCTATTTATACTTACCCATAATTTCATAAATTTTCACAAATATACATTACTATTAAACTTTTAATATGATTTATTAATGTAAGCACAAAAAAATTAAGAAAACGACTCCGATACTTATCAAGACCTCAAAACCACAGTGACGTTAATTAGGACAGTAATTGTCAAAATTCAATTGCTCTCTGGATATTTTATTTAGTTAAAAATATTTCCTTTGGGGCTTCCCTGGTGGTACATTGGTTGAGAATCTGCCTGCTAATGCAGGGCACAGGGGTTTGAGCCCTGGTCTGGGAAGATCCCACATGCCGCAGAGCAACTAGGCCCGTGAGCCACAACTACTGAGCCTGAGCATCTGGAGCCTGTGCTCTGCAACGAGGCCGTGATAGTGAGAGGCCCACACACTGCGATGAAGACTGGCCCCCGCTTGCCACAACTAGACAAAGCCCTCGCACAGAAACAAAGACCCAACACAGCAAAAATAAATTAACTCCTACCCCCAACATCTAAAAATAAAAAAAAATTTCATTTAGTTTTTCTATATGACTTTTAAAAAACGTGTTTTTAATGGATACTCATTTTTCACAACTAATAAAAGAAACAAAATAAACCCAACAAATTACAATATACATCTTCACCATATAATAACAGACATTTATAGCAATCTTAATCTTCTTCTGAGCCTTATCTTTATTTAGGCCTAAAAATCCAATGCAAATAATATGAGCATATTTAAAGAAACATCTTCATGGCTAACACTTAGTAAGTACTTGCTATGTCCTAAGCAATGTTGTAGGTAGTTAAAGGCATTAACTCATTTAAACTTCACAAAAACCTTATGAAGACAGCTGCCGGGCCTAGGACTTTACACAAGCTAATAAATTAGTCTGTTGCTGTTTCATGGATGCTGGCAGAAGACACAAGACTCCTGGATCAAAGACAAAAGGACTGTATCACTCACTGCACAGCAAGCAGCAGAAGCACTGTTGTCAGTTCCCTTCTGGGCCCCAAGTGTCACGGGGGCAAAACCATGGGCCCAAATGGACTCCTACACCCACAGTGAACTGTATTACACGGAACGAAGAGTGTGCGAAACCACTGCTTTTATAGTAAGCAGTAAACAACCCTGCTCCCAGAGGGAGACACGACCTCATTCTTCAAGGTTGCTCACTGCAAGCACAACCCTGAGAAAAGGCCCAGATGAGGAGTGGTCAAGGCCTTCCATTCTTGGCATACACAACAAGATGTGTCAGGTGCAAGGGACCCACCCATGGAGGGGTATCCCCAAAACACAGCTACTATCATCATCTCCATTTTACAGATGAGGAGGCAGGTAAGAGGTCAAGGAACTTTGCTCAAAAACATAATAAGCAGAGGAGTTTGGATTCAAACACAGGCAGTGTGGCTCCAGAACCTAAACTACCACTAATCACTACTACGTTGAGTGTGAGTTGGAGCAAAGAAATTGAAGAAATCAAAATAATTGCTGAACTGAAAACAAGAGGATCACATGAAGCAACAACAGTTCTGAAGACAATGTTGGTAATGTGGTGGATGGACTGGAGAAAACAGAAGAATCTAAAACAGTGAAAATGATGAAAGATTAGTCAAGGAAAAAGAATAACACAAAAAACAAATATGCATAATTACTACTACTTAACAAAGAAAACAGACTGAATGGCAAAAAATATTCAAAGATTCTATGGCAAAAAAACATTCTTGAAACGAAGGATGAATTCTACAGATCAAAGCAGTTAAATCAAAGCAGAAGAAAAAATAAGCTGCCCCAGCCCTTAACAAAGGAAGCAGATAAAATGTTAAGAAGCAAGTGGAGGACCTCCAAACAGAATCTATAACCATGACCTACACAGTACCCCCTTAGCACCCATTTCATGCCTCTCTGCCACTGAAGCCATCATGCTGCTCCTATTCCTAACTCTAGGTGTGAACTCTGACTATTATACTTGGATACCAGAAATTGGTTTACTTTTGAAACAGACTGGGTCAGCAATAGACATGATAAAAACTGTTCATAGAATTCTGTTTAGCTGATAGAGTCGTGCTCCCTGTCCAGGGATATAGACAAGAAATCATGTAGTACCCAAGTTTGCAGGAAACCTTCTTCCATCACTGGGAGCCAGCCACAGGATGAAGCTGACTTAAAGAAAAAAAGGCAGAGAGATGCAATGAACCGGGAATTTTGTGACAATAGTGAGCCTGACTTAAGCCAACTCAAACCCATTTGTTCTCTGAACATGACAGTACATGACCCATAGATTTCATTCTTTCTTCCAATTCGAGTTATTTTACTTGGGGGGTGGGGGCCCTGTGTTGGGTCTTCGTTGCTGTGCGCAGGCCTTCTCTAGTTGCAGCCAGTGGGGGCTACACTTTGTTGTGGTGTGTGGGCTTCTCACTGCGGTGGCTTCCTTTGTTGCACAGCAGGGGCTCTAGGCGCGAGGGCTGCAGTAGTTGTGGCTTGCGGGCTCTAGAGCGCAGGCTCAGTAGTTGAGGCGCACGGGTTTAGTTGCTCCGTGGCATGTGGGATCTTCCCAGACAAGGGCTTGAAGCCTTTTCCACTGCACTAGCAGGTGGATTCTTAACCACTGCGCAACCAGAGAAGCACCAACTTATTTTACTTTTAATAACAATATCCTGGCTGGTAGACTCTAATAAATGGGTATCAAGTTTCATATGCTACACAAGGAAACAAAACAGACTATACATTCTATTCAAGTGTCCCCCCAAATTTACATAACCTAGCACATATTAGAATGCATAGAAAAGAATCCTACAGCCTGTGGAACAAAAACCACATTCAGAGAAAGACAGACAAGATGAAAAGGCAGAGGGCTATGTACCAGATGAAGGAAGAAGATAAAACCCCAGAAAAACAACTAAATGAAGTGGAGATAGGCAACCTTCCAGAAAAAGAATTCAGAATAATGATAGTGAAGATGATCCAGGACCTCAGAAAAAGAATGGAGGCAAAGATCAAGAAGATGCAAGAAATGTTAAACAAAGACCTAGAAGAATTAAAGAACAAACAGAGATGAACAATACAATAACTGATATGAAAAATACACTAGAAGGAATCAATAGAAGAATAACTGAGGCAGAAGAACGGATAAGTGACCTGCAAGAGAGAATTGTGGAATTCACTGCTGCGGAACAGGATAAAGAAAAAAGAATGAAAGGATTTGAAGACAGCCTAAGAGACCTCTGGGACAACATTAAACACAACAACATTCACATTATAGGGGTCCCAGAAGGAGAAGAGAGAAATAAAGGACTTGAGAAAATATTTCAAGAGATTATAGTTGAAAATTTCCCTAACATGGGAAAGGAAATAGCCACCCGAGTCCAGGAAGCACAGAGAGTCCCACACAGGATAAACCCAAGGAGAAACATACCAAGACACACAGTAATCAAACTGGCAAAAATTAAAGACAAAGAAGAATTACTGAAAGCAGCAAGGGAAAAACAACAAGTAATATACAAGGGAACTCCCATAAGGTTAACAGCTGATTTCTCAGCAGAAATTCTACAAGCCAGAAGGGAGTGGCATGACATATTTAAAGTACTGAAAGGGAAGAACCTACAACCAAGATTACTCTACCCAACAAGGATCTCATTCAGATTTGATGGAGAAATCAAAAGTTTTACAGACTAGCAAAAGAATTCAGCACCACCAAACCAGCTCTACAACAAATGATAAAGGAACTTTTCTAAGTGGGAAACACAAGAAGAAAAGAACCTACTAAAACAAACCCAAAACAATTAAGAAAATGGTAATAGAAACATATATATCCATAATTACCTTAAATGGGAATGGATTAAACACTCCAACCAAAAGACACTGGCTCGCTGAATGGATACAAGAACAAGACCCATATATATGCTGTCTACAAGCAACCCACTTCAGACCTAGGGACACATACAACTGAAAGTGAGGGTATGGAAAAAGATATTCCATGCAAATAGAAATCAAAAGAAAGCTGGAGTAGCAATTCTCATATCAGATCAAACAGACTTTAAAATACAAAAGGTTACAAGAAAAAAGGATACTACATAATGATCAGATCAAGGGATCAATCCAAGAAGAAGATATAACAATTATAAATATATATGCTCCCAACATAAGAGCACCTCAATACATAAGGCAACTGCTAACAGCTACAAAAAAGGCAATCCATAGTAACACAATAATAGTGGGGGACTTTAACACCTCACTTACACCAATGGACAGATCATTCAAACAAAAAATTACTAAGGAAACAGAACCTTTAAATGATACAACAGACCAGATAGATTTAATTGATATTTATAGGACATTCCATCCAAAAACAGGAGTACACTTTCTTCTCAAGTGCGCACGGAACATTCTCCAGGATAGATCACGTCTTGGGTCACAAATCAAGCCTCAGTAAATTTAAGAAAACTGAAATCATATCAAGCATCTTTTCTAACCACAACACTATGAGATTAGAAATCAGTTACAGGGGAAAAAATGTAAAAAACACAAACACATGGAGGCTAACCAATATGTTACTAAATAACCAAGAGATCACTGAAGAAATCAAAGAGGAAACTGAAAAATACTTAGAAACAAATGACAATGAAAGCAAGATGATCTAGAACCTATGGGATGCAGCAAAAGCAGTTCTAAGAGGGAAATATACAGCAATACAAGCCTACCTCAAGAAACAAGAAAAATCTCAAATAAACAATCTAACCTTACACCTAAAGGAACTAGAGAAAGAAGAACAAACAAAATCCAAAGTTAGTAGAAGGAAAGAAATCATAAAGATCAGAGCAGAAATAAATGAAATTGAAACAAAGAAAACAATAGCAAAAATCAATAAAACTAAAATCTGGTTCTTTGAGAAGATAAACAAAATTGATAAACCATTAGCCAGACTCATCAAGAAAAAGAGGGACAGCGCTCAAATCAATAAAATTAGAAATGACAAAGAAGTTATAACAGAAACTACAAAAATACAAAGCATCGTAAGAGACAAGCAACTCTATGCCAATAAAATGGACAACCTGGAAGAAATGGACAAATTCTTAGAAAGGTACAACCTTCCAAGACTGAACCAGGAAGAAATAGAAAATATGAACAGACCTATCACAAGTAATGAAATTGAAACTGTGATTAAAAATCTTCCAACAAACAAAAGACCAGGACCAGATGGCTTCACAGGTGAATTCTATCAAACATTTAGAGAAGAGCTAACACCCATCCTTCTCAAACTCTTCCAAAAAATTGCAGAGGAAAGGAACACTCCCAAACTCATTCTATGAGGCCACCATCACCCTGATACCAAAACCAGACAAAGATACTACCAAAAAAAAGAGAAAATTACAGACCAATATCACTGATGAATACAGATGCAAAAATCGTCAACAAAATACTAGCAAACAGAATCCAACAACACATTAAAAGGATCATACACCATGATCAAGTGGGATTTATCTCAGGGATGCAAGGCTTCTTCAATATACGCAAATCAATCAATGTGATACACCATATTAACAAACTGAATAAAAACCATATGAACACCTCAATAGATGCAGAAAAAGCTTTTGACAAAATTCAACACCCATTTATGATAAAAACTCTCCAGAAAGTGGGCATAGAGGGAACCTACCTCAACATAATAAAGGCCATCTACGACAAACCCACAGCAAACATCATTCTCAAGGGTGAAAAACTGAAAGCATTTCATCTAAGATCAGGAGCAAGACAAGGATGTCCACTCTCACCACTATTATTCAACATAGTTTTGGAAGTCCTAGCCACGGCAATCAGAGAAGAAAAAGAAATAAAAGGAATCCAAATTGGAAAAGAAGAAGTAAAACTGTCACTGTTTGCAGATGACATGATACTATACATAGAGAATCCTAAAGATGCCACCAGAAAACTACTAGAGCTAATCAATGAATCTGATAAAGTAGCAGGATACAAAATTAATACACAGAAATCTCTTGCATTCCTATCACTAATGGTGAAAAATCTGAAAGAGAAATTAATGAAACACTCCCATTTACCATTGCGACAAAAAGAATAAAATACGTAGGAATAAACCTACCTAGGGAGACAAAAGACCTGTATGCAGAAAACTATAAGACACTGATGAAAGAAATTAAAGATGATGCCAACAGATGGAGAGATATACCATGTTCTTGGATTGGAAGAATTAATAGTGAAAATGACTATACTACCCAAAGCAATCTACAGATTCAATGCAATCCCCATCAAATTATCAATGGAATTTTTTACAGAACTAGAACAAAAAATCTTAAAATTTCTGTGGAGACACAAAAGACCCCGAATAGCCAAAGCAGTCTTCAGGGGGAAAAATGGAGCTGGAGGAATCAGACTCCCTGACTTCAGACTATACTACAAAGCTACAGTAATCAAGACAATATGATACTGGCACAAAAACAGTGATATAGATCAATGGAACAGGATACAAAGCCCAGAGGTAAACCCACGCACCTATGGTCAACTAATCTATGACAAAGTAGGCAAGTATATACAATGGAGGAAAGACACTCTCTTCAATAAGTGGTGCTGGGAAAACTGGAATGAAATTAGAACACTCCCTAACACCATGCACAAAAATAAACTCAAAATGGATTAGAGACCTAAATGTAAGACCGGGCACTATAAAACTCTTCGAGGAAAACATAGGAAGAACACTCTTTGACATAAATCATAGCAAGATCTTTTTTGATCCACCTCCTAAAGTAATGGAAATAAAAACAAAAATAAACAAATGGGACCTACTGAAACTTAAAAGCTTTTGCAAAGCAAAGGAAACAAGATGAAAGACAACCCTCAGAATGGGAGAAAATATTTGCAAACAAATCAATGGACAAAGGATTAATCTCCAAAATATATAAACAGTTCATGCAGCTCAATATTAAAAAAACAAATAACCCAATCCAGAAATGGGCAGAAGGCCTAAATAGACATTTCTCCAAAGAAGACATACAGGGGCAAGAAGCACATGAAAAGCTGCTCAGCATCACTAATTATTAGAGAAACGCAAATCAAAACTACAATGAGGTATCACCTCATACCAGTTAGAATGGGCATCATCAGAAAATCTACAAACTACAAACGCTGGAGAGGGTGTGGAGAAAAGGGAACCCTCTTGCACTGTTGGTGGGAACGTAAATTGATACAGCCACTATGGAGAACAGTATGGAGGGTCCTTAAAAAACTAAAAATAGAACTACCATATGACCCAGCAATCCTACTACTGAGCAAATACCCACAGAAAACCATAATTCAAAAAGACATATGCACCCTAATGTTCATGGCAGCACTATTTACAATAGCCAGGTCATGGAAGCAACCTAAATGCCCATCGACAGACAAATGGATAAAGAAGATGTGGTACATATATACAATGGAATATTACTCAGCCATAAAAAGGAACGAAATTGGGTCATTTGTAGAGACGTGGATGGATCCAGAGACTGTCATACAGAGTGAAGTAAGTCAGAAAGAGAAAAACAAATATCATATGTTAACGCATATATGTCGAACCTAGAAAAATGGTACAGATGAACCCATCTGCAGGGAGGAAACTGAGACACGGATGTAGAGAACAAACCTATGGACACCAAGTGGGGGGGGGGGGTATGAATTGGAGATTGGGATTGACATGTATACACTAATATGTATAAAATGGATAACTAATAAGAGCCTGCTGTATAAAAAAATTAAAGTAAAATTCAAAGAAAAATAAAAGAATGCAGAGAAAACTCCAGAGAACATCTACTTCACTAAAAGCAGACTAGGTAATTTGAAACAACTCTCCACTGAAGACAAGAAAACTGAGTAAAATATTTTTGAAAGTAAAAATGTCTTAAAAGCATCATAAAACTAACAAGGTAGTAAAGAATTACTAAAGGAAGGTGAGCCTGGTATTCAGGGCTGCATTTCCCATGGGGGTGTCAGCTGCTCAGGAAAAGGCAACCAAGAGCACGCACTGTGACTTTCAAAAGACTCATCAATAGTCCTAGAAGTCTACAACCATCCAGGGAATGCGAACTCAAGATGGCAGGAACCCCAAAGTTGTGGACATCAACAGGAAAAGTGAACCAGAAATCAATCTCTGCAAGGAGTGCTGCACAGCTTTGAGTTACATGCTTGGAACAGAAAATAGAGACATGAAACTGAACTGAGGTGTTCCTAAAATACTAGTGCCCCTTGGTACCAGTAAAAAAAAAAACAAACAAACAAAAAAAAAAATCAAAGAAAAACCATCTTTGAGGGGGAAAAAATCATCAATCTATTTCTACAAATAAACTGTCAACTATATTATCCAGCACACAAGCATAGATAATCAGTTACATGAAGAGACAAGATGACATGAGCAAGAATGAGCAGAAACAACTGAAACAAAATGACTCCAGATATTGCAATAATCAAACAAAAATTTTAAACCAACTGTATTTACCATGTTAAAGGTAATAACATCCGAGCATTAAAATTTTCAGGAGGGAACTAAAAACTACAAAAAGTTGTAAACTTGAAAAGGAATAATAAAGAACTTTTAAAACACAGTAAATGGACTCAATTGTTATGTTTAACAAAAGATTATATGGTTAAAAGGGGATAAGAAAACTGTAAGATCTATCCAGAATGATCTATTTAGAACAAAGGACAGAGGAACAAAAGTATTAAAAAAAATTTAAGAGAGGGTAAATGATAACAAATACAGTGAAACAGTCTAATGAACATTTAATTAGAAGAAACAAAGAATCGTACAAAAGCAATAGTTGAATATATAATAGCTGAGAATTTTCCAAAGCCAATGAATACATCAAGAAACCTCAAATTCCGGGCTTCCCTGGTGGCACAGTGGTTGAGAGTCCACCTGCCGATGCGGGGGATGTGGGTTCGTGCCCCGGTCCAGGAAGATCCCACATGCCGCGGAGCGGCTGGGCCCATGAGCCATGGCCGCTGGGCCTGCGCATAGGAGCCTGTGCTCCGCAAAGGGAGAGGCCACAACAGTGAGAGGCCCACATACCACAAAAAAAAGAAAAAAGAAACCTCAAATTCCAAAATGTACAAAGTATATAAAACCAACAAAATATAATAAAATTAGAAATCAATAACAAAAATCAAGGAGAAAATCCACACAAACAATTGGAAAAATTTTTAACTCTCTTAAACAGCTCAGAAGTCAAAGGAGACCAAAACTACAATTAAAAACCATTTAGAAAATAAGGATAATAAAAATATCGAAACCTAGGGAAAACACTAGAAATCATGTTAAAACAAAATCCAGCCTTAAACACCTTTTTTTTGGTTTAAGTAATTAATAAAAACTAATTAAACATTTACTCCATAAGTTGGAAACGAACATACACAAAAGTTTCTACAAGTGATATGACACAAGTGAGTTAATGCAAACATACAAATATTGATATAAATCATATTTTTATATATTAGTTATGTACAACTGGAAGGCAGGTTTTTTTGTTTGTTTTTTTTAATTTATCATTTATAATAGCTCCCCTTCTTAGGGCTTTTAGTGAGGAGTTTTGCCTCCAGATCTGCTACACTCATTCAGAAATAAAGAATTATTAAATATCATGTCTAGACTTTCAGGTAAAACACAGTATCAGTTAAAAATGTCTCCACATAGAACTAAGGTACAGACACTTCGGGCTATGCAAAAACTCTAGAGAAATAGGCTTAGTGAAGTGTAATGATCAAGGCAGAACTTCTGAAAAGGGAGTTGGGGTGGGTATTCACAAAGCGAAGAGTTGAGGTAATTCTTTAAAAAAGACCTGGATAATTGAGAGACTGGTCTATACAGAGTGAAAGCCAAGACACAAGCATGTACCCAGTTTATGTTCTTCCTTTGTGAGAAATGAGGTACCCTAGGCAAAACTGAAGTCTAGTATGAACTAAGAGTGCTGGATAAAACTGTTAACAATACAGTCTGAAGGTGTCATTTAACCTTATGTTAATTAAAATATGGAAGGAAGGATTCAAGCAAATGCTCACTGACTCTAGACTCTTAAGAATGGAAATGATATACCAGGGACAATCTGGGGAAAGTTCCCTCCGGTGGGACGTTGAAAAGTCTACAGCCTAAAAAAAACTAACAAACTAAGTCAAATTCTAATAAAAAATGTCCAGTTGGCCAGAGGGAAGAACAGTAGTTACCGGGGGTGGGGAAAATGCGGAGCTGCTGGTCCAGGGGTACGAAGCTGCAGTTTCATAGAATGCATATGTCTGGAGATGCAATGTACCAGCATGATGACTATAAATAATACTGTAATATTTGAATAGTGAAAATTTGTTCAGATTTTTTTAAAAAGCAGGAGAAGCTTTCAGACACAGCAGACTTCATAACAAGTAAAGTTATCAGGGATAAAGAGAAACACTACATAATAATAAAACGGTCAATTCTCCAACAACACATAAAAATCCTTAACACACACATATGCACCTAACAACAGTGTCAAAATACATGAGGCAAAAACTGATAGAACTACAAGGACGAATATATAAATCCACTATTATATATGGGAACGTTAATAGCCACCTATCAAAAAAAGATCCAGAAGACAAAATCTGTAACAACATAGCTGAACTCAACACCACCATCAATCAACTGGATATAATGGACATCTTTAGACTACTTCATCCAACAATAGAAGAATACACATTCTTCTCCAGATCAGATGGAACATTTACCAACAGACCAAATAAATTTGTTTCTGTGCCTTGAGACAAATTTAAAATAATAGAAATCATACAATGTCTGCTCTCAGACCACCATGGGAATAAGGGAAATTCATAGCATTGAATGCATATATCAGAAACAAAGCAGGCTTCCCTGGTGGTGCAGTGGTTAAGAATCTGCCTGCCGGGTTTCCCTGGTGGCTCAGTGGCTGGGAGTCCGCCTGCCGATGTAAGGGACATGGGTTCGTGCCCCAGTCCAGGAGGATCCCTCATGCCACAGAGCAGCTCGGCCCGTAGGCCATGGACGCTGAGCCTGCGCATCCGGAGCCTTGCTCCGCAACAGGAAAGGCCACAATGGTGGGAGGCCAGCCCGCGTACCACCAAAAAAAAAAACAACAACAACAACAACAATCTGCCTGCCAACGCAGGGGACACAGGTTCGATCCCTGGTCCAGGAAGATCCCACATGCCGCGGAGCAACTTAGCCTGTGAGCCACAACTACGGAGCCTGCATGCCGCAACTACTGAAGCCCACATGCCTAGAGCCCGTGCTCCACAACAAGAGAAGCCACTGCAATGAGAAGCTCACGCACCGCAATGAAGAGTAGCTCCCACTCACCGCAACTAGAGAAAGCCCGCGCACAGCAACGAAGACCCAACGCAGCCATAAATAAATAAATAATAAATAATTTTTTAAAAAAAGAAAGAAGAATCTAAACTCAATAAACTAAGCTTCCACTTTAAGAAACTAGAAAAAGAACAGCAAATTGAATCCAAAGTAAGCAGGAAGTGATTTAAGAAATGCTAAAGGGCTTCCCTGGGCCTGTGAGCCATGGCTGCTGAGCCTGCGCGTCTGGAGCCTGTGCTCCGCAAAGGGAGAGGCCACAACAGTGATAGGCCCGCATACCGCCAAAAAAAAAAAGAGAAGAAGAAGAAGAAATGCTAAAACTTAGAGCAGAAATTAATGAAACTGAAAATAGGAAATCAATAGAGAAGAATCAATGAAACCAAAACCTGCTTCTTTAAAAAGATCAGTAAAATTGATAAGTCTCTAGCCAGCTTAACTAAGAGAGAGGACACACACAAATTACTAACATCAGAAATTAAAGAGGGGCCATCGCTATAGGTCCCACTGACATTAAAAGGATAATAAAGGAATACTACAAACAACTCTATGCCCACAAATCTGAAAACCTAGATGAAATGGGCCAACTCCTTGAAAGACACCATTTGCCCATACTCACCACAAGAAAAAACAATCTGAACAGGGCTGTATCTATTAAAGAAATGTAATAATTAATAAGCTTCCAAAACAGAAATCACCAGGCCCAAATGGGTTCACTGGTAAATTCCACCAAACACTTAAGGAGGATATTATACCAATTCTTTACAATCTCTTCTGAAAGACAGCAGCAGACAGATGAGGCCAGTACTACTGTAATATCAAAAATAGACAAGGACATTACAATGAAAAAAAAAAAACCAAAAAAACCTACAGATCAGTATCTCTTGTGAACATAGCAAAAAATTCTCAACAAAATATTAGCAAATTGAATCTGAAAATGTATATAAAGAATTATACACCACAACCAAGTGGGATTTAACGCAGGTATGCAAGTTTGGTTCAACAATTAGAGAATCAATTAATGTAATTCATCATATCAATAGGCTAAAAAAGAAAAATTACATGATCATATTAATAGGTGCAGAAAAATCATCTGACAAAAATCAAACACCCATTCATGATTTTAAACAACAGCAACAGCACCAACTTTCAGTAAACTAAGTACAGAGGGGAACTTGCACGACTTAATAAAGAATTGCTAACAAAAAACCTACAGCCAGGGGCTTCCCTGGTGGCATAGTGGTTAAGAATCCGCCTGCCAATGCAGGGGACATGGGTTTTGAGCCCTGGCCTGGGAAGATCCCACATGCTGCCAAGCAACTAAGCCTGTGAGCCACAACTACTGAGCCTGCTCTCTAGAGCTCGCATGCCACAACTACCGAGCCCACGTGCCACAACTACTGAAGCCTGTGTGCCTAGAGCCCGTGCTCCACAAGAGAAGCCACTGCAATGAGAAGTCCACGCACCACAACGAAGACTAGCCCCCACTGGCCACAACCAGAGAAAGCCCGCGTGCAGCAACAAAGACCCAAGGCAGCCAAAAATTTAAAAAGTAAATTAATTAAAAAAAAAAAAAACCTACAGCCAACATCATATTTAATGGTGAGAGACTAAAAGCTTTTCCACTAAGATCAGGAAAAAGGTAAGGATATCCCCCTCTCACAACTCCTTTTGAACATCATCTGGAAGTTCCAGCTACTGCAGTAAGACCAGAAAAAGAAATGAAAGGTATGCTGATTTAGAAGGAAGAAACAAAAAACTTCAAAGACATCATAACTGTCTACATAGAAAATCTGAAAGAATCAACAAAAAAACTCCTTGTCTATATAGCAAGGTCTCAGGACGTAAGGTTAATATACAAAAGTAAATCACTTTCCTATATACCAGCAATGAACAAGTGAAATTTGAAATTTAAAAAAAATTCATATTAGCACTTCCTCCCAAAAATACTTAGGTATAAATCTAACAAAATATGTACAAGATCTACATGACAAAAACTACAAAACTGATGAAAAAAATCACAGAAAAACTGAACAGAGTTTATTCTGCATTCATGAACTGGAAGAGTCAATATTACCAAGATGTCAGTACTTCCCAATTTGATCTATAGCCAATGCAATCCTAATCAAAATCTATCAAGTTATTTTGTGGATATCAACAAACTGATTCTAAAATGTATATGGGGACTTCCCTGGTGGCACAGTGAGTAGGAATCTGCCTGACAATGCAGGGGACATGGGTTCAAGTTCGAGTCCTGGTCTGGGAAGATCCCACATGCCGCGGAGCAACTAAGCCCGTGCGCCACAACTACTGAGCCTGCACTCAAGAGCCCACGAGTCACAACTACTAAGCCCGCGCGCCACAACTACTGAAGCCAGCGTGCCTAGAGCCCATACTCCACAACAAGCGAAGCCACCACAATGAGAAGCCTTCCCACTGCAACAAAGAGTAGCCCCCGCTTGCCACAACTAGAGAAAGCGCACAGCAACAAAGACCCAACACAGCCTAAAATAAATAAGATAATTAATTGATTAAAAAATAATAATAATAAAAATATATATATTTAAAATGTATACAGAGAAGCAAAAGACCCAGAAGAGACAACATGATACTGAAGGAGAAGAGCAAAGTTGGAGAACTGATACTATCTGATCTCAAGATTACTTCTACAGTAATCAAAAATAAGAAAGAATAGAGAGCCTAGAAATAGACCCACATAAATACAGTTAACTGATCTTTGAGAGAGGAGCAAAGGCAAATACAATGGAGAAAAGACAGCCTTGTCAACAAATGGTGCTGGAACAAATGGACATCCAAGCACACACAAAAAAAGAATCTAGACACAAACCTTACACCCTTCACAAAAATTAACTCAAAATGGATCACAGAATGTGAAATGTAAAACTATAAAACTCCTAGAAGACAACACAGGAGAAAATCTAGATGACCTTGGGTTTGGCAATGACTTTTTAGATACAACACCAAAAGCATGATACATGAAAGAAATAATTGATACACTAGATAGACTTCATTAAAATTTAAAATTCCTGCTCTGCAGAAAATATTGCCAAGAGATACATAAGGACAAGCCACAGACTAGGAGAAAATATTTGCAAAAGATGTATCTGGTAAAGGACTCTTATCCAGATTATATGAAAAACTCTTAAAACTCAAAAATAAGAAAACGAACAACCTGATTAAAAAATGAGTCAAAGAATTTAACAGACATAGTGGAAGAAGATATACAGATGGAAAATAAGCATATTAAAAGATATCCCTCATCATACGTTATCAGCAAAGTGTAAATTAAAACAACAAGGGCTTCCCTGGTGGCACAGTGGTTGAGAGTCCACCTGCCAATGCAGGGGACGCTGGTTCGTGCCCCGGTCCGGGAAGATCCCACATGCTGCGGAGAGGCTGGGCCCGTGAGCCATGGCCGCTGAGCCTGCGCGTCCGGAGCCTGTGCTCCGCAACGGGAGAGGCCACAACAGTGAGAGGCCCGCGTACTGCCCCCCCAAAAAAGTTAATTAATTAATTAATTAATTAAAACAACGAGATACTATTAAACACCTATTAGAATGGCCAAAATCCAGAACACTGACAACTCCAAATGCTGGTGAGGCTGTGAAGCAATGGGAACTCTCCTTCATTGCTGGTGGGAATGCAAAATGGTACATCTACTTTGGAAAATGGTTTGGCAGTTTCTCACAAAACTAAACATACTCTTCTCACCATATGACCCAGCAATCATGCTCCTTGGTATTTACCCAAAGGAGATGAAAACTTATGCCCACACAAAACTCTGCACACAAATGTTTACAGCAGCTTTATTCATAATTACGAAAACCTAGAAGCAACCAAGGTGTCCTTTAGTAGGTGAAAAGATAAACTGCTGTACATACATACAACAGAATACTTTTCAGCAATAAAAAGAAATGAGTTTTCAAGCCATGAAAAGAACCTTAAATGTATATTACTAAGTGAAAGGAGCCAATCTGAAAAGGCTACATATGGTATGATTCCAATTACATTACATTTTGGAAAAGACAAAACTATGCAGACAGATAAAAGAACAATGGTTGCCAGGGCTTAGAGGGGAGGAAAGGATGAATAGGCATAGCACAGAGGATTTTCAGGGCAGTGAAAGTATCTGTATGATACTAGATTGATCAATACATGTCATTATACATTCTTCCCAAACCTACAGAATGTACACCACCAAGAGTGAACCCTAATGTAAACTACGGACTTCAGGTGAAAATACTGTGTCACTGTAGTTTCATCAATCATAACAGATGCACCAAAGCTGGTGGGAGTGCTGATAAACGGGAGGCTATGTGTGTGTAAGGGCAGGAGGTAAATGGGGAATATCTGTGCCTTCCACTCAATTTTGCTGTGAACCTGTAACTGTTCTAAAAACTAAAGTCTATTTAAAAAATTATGCTAGTGGTAAACTGAAAGTATGAATGTGAACTGGTATTTGTAAGCATGTATACAGAGCCTCACATCTATATACTTACTAGTGTATCACTACAATGGACTAATGTAACTAATTCTCAACAAAAACAATATGACATGCATCCCCACAGCCTAGACTTCCCTCCACTAAAAACAACTAGTAGCCTTACAGAGCAGGCCATTTCATATCCTGAGCCAGAGAGTATTAAAGATGCGCCTGAAAAATATTCTTGCCAACGAGCTGTAGCTTTGAAACATTCTGAGATATTAAAAAGGATTAAGAAGCCAGCCAAAAAGGGACTCCCACTAGCCACACAAGGACAACTTCAGCAGTTTAAAAATAAAGTTTAATTATAATTAGTTAAATCATAATTAACCAATTATAATTAACTAAAACAAGTTTGCAAAGCCCTGATTATATAGTGACTTTCAAAGAAAAGTGGAATTTCTCTCTCTCCTCAAGTAACTAGCACTTCATTCAAGTTGATTTTATTCATAAAGAAAAATGGACACAGAACTGGCAACAGTGGCACCACCTCCAAAAGAGAGGATTTTTCTTACCATCAAAACGTGAGAGGATTCTTGCTACTTCCCCAACGACCACTTGTAGGATACTCACTCCCATCACTCACCCTCACCCCCCCCACACACCGTAGAAGAGTACTCATTTTAATAAATACTCTTAAATTACTACAAATCGTTAAAGAAATGTGTCACGGCACACAATTCACAGAGTAAGAGACCTTCCAATAAATCCTGGGCCTGGAGACATGCAGAGATGTCTAAGTCTCGAAGTCAACCGGAATGTGCTTTTAAATTGATTAGAAATTTACTAAACTCTTTCTTCTCTTTGCTTGCAGGTTGGTGATTTTAACAATTGTTCTCTATCCTTTTCTTTACTATTCTCCTTGCCCTCTGTGTTCACTAAAGGAACTGGACAAACGTCTTTCCAAAAGCACAAAGACAGAGCAAAGACTAATAGGACTGGCTTTATTTAACTTTCACACAGAAAGAAGCACAGGATAAATATGTATCTTTAAAGATCGACATGGCACCAATGGCTGCCACACGCCTGGGCGTACTCTGGGCACCGGGAACAACCAATGAACAAGACAAATCCCTGACCTCATGAAGTTTACGTTCTAGTGTGAAAGGCACACAAACAAATATTTACGTCATGTAATGTCATATCTGTTAAATACTAGGAGGAATAACCAATGAACAAGACAAATCCCTGACCTCATGAAGTTTACGTTCTAGTGTGAAAGGCACACAAACAAATATTTACATCATATAATGTCATATCTGTTAAATACTAGGAGGAAAAGTAAAGCAAAAGAAGAGGATAGAGCACGACAAGTGCTGCTTTTTGACAGGTTGGTCAGGAAAGGCCTCTCCAACAAGACAGCACTGGGTAGAAATTTGACTGACGTATGCCAAAAAGTTCCATGAGTATTTGGGAGAAAGGCGTTCCAAGCAAAGAAGACAGAAAGTTCAAGTGCCTGAAAAAGGAATATGGCTGGAGCCCAGAGAGCAAGGGGAAGACAGGAGATGTGGTTGGACAGGTAGCCAAGGTCAGTAGAGCTTGAAGATCATACATGGACTTTAAGTTTTATTTTAAGTATCCCTGGAGGCCTTGAACAGTTTACAGAAAGAAAATAAAACACTCTTAGTCTGGGTTTTAATAAAAAGCTCACTCCACTACTACATGAAGAACAAAACGAGAATGGAGTGAGAGTAAAAGCAGCGAGACCAGTTGGGAAGCTCCTGCGGCAGTCCACACGAACAGTGGTGGTGACTAGTTCTGGAGTGACAGCAGAGGAGGAGATGAGAGGTGACTGAAATCAGGCAGGATTATCATGGTAAAGCCCAAAGCATTCTCCAACAGGCTCCATATTTCAAGCCTGAACAATACACGATGTCATCTACTGAGGTGGGAACACTGGACGAATAGAAGGTTTCAGGACAACAGTAAACAGTTGACACAGAAGACACATCAGTAAGATTTGTTTACTGTTTACAAACAGTAATCAGAAGACGCAATAAGTTTGAGACCCTCTTACGACATCTAAGAGGAGATGTTAAGAAGTAAGCTGAAGATACTGGTTGTGTTCAAAGCAAGAAAAGAGCTGGTAATATAATTTTTAGAGTTACCAGCACATAGATAATATTTAAAGCAACTGAACGAAATGAGACCACCTTATCTGTGACATGAGCAAAAGAGATCAGTGAGATAGGAAAAAGCAAGAAAATATGGTGTCCTGAAAGCCAAATTTTAAAAAAAAAGTTTTCCTCCTGAAAGTGCTTAGCTGTGTGAAAATGCCACTGAATAGCTAAGGAGGACAAAGACTCAACAGTGGTTTTGGCAATACGAAATCAAAACCAGTTCTGGGAGAGCGGGAGGAAGAAAGCCTGACTGGAGTAGGTTCATGAAAAAAATGGTCAAAAATAAGTAACAACCATGAGTACAGACAATTCTTTCAAGGGGTTTTGCTATAAAGATGAGCAAAGATGCAATATAGCAGCTAAAAGGGGTAGCTGACCACAAGAAATTACTAATGTTTAAGACAGGTGATACTGCAACAAACGCTAATACTAATGGAAATGGTTCACTGAGAGAGGAAATTCTTGATACCAGAAACCAAGGAAAATTGAAGGCACAAACGGGACAGAAGCCGGGACGCAGGCAGAGGAGTTGGCTGGAGATGACCCCAGAGCCTTTTCATCCCGCTTTAAGTTAGGAAGGTATAATAAAATAGACGGACAGAGATGCAAGCAGGAAAGAAGATTCTATTGCGGTGAATGTGGAATTTCTTTCCTGATTGCTTCTATTTATTTTTTCATTGAAATAAGCAAGATCATCAACTGAAAAATGAAAAATGAGGTGTCAGAAGTTTGAAGGGAGAAGAAAAGGTGGTGAAAGAATTATCCCTGATAACGGAAGAGGGAATTCTAAGTAGACTACAATGAGTGAAGGATGGCAATCATGACCCACTTGAGATTTGAGGTCATAAATTTAAAATGCCACCAGTCAGCAAGTTTATGGTTTTCTCCAGCCATTTTCGCTGCTAAAATGCAGAGTCTGAGTTTTGTTATGAAAGCAAAATAGTGGGAGGATGGCAAAAGAGTTTAGGGTGCATAACAGAACAACTTCAATAATGGATCACAGAATCTGAACTAGAAAAGGAGGCTGACAAACCCCATCAGTAAGATCACTGAGTTGGAGAATTCAGTGTGTCTGAAGAATTACTGTGGTGTGGATATTAGGAAAAAAAAGTAAGCTAGTAAAACAAGAAGTATAGTAAAGACAGTTGAAACTGAGATTTTGGAAGTGAAACAGCAAGTGTCCTAGTACGTGATACAGTGATAAAGGCTAAAGTTTGGCCATAAGAATGAGTGACTGAGGTGGGCTGGAGAAGAGGATTTTGAGGAAATCAAGGAGCTACGAAGTCTGGGTATTGAATAGATTATTAAAATTGACAATGGGAGGGCTTCCCTGGTGGTGCAGTGGTTGAGGGTCCACCTGCCAATGTGGGGGCAGACGGGTTGATGGGTTCATGCCCCCGTCCAGGAGGATCCCACATGCCGCAGAGCCGTGGCTGCTGGGCCTGCACGTCCGGAGCCTGTGCTCCGCGGCAGGAGAGGCCACAGCAGTGAGAGGCCTGCGTACCACCAAAAAAAATTGACAATGGGAGAAGGAGAGGCAAATGGAAAGGGACGTGCAAATATTCAGAGAATAAGAGAGAGTACTCAGGGAGACTTCTGGTAAGTGCAACCAAACGGGACTTGTGGACAGTCTTAGAGCACTGGCTTAAAGAGACTTGCAAGTAATCATTACACCGGAAATGTCACTTAAAGTTACAAAAATCTTTACACAAGAAACAGTACAAAGTACAGAAAAAATTTAAGGGGAAAATCTATGAAAAATAACTAGTGGAGGGCTTCCCTGGTGGCTCAGTGGTTGAGAGTCCGCCTGCCGATGCAGGGGACGTGGGTTTGTGTCCCAGTCCGGGAGGATCCCACATGCTGCGGAGCAGCTGGGCCCGTGAGCCATGGCCGCTGAGCCTGCGCGTCCGGAGCCTGCGCTCCATTACGGGAGAGGCCACAACAGTGAGAAGCCTGCGTACCGCAAAAAAAAAAAAAAAAAAAAAAAAAAAAAAACTAGTGGAGAACTTATATAAATTCAAGTTTAAAGTAATGTGGTAATGAGGGGCTTCCCTGGTGGCACAATGGTTAAGAATCTGCCTGCCAGTGCAGAGGACCCAAGTTCGAGTCCTGGTCCAGGAAGATCCCACATGCGGCAGAGCAACAAAGTCCGTGTGCCCCAACGACTAAGCCTGTGCTCTATAGAGTCCACGACCCACAACTACTCAAGACTGCATGCCACAACTACTGAAGCCCGCACACCTAGAGCCCGGGCTCGGCAACAAGAGAAGCCACCGCGATGAGATGAGAAGCCTGCGCACCGCAATGAACAGTAGCCCCTGCTCGCTGCAACTAGAGAAAGCCCACGCACAGCAACGAACGAAGACCCAACGCAGCCAAAAAAAAACATGAATAAAATAAACAAATTTATAAAAATAAATAAATAATGTGGTAATGAATGTACACCAAAGGGTAAAATGTAGAATTCTGAACTTCCAACCTTCTCTCCTGTCACTCTACTTAACTAGACTCTGGGAAAAAGGAATGAGAACTGCAGAACTTGTGAAGGCTTTTCCAAGAATTACAAGGATATAACAGCAACACATTTGACAACCAAAAGTATTTCATGGAAAATTGTATTATAAAAGATACAGCAATTTCTAATTTTCTCTAAAAACTGTATGACATTCTGTAAGCATCAAGGTGGTGACATTCAACATCAGAGAAAAAGCCTATCGACTATGTCTAAACAACAATTGTAAAAATACTGACAATGACAGACCATCTCACATAGATATCCTGTGAACACAATATGAAACCTAGTCCCGCTGACAGCTCCTTAAACCACTAATTTGGTGTGAATTTTGGAAACTACTTTGGGCAACCTATTCTATTTTCCTTTTGCAGATGCAAAACACACATTAGCTTATTTAAGGCACCTAAAAGTCCAGTAGAATAGGAAGCATTTGCTCTGGTCTCACCCAACATTTCACAGTATTATTTGCTAATGGAACATATTTTTTCCTCACATATATACTAACACAATAAACAAACCCTACATGGTTCATAAGCCAGGAATCTCCCATGAGATATCATACGAATGGCCTGGAATTACTGTTTATTCCAGTTTTAATTTTGCTTTAATAAAATATTTCTCTACAGAGATTAAACGATTTCTACTAAATCAGAGCTTTAGGGGAAAAAAAAGGGAGAAAACTCAGTTTTTTCACTTTGTCATTACTTATTAAACTACTCTAGCACATGGAAGTTTTAGAACTCGGTGTATAGACGACTGCTAACTGTACAAATTATTCTGTAAATTCTTAAATTTTTTAATTAAGTTTTGAAACCTGTTTCCACAGTATTTTCTGTTTCTGTTGTCTCCAGCCCATCCATGCTGTCCTCATCTTCCACTGTATTTTTTCCTCTACTTCGAGGCCTATGGACAAAGAAAATAAACACATAATTAAATGTTATACATTAAAGCTTAGAATTATACTCAAAATAAAGCACAAGTTGAAGGTACACAAAATAATTTAGGCAATTTTTCCTTCACTTCACCATATCAAATAGTAAATATCACACTTTACAGTCATTTTTCCCACATATTCAGCCCTTCCTTATACCTAAATGTGGGGACAGGCCCATATTAATATGTTTGTGTCATCATAACTCACTTCTGTAAGTATTCTCCAGGCTAGGCTTTCCCCTCTTTTACCAGACGTTGAGATCACTCCCTCTGTCTACAATAGTGGTTTTTAACTATCTCGTGGTTTCAAAGTTCACACACCAGGTTACACCTCTAGATCTAATGAAATTGAGGAGTGATGTCCAGACGCCTGCATTTTTAAGACACCTACCCCTTAAGGAAAAACTCAGGCACACTCCTGCAACCCCCCCCCCAAAAAAAAAAAAATCTAACTATTAAGAATGATCTAATCACACTTGCCTTACAAGTGTGATGAATTTTACTTTATAAACACTTCAGTAAAGTAAAATAAACATAAGAATCATGGTAAGATCAGTTCGGTGCTTTGTGACCACCTATAGGGGTGGGATAGGGTGGGAGGGGATATGGGAAGATATGTATACATATAGCTGATTCACTTTGTTATACAGCAGGAACTAACACAAGCAATTATACTTCAATAAAGATGTTTTTTAAAAAAAGAATCATGGTAAAGTACAATTCTCTTGCCCAATGCAATTTTTAAAATAACCTTTAAAGTTTTTGAGGTCTCATAAAGGATAGAAATGAGTCAAAAAAAGTTTTTAAACACATAAAATAAGAAAGAAAAAGACATTACAAATAAAACAAAAAAAACTTAGAAACTGACAAAGCAGTATTCAGATAATTTCAAAGCTTTAAATTATTTCATTACTTAAAAAGTACAAACGAACACAGTATTTATTTGAAAAATACTTAAAGAGTTGAAAATAATAAGGAATAGAGAAAAATAATATGAAAAGGTAAAGCAAAAAATCCTGTTTTAAACAACAGGAAACCTATTTAAATCTTTTTTCTTTTAATTTTATGTATTTATTTATTTTTGGCTGCACTGGGTCTTCGTTGCTGAGCGCAGCCTTTCTCTAGTTGTGGTGAGCAGAGGCTACTCTTCATTGTGATGCGTGGGCTTCTCACTGCGGTGGCTTCTCTTGTGAAACACAGGCTCTAGTCGCATGGGTTTCAGTAGTGGTGGTTCGTGGGCTCTAGAGCACAGGCTTAGCAGTTGTGGTGCACGGGCTTTGTTGCTCCGCGGCATGGGGGATCTTCCCGGACCAGGGCTTAAACCCATGTCACCTGCATTGGCAGGTGGATTTTTTTTTTTTTGCAATACGCGGGCCTCTCACTGTTGCAGCCTCTCCCACTGCGGAGCACAGGCTCCAGACGTGCAGTCTCAGCGGCCATGGCTCACAGGCCTAGCCGCTCCGGGGCAAGTGGGATCCTCCCGGACCGCGGCACAAACCATGTCCCCTGCATTGGCAGGCAGACTCTCAACCACTGCGCCACCAGGGAAGTCTGGCAGGTGGATTCTTAATCACTGAGCCACCAGGGAAGCCCTAAATCTTATTTTTAAAAGGATATTAATCCGTCAAAACCAATAAAGGAAATACAAATTTTTTTTTAAGTTAAAGCAATCAAAGTCCAAATAGTTTTATAAGTGCAATACTACACACTGTCAAAAAGTCATCCTCGGGGCTTCCCTGGTGGCGCAGTGGTTGAGAATCTGCCTGCCAGCGCAGGGGACACGGGTTCGAGCCCTGGTCTGGGAAGATACAACATGCCGCGGAGCAACTAGGCCCGTAAGCCACAACTACTGAGGCTGCGCGTCTGGAGCCTGTGCTCCGCAATAAGAGAGGCCACGATAGTGAGAGGCCTGCGCACCATGATGAAGAGTGGCCCCCGCTTGCCACAACTAGAGAAAGCCCTCGCACAGAAACGAAGACCCAACACAACAAAAATAAATAAATTAATTAATAAACTCCTACCCCAAACATCTTTAAATAAAAAAAAAAAAAAAAGAATTAATCTAGTACAAGCCTCAATTACTCCCCAGAGCTATTATTTTAAAAAAGAAAAAAAAAGGGCTTCCCTGGTGACGCAGTGGTTGAGAGTCCACCTGCCAATGCAGGGGACACGGGTTCGTGCCCTGGTCTGGGAAGATCCCACATGCCACGGAGCGGCTGGGCCCGTGAGCCACGGCCACTGAGGCTGCGCGTCCGGAGCCTGTGCTCCGCAATGGGAGAGGCCACAACGGTGAGGGGCCTGCGTACCGCAAAAAATAATAATAATAATAATTAATAAAAATAAATATATATATAAAAGAATCTTTCAAAAAAACAATTAAAAAAAATTTTTTAAGTCATTCTTATCCCACAGAAAAAAATTAACAGGAAATAAATGAACCAAAATCCTAACATATCCAAAACCTATGGATGAAAAACATACCAATAAATATAATGAGAATGCAAGTATAATTTAATATTAGAAATTTGCCAATATAATACACCAAGTCAAGCAGCCAAAACAGCATCATTCATGAGGGGAAGGGGGAAAGTAGGCAGAACAAATAAGAGATGACAAAAACTTGATGGGAAAAGGTGATCGGGGCTAAGGTTGATTTTATTTGTTCATAGAAAAAGGGAGAGAATAATTATTTTTAGAATTTATTAAGGCAAATAGTTATGTTTAAGTAGTAGTAGTTATGTTTAAGTTAAAAATAAAAAACTTTAGAGGGACTTCCCTGGTGGTTCAGTGGTCAAGAATCTGCCTCCCAATGGAGGGGACACAGTTTTGATCCCTGGTTGGGCAACTAAGATCCCACAAGCCTCAGGGCAACTAAGCCCGTGCACCACAGCTACTGAGCACGCAGGCCACAACTAGAGAGCCCACACACCACAACTAGAGAAGCCTGCACACCACAGCAAGGAGCACTGCCTCAGCAAATGATTACACATATGCCGCAATGAAGATCCCACGTACCACAACTAAGAACCGATGCAGTCAAAAATAAAATAAATGTATTTTATATTTCCATATTGCTTTCATATGCTCAATCAACAGTTAAGGGTGCTAAAGGAGGCTAGAATTTGTAGAACAGAGTATGCAATAGGAGGGAGCTGTGCAGAGAAAAAGCTCCAGAAATCTGCATAAGGGTACTCTTGAGTTTTTATCTGAACAGCAAACTGTACAGTTGTGGTATAAAACCTCACAAGGCTGAACAGGAACAGCTTCCAAGCAAAGAGCCATTACAGAAGAGCTGCAATACGAACAAGTCCCAGAGCTCACAGAGAGCCAGGAATCAAACATGTTCCCTTTAGACAGAGTGCCAATACCTCAATGACTATATATAATGTATTCGGAACACAGCTTTAGTAACAGGGCTAAACGAAGCCGAGAACAAATGCTATTCTAGACCATCCCTAAAACAGCTGACAAAATATCAACAGAATCGAAATGACCCACAACTAATTCAACTGGTAGCCAAAAAAAAAAAAAAAAGTTTAACACTTGTCAAAGTATTATATAACAAAATCTACCTCTCAACAACAACAAAAAGGACTTCCCTGGTGGTGGCACAGAGGTTAAGAATCTGCCTCCCAATGAAGGGGACATGGGTTCGATCCCTGGTCCAGGATGATGCCACAGAGAAACTAAGCCTCTGCAACACAACTACTGAGCCCGCATACCATGACTACTGAAGGCCACATGCCTAGAGCCCGTGCTCCGCAACAAGAGAAGCCACCGCAATGAGAAGCACGCACACCCTAAGGAAGAGTAGCCCCCGCTCGCCGCAACTAGAGAAAGCCTAAACACAGCAACAGACACCCAACGCGGCCAAACACAAATAAATAATAACAAACAACAAAAATCAAAATATGTGGCATTATAAAAATTTATAAGTTATACAAAAAAAGCAGAAAAATATGAGTCATAACCAGAAGAAAAATCAAGCAATAGAAACAAAACAAGAGACAATAGAGGGATAAGCATGGATATTAAACCAGCTATTATCAGTATGCCTCATATCTTACTGAATATGGAAAACATGAAAGGAGAAGAGAAATGGAAGATAATTTAAAATGTTAAGAAAGTGTAACTAATAGAAGTAACATCAAAAAAAATTTGAAAGATTAACATTTAATTAGAAATTGCAAAAGAAAAGATTGACCTTAAAGACACAGCAAAAAGCAAACAAACAAAAAACAAAGAAACAAAAAAAACCCCAACCTTCCCAAAATAAAGGACAAAGTCAAAAAAGACAAACACAGCTGCATGCAGTGCCCTGTGGGATGATAACAACCAGTCTAATAGGTGTTAGGCTGGAGGTGGAGGGAAGGGAACAGAAAAAATATTTAGTGAAATAAGAGCTACAAAATCTTGCAAATTAAAAAACAAACAAAATAAAACTGACAGACACAAGAAACACAACAAAATCCCTAACAGATACACACATACACATCAGTAAGGCACTTAACAGTCAATTTGCTGACTAACAGTAATAAAAAAAAAAAACTTAAAAGCAACCCCCCCCCCAAAAGACATACTGTTTACAGGGTAACAAAAATAAGAATAACTGCAACCTTTTCATCTGAAACTATGTAAGCCAGAAGACAGTGAAACAACATATTTAAAAGTGCATGGAAAGGGCTTCCCTGGTGGCGCAGTGGTTGAGAATCTGCCTGCTGATGCAGGGGACATGGGTTCGTGCCCCGGTCCGGGAAGATCCCACATGCCGCAGAGTGGCTGGGCCCATGAGCCATGGCTGCTGAGCCTGTGTGTCTGGAGCCTGTGCTCCACAACGGGAGAGGCCACAACAGTGAGAGGCCCACGTACCACAAAAAAAGAAGTGCATGGAAAAAAATTAAAGAAAAAAAACAAACAAAAAAACCCACATAAACCTTGAATAAAACATGCAGCAAAAGGTATCCTTCAAAAACAATAGTAGGGACTTCCCTTGTGGCACAGTGGTTAAGAATCCGCCTGCCAATGCAGGGGACACGGGTTTGAGCCCTGGTCCGGGAAGATTCCACGTGCCACGGAGCAACTAAGCCCGTGCGCCACAACTACTGAGCCTGTGCTCTAGAGCCCACAAGCCACAACTACTGAGCCCACATGCTGCAACTACTGAAGCCCACGCGCCCTAGAGCCCATGCTCCGCAACAAAGAGAAGCCATTTGCAATGAGAAGCCTGTGCACCACAACAAAGAGTAGCCCCAGCTCATCACAACTAAAGAAAGCCCGCGTGCAGGAACAAAGACCCAACACAGCCATAGACAGATAGATAGGTAGATAGATAGACAGATAAATAATAGTAATCTAAAACTTTTTTCAAACAAATTCTTCACCAAAAAACCTTCATTAGAAGATATGTTAAGGAAATTCTTCAGAAAAAAAGGAAAATAATACTCAATAAAAATTTGGATCAAAATTCATCTATGGAAAGGAATAAAGAGTGATGGAAATGGTAACTATGTGAATAAATATAAAAGACTTATTTTTAAAACTCTTTAAAAGTTAACTCACTGTTCAAAGCAAAAATAATTTATTGTGGATTTCATAATATATATAAAATTTAAATATATGGCAACAATAGTTCAAAACATTGGAGGGTAAAAGTACACTGATGTACAGGCTTTTTACTACATCTGAAGTGATATTAATTGAAGGTAGACTCTGATGAGTTAAAAACGTGTAACGTAAATCCTAGAGCTACTCCTTTGTAAACACACACACACACACACACACACACACACACAGCTTATTAGTCAAATGGAGATAAAACAGAATCCTAAAAAAATATTCAATTAACCCAAAAAAGACAGGAAATAAAAGGAAACAAAGGATAAAATGGGAGAGAATGAACAAATACAAAACAAAGTGCAAGTAGATTTAAACCCATCCACATAAATAATTATGTTAAGCATAAATGGTCTTAACACAACAGTTCAAAGGCAAATTTTATCAGATTAAATTAAGAAAACAAGAAATTTCATCAAGGAAATAACAGTCCTAAATATGTATGCACTCAATAGCAAAGTTTCAAAATACATAATTGCAAGGAGAAATATTTAAACGCACAATTATATCTGGATATTACAACACTCTGCTCAATAACTGATATAGGCAGACACAAAAGTCCATAAAGAGACAGAAGACTTAAGACAGAAGACTTAAGACTACTACCAACCACATGGACCTAATTGACAGTTATAGAACACCCTACCTAATGACAACAGAATACCTACTCTTTCCAAGCACACAATCCAGAGAATAAGCCATATTGTAGGTCTTAAAACAAAGTTCAACAAATTTTAAAAGACTGAAATCAAATAGAACATGTTCTCTGGTCATAACAGAATTAAACTGTAAAACAAACAAAAAAGATGTATGCAATATCCTCAAATATTCAGTAAACAACACAATTCTAAATAAGCCACTAGTCAAGAAAGAGATGACAAGGAAATTAAAAAATAGCTTGAGCTAAATGAAAATGAAAACACAGCATTTCAAAATTTTCAAGATTCAGGTAAGCAGTGAATGAGGGAAACTTACTTAAATAGTTATATCAAGGGCAAGATAGTTATATCAGGGTCAAGATGTAAGATTCCTATACCAAGGAATTAAGAGGTACCAACTATATATAAAATAAGCTACAAGGATATACAGTACAACACAGGGAATATAGCCAATATTTTATAATAACTATAAACTGAATAATACAACCTTTAAAAATTGTAGAACAATTGTGAATCACTGTTTTCTACACCTGAAACTTCTGTAATATAGTACAGCAACTTCACCTCAATAAAAATAAACAGTAAAAAACAAAAAAAGTCAAATCAGAAAATAACAGCTCAACTCTAACAGTAATACAGGCCTCTACTTTAAGAAATTAAAAAATGAAAATCAAATCAAGCCTGTAAAAAATAGAAGGGAAGAAATAATAAAGAGCAGAAATCGATGATATAAAAGCTCAACAATTTTTTTAAAATCAATGAAACCAAAAGATATTTCTTTGAAAGAATAAAATAGATGACTCTCGAGCAAAAATGATCAAGTAAAGAAAAACAAACAAAAAAACCCTCACAAACTACCAATAGAAAATCTGAAACAGGGGTCATCACTAGAGAGACTACACACATTAAAAGGACAATGACATATTATAAATAATTTTATGTCAATGAATCAGCAACATAGATGAAATGGACCAAAATCCTGGGAAGGCACAAATTACAAAAAATGACTTAAGAATAGAAACAGAAAATTTGAATAACCCAGTTATCTATTTTAAAAATCGAATTTGTAAGTATAAACCTTCACACAAAGAAAATCCAATCCCAAATGGCTTTACTGATTAATTCTATCAAACTTTTAAGAAATAATACTAATCCTGCACTACCTTCTGTAAATAATGGAGAAGGAAACACTTTCTAATTGATTCTGAGGCTGGCATTCCACTGACAACAAAATCAAAGACACTATATAAAACCAATATCCATCATAAACAGAGACCTGTTCCATAGAATAAAAGAGGAACACTCTACTACCCATTTTTTACAGATATTAGAATTGTCATACATACCAAATCAAAACAAGGGTAATGAAAGAAAATAAAATTACAACCTATTTTTCGATTTAAAAACACACATAAGGGCTTTCCTGGTGGCGCAGTGGTTGAGAATCCGCCTGCCGATGCAGGAGACACGGGTTCGTGCCCTGGTCCGGGAGGATCCCACATGCCGCGGAGCAACTAAGCCCCATGAGCCATGGCCGCTGGGCCTGCGCGTCCGGAGCCTGTGCTCCGCAACGGGAGAGGCCACAACAGTGAGAGGCCCGCATACCGCAAAAAAAAAAAATTAAAAAAATTAAAAAAATAAAAACACACATAAAAGTCCCAAACAAAAGATTATCAAGGGGCTCCAGCTCTAAATCAGATGAAGGAATATGTGCCAAACTTTTTCTCTCACTGAGTGTAACTATAAAACATGTAAATAATTCATGAAACAGCTATTTGAGTTTCCTTAAAGACATACAACAGCAGGTTGTTCAGGAACAGACACCAAAATTCAAAGTACTACCTCTATAGTATCTCTTGGTCTGAACTCAAATAAGTCTGAAACCCAGGAGTGACTGCTGAGGTGCAGAAAATGAGAGAGCTCACCTGACCTGACCAACAACCTGCCCATGGGTGGACCTGATCCTAATTAGTATAAGAAAGCCTTTCAGAACTGAGCTAACAGACCTCTGGCCAGGTCCCAGACTGATTACTTGGTACTGCACACACAGTACAAATAGAAACAGTCCTGCAAAAGGCTTTGAAAACTAAACTGACCTTACTACAAACCCACAAAAGGCTGGTTGAAACCTGTAGCTTGGACCTACCCAGGCCAAGTGCCTGTTAAATCAAAATTACCACCATTCTCCATGTTTTTAAAACACACAGTCTTATAATATCTCAAATGTTCAAGAAACAATCCAAATTACTTGATACATAAAGAACTACAAAAATATCAAATCACACAAAAAAGTACAATGAACAAAAAAGGCTAATGATAAAATGACAGAGGTTGGAATTATCTGATGAGCACTTTGAGGCAGCTATTATAAAATGTTCAAATGAGCGATACTGAACACTCTTAAAACTTAAAATAGAAAGTATGAGCAAATAAAGAAAAGACATAAAGAAGAAATCTTAGAAATAAAAAATTACAAAACCAAAATTAAAGGCTCACTAGAAATAAATAACAAATGATGGGCCTAAATCAAAACAAATTAATAATTACATTAAACATAAGTGGCCTAAAACACTCCAATCAAATACAGAGATTGTGTCAGAATCAATTAAAAAAGAAAATGCCCCAACTATATGCTGCCTACTTGAAACTGAAATCAATAAAAGGACATATTTAAGGAAACACATACCATGCAACACTAATCAAAATTAAGCTGGAGTGGATATGCTAATATCATACAAAGCAAACTTCGGGAAAAAAATGACCAGGGATAAAGAAGGATATTACATATTGATAATACTGATTCCCAACAACACATAATTCTAATTTGAAATGTGTATGTATACCTAACAACAGAACTTCAAAATACATGAAGCAAAAACAAATGACCAAACAAAACAAACAAACAAACAAAAATCTTAAAGTACATTATTCTCACTGAATCCTCCTGTTGAAGTAGACATTACTCTTCCCTTTTTACAGATAACCAAACTGAAATTAAGAAAGGTTAATAAATAAGTTACCCAAAGTCAGTCAGTTGGTAACAGCTAAACTGTAGTGAGGGCAACAGATCCATGGGGAGAAGACCCATGAACTGAGGTCTGTAAAACTACTGGTTCCTCCTAAACTTCAACTTTAAAGAAAAATTTGTTGGGGGTAGGGGAGCTAGCTAGCTATCTTGGGCCAGTGCCTGTATTCGCTACCAAACATAACTTTAGTCAGAACTCCATTACTCAGCCCCTCACACATCAAAATTGGCAAAGGAAAAATTCTTACAAGCTCAAGACCATCTCTCTCCTCTAAGCGTCTCAGGATTTCACTCCACTGGACCAAGACATGTTGACCCACACACTCTCGAAAACACAAGAAGTTGAAAGCAGGGACTTGAACAGGTATTTGTATACCTGTGTCCACAAGAGCTTTACACCCCCTAGGACCTCACTCCAATAATCTTCAACCTTACAGGATCTGCCAATTCATCTCCTCTAGCAGTTTCTCGCGGTTCAGCTAAAAGGCAGCTGTAATACAGTGGTTACAAGCATGGATTGCAGAGCCATACTGCCTGTATCAAAAGGCTAATTACCAGCTGCACAACCATATATACGCTGTTTAAACTCAGTGCCTCAATTTCCTCATCTGTAAAGTGGTACAAAAGCACTACCTCACAGAATTACTTTGAGGACTGAATGTAAAGCACTTACAATGCCAGTTCCCTGATAGGCACTCACTGTTAGCTACTGACACTGGGACCCTCTCCTCATCCCCATATCTTTATTACCTCTCTTCCCAGCTTGGATCCCATGGTTCACAGTTATAATCACTCTGTTACAAAGAGCCTCAACACTTCTTTTTATTTCATTCCATTATATTTATCTGGGAAAAACCTCAATCCTTATTAAATCTAACCCTCCACCTACTCTGGTCTGTGAATTCAAGCTGAGGGAAAAAGATACAGCCAGGCTACTGACTTCACTTTGTATTTCTAACTTCACACCTCAAGCAGCCCCTCACTGCTGCCCAGCAATCTCCACTTGGGTCAGTTTACTCTCCCATTACCTTAGACAGTTATTTCATACTTTTTCTGTCTTCGAACATTTAAGGGACTTCCCTGGTGGCACAGTGGTTAGGAATCCATCTGCCAATGCAGGGGACACGGTTTCGATCCCTGGTCCAGGAAGATCCCACATGCCACGGAGCAACTAAGCCCGTGCACCACAACTACTGAGCCTGCGCTCTAGAGCCCACGAGCCACAACTACTGAGCCCACATGCTGCAACTACTGGAGCCCCACCTAGAGCCCATGCTCTGCAACCAGAGAAGCCACCACAATGAGAAGCCCGTGCACCCCAACACGGAGTAGCCTCTGCTCACCACAACTAGAGAAAGCCCATACGCAGCAACAAAGACCCAACGCAGCCAAAAGTAAAAAAACAACAACAAAAAATAAGACTCTCCATTTTACACTCTTCAGTTGATAGAACTTGCTTGTTATTTCAATGGCAAAATAGAGGTAGTCAGAAGAGTTTCCATATCCTCCTACCAAACCCTCTGATTTTCCTGAATGTTTTCCCTTATATTCTACCTTCCCTCCTATTAAACATACTATGTATGCTCCTAGCTGACATCAATCCCTCTACCTGTGTTCCAGATCACATTTTCTTTCCTGTTCATGAACGTTGCATTATTCCCTTCTTCTCCTGAATTATCAACCCTTCCTACTCTGAAAATCAGTCCCATCAGCATACAGTTTACTGCAACAACAACTTTAAAAAAAAAGAAAAAAAAGAAAACCCTCTCTGGACTCCACATCCTCTCCCAGCTACTGCTCCACTTCTCCGCACCAACCTTAGAACAATACTCCTTGAAAAAGCTCTGAGCGCAGCTCTGAGTGAAGTATCCCATTCTCCACTTCAGCTCCATGCCTCTCCATCTGAATGTCCTCCCCCACATCCCACTGAAGGGGCTGGGATGAGGGTCACTAAAGAACAGGGTGACATACAACTGGGTTTGCCTGGACTGTGCGAGTTTAGGCCTGTCATTCTCACATAATGATTGTGCTCCTGTCACATTCAACACGTCTTGGTTTGGACTTCCCTGGCGGTCCAGTGGCTAAGACTCTGCGCTTCCACTACAGGAGGCATGGGTTCGATCCCTGGTCAGGGAAGTTCCACGTGCTGCGCGGTGCAGCCGGAAAAGGGGAGGGGGGTGTCTTGGTTTGATCAATAAGTTATCTAGTTACTCTACCAAGCACCTACAACTTGCCAATTCTCAATCTGTCATATGTCCATGAGACAAGTGATCATTTTCTCCTTAGTTTCTTGGACATAACAGTCTCCTGATTCTTCTACCACACTGGCTGCTGCTTCTTACTTCCTTTGCTGGTTCCTCTTTACTGAGCCCTAAATGGTAGAGTGTCCAGGGCTCTGTTATTAAATCTCTTCTCTACACACAAAGGCTCATTCCCTGGGTAATCTCACCCAGTCTCTTTATGTATATGCTGTTAACTCCCAAATTCCTCTATTTCCTACCTCTCTACTGAATTACAACTCATATTTAACTGTCTACTCAACAGCATCTCTAAAGTTAATACATCAAAAACCAAATGTGACTCCACACCCTTCCCTCTGACACTTGCTTTTTCCAATGTTTCCCACCTCCGTGGACAGTGGTATCACTCACCTGAGGAACCCAGCTCCGTAACTTTAGATCCCTCTCTCTCCTTCCCCATACATCATGTCAGCAAATCCCGTCAGCTCTACCTTCAAGATATACAGGCATCCCCCACTTTTCAAAAGCTCGCTTTATGGCACTTCACTTTCACAAGAGACCTACATTACTACCTGTTTTCACCAACCAAAAGAAATCCAAAGAGGATTCTCACTTTTCCAAAAAAAAGGGGTAACTGCTTCTTCGCTTTATGCCATCTCGGCTTATGAAAGGTTTCATAAGAACACTACTTTCGGATAGCAGGAGAGACCTGTATTCCAAACTTGCAAACTTCTCACCATTTACAACTGCTAAGAGCCTCAAGTCACCATCATTCTTTTTGTTACTGTTACAATCGGGAATCATACAACTAACCTTTACTGAGCATTTAGTATGTAAGAGCCACTGTCTTATCACCATCTCTACTTTACAGATGAATAAAATGAAGCTCAGGGAAGATAACGGATCTTCAAGTTTACTCAAATTTAATAGGTCTAGAGCGCCATCTTCTGAGAAACCTCCGCGCCATGAGAGCGAAGTGCAGAAGAAGTGAATGCGCAGGCTGAAGCGCAAAAGAAGAAAGGTGAGGCAGAGGTCCAAGTAAACGTGTACACCCATGGAAGCCCCAGGAGCAGAAACAACGGAAGCCAGAGGCCAGGAACGCTGGTACAAATTGCTGGGACTCCTTGAAAAAAAAAATTTAATAGGTCTAACTCCATAGCCAATATTCTTAACCACTGGCTATATCGCAATTAGCAGCCTCCCTGTTGCCATTCTCACTGGCCTACAGGCTCCCCAAACAATTCTGGATGAACTTTCTGAACATTAAATTAAAAACAGGTGACTCTCTTCCTCTCAATCCTCCAAAGGTTTCTCATCACGCCTAGGATGAAGTCCGAAGTCCTCTTGTCGTACTAGACCCTACACCATGTGCCTGTCCTGGTCGCCTCGGATCCTCACATGAGAACATTCTCCTCCTTACACTCTGCCATTCTGCTCTACTGGCCATAAACACACCGAAGATGTCCCACTTCAGGGCCTTGGCGCTTATGGATTCCTCTGCCTAGAACACTTCTCCCAGACAGTCACAGGCTTCTCTTCATTGAGGTTTTCGCTGAAATGTCACATCCTCAGAGAGGACTTTTCTTATCAGCAAATCCACAAAACAGGACCTGTCACTTGCTATCCATTTCCCCGCTTCATTCTTGTTTGTGCCCCACATTACACTTCTTGTTATTTTATTAATCTGTCTCGTAAGATAGAATGTACTCTCCACGAGGGCTGGAATTTTGTTTTAGTCACGACTGCACTCCCCACACCTAACAGCACCAGACATTACACAGGCACTCAATATGTGCCTTGCTGAATGAATACAATGGTTCTACAACTCAAGAGGAAAAATAGAAATTTAGTAATTCAGATAACCACCTAACCATTCTAAAGATAAGCAAGTTATAGTCCTGCTTCCCACTGAACAGCGACATTTTATATGGAGTCAAACTTTAAAAGAAAGCCATGAGGGCTTCCCCGGTGGCGCAGTGGTTGAGAATCCGCCTGCCGATGCAGGAGACACGGGTTTGTGCCCTGGTCTGGGAAGATCCCACATGCAACTAAGCCCGTGCGCCATGGCCGCTGAGCCTGTGCGTCCGGAGCCTGTGCTCCGCAACGGGAGAGGCCACAGCAGTGAGAGGCCCGCATACCGCAAAAAAAAAAAAAAAAAAAAAAAGAAAGCCATGCAACCTAAGCCTGTTACATAATTAAGGTAAACAAAGGGAAATAAGAAGTTTTAACACCACAAGGGACTAGACAAAACTGTCATCACTGACAGATAACATCACCAACATCTACTTAGAAGACACAAGTTAATCAACTGAAAAGCTCTAACAGAGTTTTCTGTAAGATTGATCACCATAGTAACATATAAACATCAACGACTTTCCTATACCTCTTATTGAACAAACAACAGCGATAATCAACTCAAATGTAATGAAAAGAGATGCAATAACAAATCAAGTTACTAGGAACAGCTTTAATGAGAAATATAATAAAACTTTACTTATGGACATAAAGGAAGAACCAAGTAAACTGAGAGATAAACCTAACCGGAAAAGGGACAACGGATACAAACAAGCAACTGACAGATAAAATGAACTGACCTATAAAACATGATGAAGTGTTCAACCTCACAAAGTAACCAGGGAAGTCAAACAATGAAATGGAAAATGAAGAATACTGATAATATTCAGTGACTGTGGGAGTACAGAGAAGACAAATGCTCACTCGTAAGAGCTGGCAAGGATGTAAATGGTACAGCATATACTAAAAGGCAGTTCAGCAATAGCTATCAAACTATAAGATATGCACACCACTTCATCACTTTCACATCTAGAAATCTATCCTATCTCATGCACATAAAAATATAGACAATAGATATAGATGTGGAAATATATGAGGATGTTCACTATAGCACAAAACAACTTAAAAGCTGATCAGGGGCTTCCCTGGAGGTGCAGTGGATATGCAGGGGACACGGGTTCGAGCCCTGGTCCGGGAAGATCCCATGTGCCGTGGGGCAACTAAGCCTGTGCGCCACAACTACTGAAGCCCGCACACCTAGAGCCCATGCTCTGCAACAAGAGAAGCCACCGCAATGAGAAGCCCACGCACAGCAACAAAGGGTAGCCCTGCTATCCGCAACTAGAGAAAGCCCGCAAGCAGCAACAAAGACCCAACGCAGTCAAAAATAAATAAAATAAAATAAATTTATTTTTTTTAAAAAAAGCTGATCAAAGGAATATTTAAATAAAGTATGCTCTACCCAATGATCTGCAGTTTCTGAACACTACAATGTATTTGTACTATTTGCACTAATATAGAAAGCTCTCTAAGACATAGTTTCAAGAGGAAAAGGGACATTACAGAATATATGAGTCCACGAATTTTTATAAGTGTATACAAAATGTACAAATATGTATATAAGCATGTACATTTGCGTATGTGTATACACTTACAAATAGAGCAAGATACCTAAAATGCTACACACCGAACTGGTAACAGTGGTTTCTTCTGTAGATACGAAGGAAAATGAGAGCCAAGGAACGGCCTTTAATTTTTCACTCCCCATGAGTTTCATAAAGGGCACATATTCATCTACACTTTAATAACCTGATTTATATCTATGTATATGATTATATCCATATACATGCATAATAAAATATCAAGCCACAGCATTGCTGTTCTATGGTTAGAGTATCATCTGACCCTTAAGCCACCTAAAATATGTCACTTACTAGGTAACATTAAATAATTTTCCTAAAAATATTACTAATACAGCAACAGAGTAATATTTTTGTAAGAGAAAATACCATAACGATTGTACCAATTTACATTCCCAGCAACAGTGTAGGAGGGTTCCCTTTCCTCCAAACCCTCTCCAGAATTTATTATATGTAGATTGTTTGGTGATGGCCATTCTGGCCACTTGGCAGATGGACCTAGAGATTATCATACTAAGTGAAGTAAGTCGACAGAGAAAGACAAATATCATACGATATCACTTATATGTGGACTCTAATAAAATATGATACAAATAAACTTATTTACAAAACAGAAACAGACTCACAGATCTCAAAATCAAAATTATGATTACCAAAGGGGAAACGTGCGGGGAAGTGATACATTAGGAGATTGGGATTAACATATACACACTACTATATCTAAAATAGATAACTAATAAGGAACTACTGTATAGCACAGGGAACTCTACTCAATATTCTGTAATAACCTATATGGGAAACTAATCTGAAAAAGAATGGAGATATATACATGTATGTATAACTGATTCACTTTGCTGTACACGTGAAACTAACACAACATCGTAAGCCAACTATACGCCAACAAAAATTTTAGAGAGAGAGAGAGAGAGAAAAAGAACAAATTCTCAATAGAAAAAAATCAAAGAATATGGCCAGCAATAGAAAAAGACAATGAAACGGTCTTTAAACACATGAGTCATTCAACCTAACAATTTCAGAAATGGAAATTAAAGGAGATATCATTTTACTAACAAATTAACAAACAGTGATAATTCCTTCAGCTGGGCCAGTTAAAGGAAAACAAAACACTAGCAGGAGTGTAATCTGTACAAATATATCAAAGATATTCTAAATACAGAGCCCAGAATAAAGCTCTTATTTGGTCTCACATGTCAAAAGTTTTGGAGGAAAATTATAAAGACTAACACACTATGCTAGTAATTGTCAAGGCAAATTTATGTAGCAATAAGGACATTAAGCCAATGCAAAGAAGAATCAAGAGTAACCATATTCCCATTAAATAGTCAATAATCATCACAGCAGCTCAAAATGGGCATAATAAATTAAACTGGCATCATCCTTCCTACATAGTAAGTGTGAACTCTTTATAGTCAGGGGTACTTACAACTGATAATTACACACAGTAAGTAGTGTCTACAGGTATGACTGTTTAGCTAAAGTTTAAGTTTCACAAAGTCTAGAACATCTGGAGTAAGGGGGAGGTATATAATTATCATAAATAAAAAGAAAACTTTCTAAGAAATACCTAAATGTATCATTTTTATTGTTGTTGTTTTACAACTTTGCAATCAAAGAATTTATAGTAGTATGGAATTTTACAATGATGGATAGTTGTGAAGTTTAAGCATTTGTTAAGAATGACAGTTCAAAAAATAGGGGAAAGAAAAAAACAGAACGAAGAGGCCCACACAAAGATCTATTTTTCAGAAGGTCTTTGAATTAAAATAATTACAAACTTTAACATCCATTTTATTTGCCTGAAATTTCCTTTTAAATAAATTTTCTTAGGGAGCGGGGGGAGCCATACTTTCTGTGCAATTCCAAAAAGCTAAAACTGCCCAAAAAATTAAGTCATTTTTTTAGAAAATGTATTGACTCTGTTTTTTAAAATCTTGCGTTCCAGTAGACTACTTTCAAAACAGTGTTTTGTGGTGAACTATGGATAGAAGGACACGATAAAGGAAAATACTAAAATTATTATGGGGAAGGGAAATTTATTTACAAAGGATCAAGAATGAAGGGAATTCCCTGCTGGTCCAGCGGTTAAGACTCAGCACTTTCACTGTCGTGGACCCAGGTTCAATCCCTGATCGGGGAACTAAGATCCCACAAGCCATGTAGTGGGGCCAAAAAAAAACATCAAAACAATACCAAATGTCTCAACAGAAATATTGTAAGTACAAAACAATCAAAATAAAAACAAACATGGAAGGGGTGGAAATGATTTGACAAATAATAAGCATTAGATAAGATGGCAGAATTAAATCCAAATATATGCGGTTCCCTGGCGGCACAGTGGTTAAGAATCCCCCTGCCAATGCAAGGGACACAGGTTTGAGCCCTGGTCCGGGAAGATCCCACATGCCACAACTACTGAAGCCTGCATGCCTAGAGCCTGTGCTCCGCAACAAGAGAAGCCACCACAATGAGAAGCCCGTGCACCTCAACGAAGAGTAGCCCCCGCTCGCCGCAACTAGAGAAAGCCCACGCACAGCAACAAAGACCCAACAAAGCCAAAAATAAATAAATTACAAAAAAAAAATAAATCCAAATATATATCAATAATTATAAAACACGTAAATGAAATAAAATCTCCAAAAGAAAAAAATTGTCAGACTAGATTTATAAACAAAACACAGTTTTAAGCTATGAAGAGACAGCTAAATATAAAGGCAAAGAAGAGATGAAAATAAACAGTGAATAAGATTGAAAAGGTGTTCAATTTTACAAATAATCAGAAAAATGAAATCTAAAACAATATTAAAAGATATTTCTCACCTACTGTATTGGAAATGTTTTAAATCTGATAATAGCAAGAAGTGGAAAGAAACTAAAGCAACAGAAACTTTTAGACTCTAACTGATGGGAATGTGAATTGATAAAATCATTTTGAAAAACACTCAGTATTACCCAGTAAAGCTGACCTGTGTATGTACCTTCGATGCACTGGCATGGTTTTTTGTGGTTGTTGTTGTTGTTTTGTTTTTAATATTTATTTATTTGGTTGCACCATGTCTTACTTTTGGCAGGCAGGCTCCTTCATTGCGGCTCCAGGGCTCCTTAGTTGCAGCTCGCCAGCTCCTTAGTTGCGGCACACGGGCTCCTTAGTTGTGACATGAGAACTCTTAGTTGTGGCGTGCATGTGGGAGATCTAGTTCCCTGACCAGGGATCGAACCCAGGCCCCCTGCATTGGGGGTGCGGAGTCTTATCCACTGTACCACCAGGGAAGTCCCACTGGCATGGTTTTTAATCATGATTGAGAGTAAAAAATGTATTTTAAATTGTGACCAAGCACATACACAAAATACCAATACTACACAGAAGTAAAACTATCTTTTAAAGAAGAGGACAGGGCTTCCCTGGTGGCGCAGTGGTTAAGAATCCGCCTGCCAGTGCAGGGGACGCAGGTTTGAGCCCTGGTCCAGGAAGATCCCACACGCCGCGGAGCAACTAAGCCCGTGCGCCACAACTACTAAGCCTGTGCTCTAGAGCCCATGTGCCACAACTACTAAACCTATGCTCTAGAGCCTGTGCTCTGCAACAAGAGAAGCCACAACATGGAGAAGCCCACGCACCACAACGAAGAGTAGCCTCCACTCGCCGCAGCTAGAGAAAGCTCGCGCACAGCAACGAAGACCCAATGCAGCCAAAAATAAATAAATAAAAAATTTTTAAATGTATATAAAAAAAAAAAAAAGAGGACAATTTTTTAGAAAAACAAAACAGATTTTTATACCACGCAAAGACACCAACCAACTAACTTCTAAAGTTTCAGGAAGAAGGAAAATTGTCCCAGAAGGAAAATCTGAGGTGTAAAAGGGAAAAAAAGAGTGAACTTGTCACTATTTCTAAACAAACGCTGGTTGAAAGAAGACTAATATTACTGTCCGATTTATGGGATCCCAAAAAGGACTAATGACGATGGACAACAAGAACATGTAAGTCAGGAGGCGGGGTGATCAGAGGCAGAGCATAGTAAAGTTGTTACTGCTCGGGAGTTAGTTAAGTTACTGATTCTGTTACATCTTAAATATTTATGCTAATGTTTCTAGGTGGACAGAAAAACAATACACATAGAATATATAACTACCAAAGGGGAAGAGTGAAAACCAGATGCAACATGGAAAAACATCTCAATCCCGAACTGAAAATGTATAAAGTGTATTTTGTATATGAACACAGATGAATCACACAAAAAGATAAAAGCAATTTGCAGAGACTGGATACAGTATATACAATATATGATTCCATTGAAATAAAGTTTTAAAACAGGCAAATCTAAACATATATAGGGATACATACAAATGTTTTCAAAAACTATGAAGAGAAAGAAAATATTAAAAACAAACTTCAGTATGATTACTCTGGAGGGGAAGAAGGGGTGTGATCAGGGAGAGGCATTTAGGGAGCTTCAAAGTATATTGGGTAGTATTCTTTTTCTTAGACTATAAAGTAGGTACAGAAATACCTGTTATTCTTTAAACTAAACTATATATAGCTATTAAAAAATTACATGTAGAAGAATGTGAAATTTCACAATTTAAAAAGCTAATTTAGAAAGGAATCTCCCTCCACTCCAAATATCCCAGATTCCTCCAATCCTTAATTACAGACTTCTAAAATATACTTGACTACACATCTCTTCTTCCCCCAAGGCCTATTCAACTTAGTAGCATTAATTATGTCCTACCTTGACATCTCTTTTACACATGCCTTTCATCATTATTTAAACTGTGATCTGTTAATTAACTATTCAAGTCGGGGTTTTTTTTCTTTCTTTTTACTTTTTATTTCCTATCTAGACTGTACACTCTCTAAGGCAGACACACTTCTTTTGGGCTTCCTGCCCTGCCCAGAACCTGCCAGAACCTTTCTTTGTACAAAGTAGATGTTCGGATGTTTATTCATTTTTGTACCCAATTCTAGATTTACACCTGCATACACCTGGATATTTACGTCCCAGTCTCATGTTTCTTAGCCAGTTAGTATGAAACAATAATTATGAACGATACAACCCAATTAACAAACTCAAACTTCTAATATTTTCTTCACTCTGAAATATTTTCTTTAGTATATTAAGTCACAAGTCCTGAGTTTGTTTTTTTTAGGGACTGCATCTTAATTTTCTGTGTTCTTTTTCCAACTACAATGAAATAAGAACACAAACTCTCTTACCTCCTTTAAAAAGTTACAAGGAATCAAATGAAATTGTCTAAGAGTTGTTCAGTTTTCTCCCTCTTCAAAGAAACCTCTGCTGGGATTTCCCTGGCGGTCCTATGGTTAAGACTCAGGGGAAATGGGTTGGATCCCTGGTTGGGGGAACTAAGATCCCGTGTGCCGTGTGCTGTGTGGCGTGGCCAGAAAATAAAGAAAAAGAAAAACCTCACACACTGCCTTCCTCCACTCCCTCCTTAATAAGGTCCTCACAACACCAATGAAACTTCCTTCAGAGCCACTCTTTTTTTAAATTTTTTTGTGGTACGCGGGCCTCTCACTGTTGTGGCCTCTCCCGTTGCGGAGCACAGGCTCCGGACGCACAGGCTCAGCGGCCATGGCTCACGGGCCCAGCCGCTCCGCGACAGGTGGGATCTTCCCGGACCGGGGCACGAACCTGCGTCCCCTGCATCAGCAGGCGGACTCTCAACCACTGCGCCACCAGGGAAGCCCAGGGCCACTTCCTGAGCAGTTTCTAAACTCCATCTTTACATTATTTCAGTTGAACCAGTTTACAGAAGTCAGGTTAAACATTTTACAGAAGTCATATACCAAAATATGTACTGATAATTTGAAATTTAGAACTTGTTTCAAAATGGGGGTGGGGGAAGAGAGGGGAGAAGAGTGACAGCACAGATGAAACATGATTGACTGACCACTAGGTGATGGGAACACAAGTTCAGTATAAAATACCTCTGCTTTTATATATACTTAAAGTCCCATAATAAAAAGTTTTTAGGAACACTTATTTACTACTTGGTCATAACTTTATGACTAAAAGCGTACCTAAAGTAGTACCATAAAATCTCAGTATTAGCAGGACTTATTCTCCTTGTTCCCCAATTAACGAATTCATCCTACAACATCCCAGACAAGACATCTAGTCTCTACTTCAACACGCAGCACATAACAGTAACACCCGGACAGAGATACAAGTACGAATAGGAGACATTCATCAAACCTAAGGAGTGTGTACATGGGAAATAAATTATAAACAGGATGGCTCAAGTGCTATGAAAGCAACTAATCTATTTGAGAGAACAGAGACCACTTTACAGTTAGTAAAGACTTGACAAAGAAGGATGGGTAAGATTTCAGACCAGCGAAGGGGAAAGGAACAAAAGTGGAGAAAGGGAGGAGAGGAAAGTAATTCAGGCTACAGTACGGCTACAGTAGGTAGAAGTGGGGGGTGAAATTTAGCCATATTCAGAAGAGAACAAATAAGTGCTGACAGATAGGATGGATCCAGGATACAGAAAGGACTTGAATGTGCATGTGGGAGAAGTGCAAGCTGAGAAGTCTGAATAAATGTCAGCAGAGAGGCTCTGAAAGTTTTACAGCAAAAAGCATCAGAACCAACTATACATCAGAGGGAAAAAACCTCATCAGTTTAATAACCCAGGTTAGAAAATGAGACCTGAAAGAACTGCTCAATGGACATCCCATTCCATGGTAAAGCAGCTTGAGTAGTCACTCACCAAGTTCTGGGGTTTTTTAATTCAAAGCCAAAATGTGATTACTCATTTATTCAACACATATTTGACTGCTGGCTCTGTGTTGGACACTGCTCTACGCATGCAGTAATTTCTGTTTAGTAGTCCTGGTTCTGTACTCTAGAGCAGTGGTTCTCAACGTGGCGGGGCGGCGGGGTGCAGTGAGTTTTTGCCCCTCCACCTCAGGGCCTACTGGCCGTATCTGAAGACATCTAGGGGATGCCGCTAAACACAGCTCAGGGCACAGCACGGCCCCCTCAAGGATCAGCCAAGGATGAGAAGCCCTGCCCTAGGCGTCTGACCAGCACAGTCTGCTCACCCTTCCTGACCGCCTAACGCATGTTCCTCCCATTTTCTCCTGTTTCTACTACAATAGGGGCCTTAAAATATCTTAAATTCACAACATAATTTTAATAATTTGGCAAGTGAAACTAGACACACCATGAATCTCAAGATTTGGTTTTTAAAATTTGTAAAAGCTACATTTATTTTAGAATAGCTTTTAGAAATAAAATTGTCTTCCTCTCCTGACATCTATTCTCAAAAGCTCAGGCTAAAAGCTTTGAGTAATGTTTATCCCTTTCCTCTTGCGCGTTCCTGCTGCAGTTGATCACCACATTCTGACACCTTTCCATGTAATGCTTCACCTTCCGACGTATCCCATTCTAGGCCTATTTCACTCGATGTTTTCTCTGGAGCTCGTGGCGTTGTCTATGCCTCCCACCCTCCCTCCCTAGCTATCTGACTCGCTAACACTGCATTTTTCACCTGCTCAAAATTCCAGAAGGTTGCCTACAACATACCAAATAAAAACCCAGTTCCCAAAGCTTGGCATTCAAGGCCATTTTTCAACTGGTCACAATCTGCCTTTCCAATTCTTTTTCCCACTGCTCCCCCCAAGAATATCCTTTTTCAGCAAAATGAGTTACTGGGGCACACAAACAATCTTTCCAAATCAGAGAAACCAAAAGCCACTTGGGCTCCATTCAGATAAAAGATAAGCTTTCAACTCAGAATAGCTCTAAGGAATCAATTTATTGGGAATCTTATCTATCCATAGCTCTTTCTTATGAGAGATAACCCCTTTGGCTCACTGTCCTTATTCAAAACATCCCCGGTACACCTCTCCCCCTCTCTGAACTCATCTTACCCTTCAAATTTACCATCCTTTTAAACAATTCTCACAATACCCGAAAGCAGAGTCATCTCTACCACCACAACCTGCCCCATGCCATCCCACACCTCTGGTCCTCAGACCATTCACTAGTTCTCTTTTACATTCAGACAGATAAAATTGTGACTGATTCATCTGTAAGCTGAATGGGGGGCAGAGGGGTATTTACATTCCCACACCAATCTTCAATGCTCTTTTTTTTCTTCCAGTTATATCAAGGTATCATTGACATATAACACTATGTACGTTTAAAGTGTACAGCATAATGATGTGACTTACATACATCATGAAATGATTGCTACAATAAGCTTAGTGAAAGTTCATCATTTTGTACAGATAAAAAGGAAAAAAGAAAAAATGTTTTCCTTGTGATGACAACTGTTAGGATTTTCTCTCTTTTTTTTTTTTTTTTTTTGTGGTACGTGGGCCTCTCACTGTTGTGGCCTCTCCCGTTGCAGAGCACAGGCTCTGGACGCGCAGGCTCAGCGGCCATGGCTCACGGGCCCAGCCGCTCCGCGGCACGTGGGATCTTCCCGGACCGGGGCACGAACCCGTGTCCCCTGCATCGACAGGTGGACTCTCAACCACTGCGCCACCAGGGAAGCCCAGGATTTTCTCTCTTAACAGCTTCCATATATAACCTAAAGTGTTAATTACCTTTATCATGTTGTACATTACATTTCTAGTACATATTTATCTTATAAACTAGAAATTTATACCTTTTGACTGCCTGCCTTCATCCAATTCCCCCCTCCCCCTATTCCCCACCTCTGATAACAAATGATATCTTTTTCTAGAAATTCGTTTGATTTTGAAGTATAATTGACCTACAACACTATGATACTTCCTGTTACACAACATAACGATTCAATGTTTCTATACATTTCAAAATGATTACCACAATAAGTCTCGTTAAGATCTGTCATCATACAAAGATAATAATTATTGACTGTATTCCCAACACTATATATTTCATACCCGTGACTCATTTAATTTATAACGGGGAGTTTGTACCTCTTAACCTCCCTCACCTACTTCTCTCATGCCATCACCCCTCTCCCCTCTGGCAACCACCTGCTTGTGCTCTAGATCTATGACTCTGTCCTGTTATGTTTGTTCATTTCTTTTGTTTTTTAGATTCCACATGTAAGTGAAATCATGTGGTATATGTCTTTCTCTCTCTGACTTATTTCACTTAGTATAATTCCCTCTAGGCCCACACCCATGTTGTTGCAAATGGCAAGATTTCATTCTTTTTCATAGCTGAGTAATATTCTACTGTGTATATATACCACATCTTCTTTCCATTCATCTACTGATGGGCATTTAGGCTGCTTCCATATCTTTGACTATTGTAAACAGTGCTGTTATGAACACTGGGGTATATGTATCTCTTTAAGTAGGTGTTTTCATTTTCTTCGGATAAATACCCATGAGTGGAATTGCTGGATTGTATGATAGCTCTATTTTTAATTTTTTGAGGAAACTCCACACTGTCTTCCATAGTGGCTGCACCAACTTACATTCCCTCCAACAGGGTATGGGGGTGCCCATTTCTCCACATCCGCACCAACACTTGTTCTTTATTGTCTGTTTGCTAAGAGCCATTCTGACAGGTGTGAGTTGATACCTCATTGTGGTTTGGTTTGCACTTCCATGATGATTAGTGATGCTGAGCATCTTTTCATATGACTGTTGGCCATCTGTATGTCTTCTCTGGGAAAATGCCTATTCAGTTCCTCTGCCCGTTTTTAATTTGAGTTGTTTGGTTTTCCGATGTTGAGCTGAATGCATTCTTTGTATACTGATATTTTGGATATTAACTGCTTATCAGATATATCTTTTGCAAATATCTTCTCCCACTCAGTAGGTGGCCTTTTTGTTTTCTTGATGGTTTCCTTCAGTGTGCAAAAGCTTTTTAGTTTGAATAGTCTTCTTTTTTTCTTTTGTTTCCCTTGCCTGAGGAGACATATCCAAAAAAATACTGCTAATACCAAAGTCAAAGAACATACCTGACTATGTTTTCTTCTAGAAGTTTTATGGTTTCAGGTCTTACATTTAAGTCTTCAATCCATTTTGAGTTTATATATTTATTGTGTGTGTTTGTATATGTTATGAGAAAGTAGTCCAGTTTGATTCTTTTGCATGTAGCTGTCCAGTTTTCCAAAACCATTTATTGAAGAGGCTTGTCTTTTCCCCATGGTATATCCTTGCCTCCTTTGTTGCAGATTAATTGACCGCATTAAGTATGGTTTGTTTCTGGGCTCTCTCTTCTGTTTCATTGATCTATGTGTCTGTTTTTGTGCCAGTACCATACTGTTTCTGGTTACTGTAGCTTTGTAATATAGTTTGAAATCAGGGAGCATGATCCCTCCAGGTTTGTTCTTCTTTCTCAAGACTGTTCTGGCTATTTGGGGTCTTTTCTGTTTCCATAAAAATTTTAGAATTATTTGCTCTAGTTATTTGGAAAATGCCATTGGTATTTTCACAGGGATTGCACAGAACCCGTAGATTCCCTTGGGTTGTGTGGTCATTTTAATAGTATCAATTCTTTCAATCCATGAACACAACTGTACATCTTTCCATTTGTTACTGCTGTCTTCAATTTCTTTCAACAGTGTCTTACTGTTTTCTGAGTACAGATATTTTACCTTCTCAATGATTCAATTATAAATGGAACTGTTTTCTTAATTTCTCTTTCTGGGCTTCCCTGGTGGCACAGTGGTTGAGAGTCTGCCTGCCAATGCAGGGGACACGGGTTCGAGCCCGGGTCTGGGAAGATCCTGCATGCTGTGGAGCAACTGGGCCCATGAGTCACAACTATTGAGCCTGTGCGTCTGGAGCCTGTGCTCCACAACGAGAGGCCGCGATACTGAGAGGCCCGCGCAACGCGATGAAGAGTGGTCCCCGCTCACCGCAACTGGAGAAAGCCCTCGCACAGAAACGAAGACCCAACACAGGCAAAAATAAATAAATAAATTTTTAAAATATATATATATTTTTTTTAATTTCTCTTTCTGATAGTTTGCTATCAGTGTATAGAAAAGCAGCAGATTTCTGCATATTAATTTTGTATCCTGCAACTTTACTGACTTCATGGACGACTTAATTTTTGGTGGTTTATTTTCTATGTGTTTTCCATACATGTATGTATACATACATAATTTTTATGTGTATGTAAAAAATATATACCACTAAGTGTTTGTAAACCTTAACTTAAGATGGTGGGGCATTTTTATGTTCTTTTGTTGATGAACATTTATAATTTAGATGTATTAATTTTTTTTCTGATACAATAAACATTTTTAATTCAACTACTTATAGTTGAATAGCAGTCTTACAAAACCTAAGAAACCTGGATTTAACATATGTGTGAGAAAAATTTTTTTCCGTAGGAATGCTAAAACATCTCCCCCCACAGTTCAGGGCTCAAACTGTATCACCAGCCACAATGGGGATTCTCACTTTGCCATGGGATAGGCGGCTACTAGACCAGAAACCCTGGGAAAGACTCTGTTGATATAAGACTAAGGGGAAGGGTCAGAGGCCTGGAAACCCTGGGAGGGGAGGGATTATATGACACGCGTTATGGGGACTGCTTGGTGTGCATTAGGCACAAAGCCCAAACTCGGGTGAGGCCGAATGCTCAGGCTCCACCTCACCTCTGCCTCTTACTAGAGTATAGCCTTGAGCAAGTCCCTTAACTTGCCCTGCACATCTGCTCATCTGTACAACGGGGACAGTAGCATGCTGGGGACAGTGCCTGGCACCACAGTTAAGTGCTCGTTAGTCATCTACACTTCCTGTCATCATTTCTCCTATGACGCCTAGCACTGCACTGCTTGGACAGCAGCAGTGACTTCTCAACCACTGCAACCAACCGCTTTTTTTTTTCCAGACAGCCTCCTTTCTAGCCTTGACAGTTACCCAAGCTCTGAAAACAACAAGAGCCAGGACTCTAGAAGGAGGCCTGAGGCAGAGAGAGAGAGAGAGAGAGAGAGAGAGAGAGAGAGAGAGTGTGTGTGCGCGCGCGCGTGTGTTGGCAGCAATGGGGAAGAAGGGAGCAATACCAAGAAAGAAACCAAATCTGTATAAGCAGTTCAGAAAAGGGCACCATGAGTTTCTCTCCACAGTGCTGCCAAAGTGATCCTCATAAGATGTGTTTCTTACGTCATTCACCTGGATAAAAACCTTTCAGTGTCTCTCCATGGCCTTCAGAGTGAAGTCAAAACTCTTCCTTAATCGACTTAAAACCCCCACTATCTCCGCAGCCCCTACACCAAGCACGCCCGGCTCCGCCACGAGACAAACCACAGTTATAAGCGCACTCACTCCCCAGTCTTTGCACATGCTGCTCCCTCTGCCTGGAAAGGAGTTACCTCCTCCGGAAACAAACTGCTATTCAACCTTCAAAACGCAGCTCAAGACCAACTACAGAGCTCTTTCCCAACCTTCATGCTAAGCACCTCTGCTACACGCTCCCCAGTATGTGTAGAACACTCTTTCTGCCACACTGTACTCGTCCCCCACCAGCCCATGACTGTGGTGGAACCTTGCCTTTATCTGTTGATGTTCAGATACTTTCCTGCACAGTGACTTATGCATAAGAAAATAAGAATAAGAAAAACGTAACAAGCACAGCTGGGAAATGCTCATGAACCAACTCATTACACCACAAACTGATAAAGAAAGAGAAAGAATCAAACATTTATCCTGCCTTTCCTAGATAAACTGTTACACAAGGCAACCAAACAACAGGGGAGGGGATTTTTTCTCTTTATAAAAAAGCATTCCAGCTAATAAAATGAAGGCATAACAGAACATCACCACTTTACAACCTAGTACATGAGTCAGACCCAGACAGTGGTCATCAATAGCTGCCAGTATCACAAAAAGAGACAACCAGACATTATGTGCCTCCAGATGAAAGAATGCACTGCAACATGAGCAGCAGTCATGGAAAATAAAATGGAACTCGAATCTGATCAAGTCTCTATAGCTCCAACTACGTACAGCTGACCCCTGAATCACCCAGGTTTGAACTAGGCAGGTGTACTTACACATGGATTTTTTTCCAGTGAATAGGTACAACAGTACTACACAATCTGTAATTGGGTGAATCTGTGGATGCAGAACCACAGATATGGAGGGCTGGCTTTAAAGTTACACACACACACACACACACACACACACACACACACACACACACACACACAAGAAGTTATACACAGAATTTCAACTGTGCAGAGGATTGGCATCCCTAACCCCAAGGTTGTTCAAGGGTGAACTTGAACTTGGAAATACACAGACTAGAAAGACATGTTAAACCTCAAGGATACAATCAGCAAAATCCAAACAGCAGGAAACTCTACAGGGCAAATAACTTGTTTCTTCAACAAATAAATGGCAAGGAAAAAAGGAGGTAGCAACCTATAGAGTAAAAAAGACTTAATCACAATGTGTGGGCCACATTCAGCTCCTGATTCAAACAAACTGGTTTGGTTTGGTTTGGTTTTTAAATTGAGACACCTGCTTAAACTGAACACTCAATATCGGATGGTATTCTGGACTTAACTGTTAACTATTTTTAGGTATGAGGGTGGTATTTGGGTTTTCTTAAGTCTTTACTTTTTAGAGATACATTCTCAAATATTTATAAATGAAATTATAATTTGTTTCAAAATAACAGAAGAGGATAAGTGGGTAACAGTATAAATGAAACAAACACTGGCCGTGTGTTGGTGACTGTTTAAGCTAGAAGACGGGTACTTTGGGGTTCATTATACTATTCTCTACACACTTGGATATGGGCGAATTATCTCTAACAGGAAGTTTAAAAAAACAAAAACCAGGTGGAGAGGGAAAAGGAGTGACTGTAAGTCTACTGAATATCAAGGGCAAGTGGAGGGAAGGAAAAAAAGATCACAGACGGAGGCGGCCAGCAACTTGAAAGAAATTATTTTGGCACAAAGAAGACCTCTGCTGAAGAAAAGACACCAAGAGAAGAAAGATTCAGGACACAGCAGGGTCCAGGGGGTTAAATGAAGCTGTGTTTACACAAGACGTTCAGTAGAGCGCATTAAAAGCACAGACCCTGCAGTGAACACTGCCCGGGTTCAAATCCTAACTCCATGTGTGACATTCCGTCTGTGCCTTAGTTTCCTTGGATGTTAAAAAGAAAAAAAAGGATGATAATAGTCTTTACCTTAGAGGACTTCTTAAAGAATTAAATGAATGAATACAGTTATAATATACAGTTCTTCTAAACCAGTGCTTCACGGCAGTTCTCAACAAATGTTAACCATTCCCCTCATCATCACCACCGTCCTCCCTTCACAGACGGAAACACAGACTCCCCCCCCCAACACCCCCACCCCCGCCAAGAGGTAAACTGACTTGCTTAACAACCACTTTAGAACCATCTTCTAGGCTGAGTACTTACTGCAAAGACTGGCTGGCTATTCACCAAACGCATTTTCCCTGTCCTCCTGGGCAAGCAGCTAGGCTACATTTCCCAACGTCCCTGCCATGTGTCTGAGTTCCTGACAAAGAAATGTGGGCGAAAAGTGCTGGATACCTCTTCACTACTCCCAGGCCCTACCTCCAAAGCTCCCACACAATCCTGCACCCCTCCCTCCCGCATCTGCCAGGTGAATATCAATGCCCAGGGCAATCTTGGAAGTCATGTGTAGAAGACATCAGAGAACAGAATGACTCAAGTCCCAGTAGAATAAACTATTATTTTCTTAAGCCCCTGAGATTTCAGGGTTTATCTGTGACAGCAGCTGTTATAATTTCAACCAACACAATACTTTTTATGGACCCATCACATCAATCATCACTCATTTTACAGACAAGAAAACTGAAGCAGGGAGAGGATCATGGTCACACAATTAATTATTAAGTGGTACATCCAGGATTTGAACAAGCACTGGATTAATACAGAGCTCAGGCTCTTAAGCATCTTCTAAGATCATAAGACCACAATAAGTGGAACCAGGAGTGAACACATTTAATACAGAATTTTGCTATGCACTCCTTTAAAAAAAAAATCACTTCAATCTCTCCGAAGAATAACTGCAGAACAGTGTTATCTTAAAGTAAAAAGATAGAAATCAGCTCCCAAAAGTTTGAGTGGGGATTTACAATAGACAAGAGACATCAGAATAAGATATGTTTAAAAGACCACGTACTAAAAAGACCAAACTCCGTTATGCTTGCAAATAGGCATTTATAGTACAAGTTTGTTGTGGTTTTTTTTGCCACACCGTGTGGCACGTGGGATCTTAGTTCCCTGACCAGGGATCAAACCTGTGCCCCTTACATTGGGAGTGCAGAGTCTTAACCAATGGACCACCAGGGAAGTCCCACAAGTTTAAAATTTTAATCCAGACTTTCCTATTAGATTTTACCTAAGCCATCCCTAATGACAATTATATGACATGATTTAATAATATTAGTAATTTTTAAAAATAGGATTCAGGGGGACTTCCCTGGTGGCGCAGTGGGTGAGACTCCGCGCTCCCAATGCAGGGGGCCCAGGTTCATCCCTGGTCAGGGAACTAGATCCCACACGCATGCCATGCCGCAACTAAGACCCAGTGCAACGAAAAAAAAAAAACCTAATTAAAAAAAAAAAGAAAAAGGATTCAGTAAATGGAAAAACACTTTATTTCAATTATCACTGAATTGTACCTACATTATTAATCAACATGTACCTACTATGAAAAGATGTACAAGATACACTGTTAAGCAAAAGAAGCAAGTTACAGAACAGTGTTTACAGCATAATTCCATTTGTTTTCAAAAAATACATACCTATATCTTTTCTTTCCCTTTTTTTTCCTACATACATACATCTCTTACCTACAAATGAAAAACATCTGGAAAGAAATACAAGAAAGTTTCCAGTGTTTACCTCTGGGGAGTACACCTGCACTTGTGATTTATACCTTTTGTTAGAGTTTGAATTTATGATGAGGACGTGTACTGTTAAAATTAGAAATACTTTAAAGACATATCTATGACTTACAGTAATGTAAACTGATCAAACTCCCCAAATCCCACATTAGCATAATATGTAGAGTGAAGCATCCAGGTTGGGAGGGAAAAAAAATGTAGCCCTTTATAATGAATATATCATTTGATCAATTTCACTCATATACATGGATATACATGTGTTTACACATCTGTAAGTAAATCTCTTTTAATAGATTTAAGAACACACACACAGGACTCCCCTGGTGGTACAGTGTGATTAAGAATCCGCCTGCCAATGCAGGGGACGCAGGTTTGAGCCCTGGTCCAGGAAGATCCACATGCCACAGAGCATGTGCACAGAGCCTGTGCACCACAACTACTGAAGCCCACACACCTAGAGCCTGTGCTCCACAAGAAAAGCCACTGCAATGAGAAGCCTGCACACCATAACCAGAGAAAGCCAGCGCGCAGCAACGAAAACACAACGCAGCCAAAAATAAATAAATAAATGTATTTTTTAAATACCAGTATATATTCAAACATGTGCATGTATTTCTTACATATACACCAAAAAAATTTGGTAGGACAGACCCCAAACTAATAACAATGACCACCTGAGAGAAAAGGCAGGATTGGAGAGAGAAATCGGAGAGAAGTCTAGAATTGGGTTGAGCAACACAGTAGCTACTAGCTACATGTGACTATTTAAATTTAAATTAACTAAATTAAAATTAAATACTATTAAAATTCAGCTCCTCAGTCCCACCAGCTCCATTTCCAGCAGCTACCACAGTGAAAAGCAGAGATATGGAGCATTTCCATCACTACAGAATGCACTACTGGACAGCACTGGTCTAAAGTACAGCAGAAAGACCTGGATGAAGCCTGACATAAATTTTAAAAGGCAAGACAATGAAGAAAACGTACCTTTCTACCATCCCTGAAAACCGCTAACACAAGAAAAAAGCGGAAATTATGTACAAAGAAACTCAAAAAAAAAAAAAGAGTTACATCTTCAGATGATATCTACCCAGACTAGGTTAAATTTCTTTTTTTACTACTAGATTTAGAATAAAGGGGTTTATTTTTGTCACAAACCAGTCTGGTATTTGGGGGGCAGAGGGGAATCCAACTAGTAAGCATTTTACAACCATCTACTTTAAAACATACAATGGCATTTCTCATCATTTTCTCATCAGAAAAGATTATCCTCAATCATCTCTCCTTGGTAATAATGGTATTCTTACACTTCAAAATAATAAAAGTGGGGAAGTTTTAATTTATAATTCGGATTTAGATTTATAGGATTTCATCTGAATTGGTTTACAATACTAAACACGTATAATCACAGAGACTTAAGCCCTAAATAGGTTAAAACAATTCTAACGGGCCTGCTTTGACAATTCCATTAGTATTATAAAACCCGCTCTACAACTTTAGTTGATGCATGAAATTTCACTTTAGAAATTCATTTCTAAAACTACCATATTTGGTTGAATACTGTCCCCAGAATTCATGTCCACCTGGAACCTGAGAAATGTGACCTGATTTGGAAACAGGGTCTTTGCAGATGTAATCAAGTTAAGATAAGGTCATACTGGAGTAAGATGAGCCCTAAATCTAGTATGGCCAGTGTCCTTATAAGAGGGTAATTTGGACAAAGAGACACAGACATACAGGGAGAAGGTCTTGTGACAATGGAGACAGACTGGAGTGATGCAGCTGCAAGTCAAGGAACACCAAGGACTGCCCAGCAACCACCAGAAACTAGGAGAGAGGCCTGTAGCAGATGTGAGACAGTAAGTTTCTGTTTCTGGTACTCTGTTACAATAGCCCTAGGAAGCTTATACAACTACCTTCTTCCCCAGTGTAACAAGCTAACTCAGAGTGCTAGCTAGATTCCTTTCCCCATCACCAGAAAAGTATCTCACCGCTATGTAACAGATTCACTAATTCAGCTTTTCCTACTTAAATTTAATTGAAAATGGAAAAAAAAAAAAAAAAACAACCTAGTTCCTGATACCAGAATATATCTTTGGTCCTGAGACAAATTGGGGATATTCCAATTCACACTCAAGAGATTATCCAAGATAGCCATTTAGTAGGGGAGCAAAAAATAAAGAATAAAAGCTCACCAAAACATTCACAGTAGCACCATTTTAAAAATCAAATGAGTGCAATACTTACGTATCCACCCTTACATGTGCTTCCGTAAGTTACCAACAGCATGTGCTGTGGATCCCAAGTCAACCCCTTATTCCAAAATGCCCTCCCCACTACCACCATTTCCTACCACTGTCTCCCTCCCATAAATCTAGCCTTACCTACCTCTAAATGTCCATCATTCCTGAGCCCCGCTTCCTTCCTCTCTGATACCATATTCGTTACCTTCTTTAGAAAGTCTCGTCAGTTATTCGTGCCTATTCTTTCTCTTGTCTCTAATTCACCACAGAACCTTCTGTAATCTGGTTAACAAACCCACTATTCCAGATAGCAGACAGTCAAATCTATCACACTCTCTAAGTCATCTTTACCTCACCCCACAGTTATCCCTAGAACAACCAACACTGTACATCATACACAGACCTGCTAGAAATCTATCTCCTGGCTTCTCTGGCCAACTTCACAGTGTTTCCTTCTGAGCACCAGTGAAAATACTAACGCTCCCTGGAATACAGTTCCCAATTGCTTCTTTCCACTAGACAGGTTCTTATGCCCTCAACTCCCACCTTCACAATGAGTCTTGGCTCCAGCCCACACCCACTCTCCACACATCCAAATTCCCAGTGAGTATCTTCGCTTGAATGGAACACAGGCACTTTTAGGTCAACAGATCCAAAACTCAATCTGTCATCATCTGACTTCTACCTAAATCTGTTCCATCTGCCTAGAAACTTCAATCATTTCCGTTTTCTCCCTTTCCTAAATAAGTCCTATTAATCCTACCTCTGAAACCTCTTTTCAGTCTATTGCCTCTCTGCCATCCCCCGAACTGTCTTCTTTCAGGCAGTCATTCCTCTCTCACCTGCCAACACCCAACCACTTCCAATCTCCCTCCGTTTACCCTCCATATCAATGCAGATACTTGGAAAATACAAATACGATGCTGCTCCCCTTCTTTCATCCTTCAGCGGTGGCGTACTGCAAGCCTTAGAGACAGATATACAAACTTCTTTAAAAAAAAAAAAAAAAAAAGAAAAGAAAAGAAAAAAGAAAGAAATACAAACTTCTTTTGAAAAAAAAAAATGTATTTTTGGTTGCGTTGGGTCTTTGTTGGTGCGCGCGGGCCTTCTCTAGTTGTGGAGAGTGTGGGCTACTCTTCATCGCGGTGTGCATGCTTATTGTGGTGGCTTCTCTTGTTGCGGAGCACGGGCTCTAGGCTCACGGGCTCAGTACTCGTGACGCACGGGCTTAACTGCTCCGTGGCGTGTGGGATCTTCCCGGACCAGGGCTCGAACCCGTGTCTCCTGCATTGGCAGGCAGATGCTTAACCACTGCTCCACCAGGGAAGCCCCACAAACTTATTAATATAAAATAAAACACCCTTCATGATGCAACTTATGCCACCAGCTCAGCCTCATCTACTGTCGCTCCTCTCCATGTTATACTTTCACCATATTTAACCTTTTATCGTCCCCTTCAAAACTCTGCCTTTACATGTGCTACTCTCTCTGCCTGAAATACTCTTTGGACGGTCCTTACAAGCTTCAGTTTAGTGTTACCTCCTCTAGAAAAGCGTTGTGTAGGCCTCAGGGCACAAAGAGCTCCTCCTCTTTTCAGGACTCAGGAGCCTGTCCGTATCTCCACTTGTCTCACCACCCTGGCCGATTCACCCAACTTTAGGGCTGACGGGCAGGGATCTCATCTTATGATGCTGCATACTTCAATGCCTAACGGTGTACCTGACACAGCAGTATGTACACAGTAAGGAGTGAATGAGTAAATCAAACTCATAGGGAGACACACACACAAAAAGTTTTAGCACATCAAGGACTTAAGACAAATATGAAACTACTCAACTTTACACTGAAGAGGCTTTTGTATATTGGTATTTACATAAACAAATTCATATATACTACACACACACCCATAAATATACCATCATGTCTGGTTCCATATAACAAGTTCATTTCCCAACCTAGCACAAACCTACAGTAATTCTTTGCTGCTATGTATACTGTTCATGTTAAGTTCAAAGAAACTAATTTAATTACTCCTAGTTATGTAACTTCATATGCCCACAGATATACCAACAGGAACTTCTTCTGGAACTATATAAATACAACTGTCACTAGCAGTTTCAAGGATAGGGCAGTTACGGGCTGAACTGTGCTCGCCCCGAATTCACATGCCAAAGCCCACACACCCAGCATCTCAGAGTGTGACTGTATCTGGAGATACAGCCTATAAAGAAGAGGTAATGAAGTTAAAACCAGTGTGTTAGAGTGAGCCCGAATCCAGTATGACAAATGTCATACTTTAAAGAAGAGGAGATGAGGACTTCCCTGGTGGCACAGTGGTTAAGAATCCACCTGCCAACGCAGGGAACACGAGTTCGATCCCTGGTCCAGGAAGATCCCACATGCCGTGGAGCAACTAAGACCGTGCACCACAACTACCGAGCCTGTGCTCTAGAGTCCGTGAGCCACAACTACTGAGCCCATGTGCCGCCAACTACTGAAGCCCGCATGCCTAGAGCCAGTGCTCCACAACGAGAGAAGCCAACGCAATGAGAAGCCCGTACACCGCAATGAAGAGTAGCCCCCACTCACTGCAACTAGAGAAAGCCCCGCACAGAGCAACAAAGATCCAACACGGCCAAAAATAAATAAATAAAATAAATTTATTTTAAAAAAAATAAAAATAAAAAAGAAGAGGAGATGAGAACCTGGACAACACAGAGGGACGACCTGGTGAGGACTCAGTGAGAAGCTGGCCACCTGCGAGCCAAGGAGAGAGGCCTCAGGAGAAACTCAACCTGCTGACACATTGATCTGGGGCTTCCAGCCTCCAAAATCATGAGAAAATAAGTTTCTGTTGTTTAAGCCACCAGTCTGTGGTATTTCTTTATGACACCCAAGCTAATAGAGGGGGCTTCTTGTTTATAGAATTTAAATTTCTTAACCACGTACATGGAACTTTTTTAAGCCAGCAAGGGTTGTCTGAACAGTGAAGTTGTGGATGTTTTCATTTTCTTCTTCATGCTGGCCTGTATTTATCACCACCACCCCCAAAAAAAACCATTAAATTAAATGATATAAGAGAATATCTTAGACATCAGAGTTTACCATACAGTGGCCACAAAAACTACATTTTATCTTACTATTTATCATTTGAAATGTACTATGTTAAAATAAGATATTTTTTATTTTTACCAGCTCCAAAAGGAACTGGTAGAGGTAGAAACTGGAGGAGAGCACTTGTTACACACCTCCCTGGAGATTAGAGAACCAACAGTTATAACAAGTACAGAACCTTCCTGTGTTTGTGTTCAAAGTCATTATAGAAGCTAGGTAACACATAACAGACCCTATGAGTTAGGCATCTTATACATTATCATTTAATTCTCATAACAACCCAGTGCAACTGAGATTGAGTCCCCCATTTTTCAGATAAGGAAACTCAGGCTCAGAGAGGGTAAGTAACTGGCCAAGGTCATACAGTTAGGAAATGGAAGTGCTGAGACTCAAGTCCACATGTCTTAAAATCCCACACTGCTTGATACTAAGAGTCCTTGAATGCTTAACAGGTATTTAGGGCTTCCCTGGTGGCGCAGTGGTTGAGAATTCACCTGACGATGCAGGGGACACAGGTTCGTGCCCCGGTCCGGGAAGATCCCACATGCCGCGGAGCGGCTGGGCCCGTGAGCCATGGCCGCTGAGCCTGCGCGTCCGGAGCCTGTGCTCTGCAACGGGAGAGGCCACAACAGTGAGAGGCCCGCGTACCACAAAAAAAAAAAAAAAAACAGGTATTTATTAAACATCTGTATGCACTTGGCTAGATAGAGCTCTGACCCAAGAAACACAGTCACTATTCCAAGGACTTGGAAATTCCTCTTTAACACTTTGTTGAATGTCTATTTCTCCTAACTCCTCAACTAAATTTTAGAGCTCCTCAAAAGAGCTGTAGTAAAAAGAGAAAAACAAAGAGCTTTGAGTCAAAGTCCTGGAAAAATTCTGGCTTTTTCCCACTTACATAAATTAACAAGGTGGATTCTTCATCAGTAAAAGGGTTGTGGATTAAGTAACATACATGAAATTGCTGGGAAGAGTGCCTGGCGCACAGTGGAAACTAAATAAATGTTAAGGAGACATGAGTATTCATTTACAGCCTTCACAGAATGCAGACCCAGAACGCAAACTTTTTATTTCACCAATACTCTGATTCCTCCAATGGCCTCTTCGGGATTCAAAGATTTCACTCATCACTCTCTCTATTCCATCCATCTACACTACATACCACTTAACATTCAAAGCAGAAAAACGAACATTCTGAATCTTCTTTATACCATGGTCTTTTAGAGTAGTGGTCTCCAAAGCAGAATGCACACAACACACTTAAATGTCCCAATCACAGGCCTGAGATTAATAAGGTATGTGAAATTTAACTCTCCTAAAATTCAGCAACCTGTATTAAAGTAAGGATTGTGATAGATGTACACTATTTATTTCAAAACGAAAAATAAAAAGGATACAGATGCTGAGACCAAGGATTCAAATTCTTCCTAATGGAGGCATGATTCAAATATGTTTGGGACTTCCCTGGTGGCACAGTGATTAAGAATCCTCTGCCAATGCAGGGGACATGGGTTCGAGCCCTGGTCCGGGAAGATCCCACATGGCGCGGAGCAACAAAGCCCGTGCACCACGACTACTAAGCCTACGCTCTAGAGCCCGTGAGCCACAACTACTGAGCCCTCACGCCACAACTACTGAAGCCCACATGCCTAGAGCCCATGCTCCACAACAGGAGAAGCCACCGCAATGAGAAGCCCGCGCACCGCAACGAAGAGTAGCCCCCGCTCACGGCAACTAGAGAAAGCCCGCGTGCAGCAACAAAGACCCAATGCAGCCAAAACCAAATAAATGAAATAAATAAATTTTAAAAAATAAATAAATAATAATTTTTTTAAAAAGAAAACAAATATAAGTTTGGAGACAACTGGTTTAAAGCCACGACTGTATCATTAGCTATGGTTAAATTCAATGTGGGAACTATGATATACAGTATGTTGTATTTTTATTAACACTGAACACTTTACAATTTTGCAGGTCTGTGCCACCAATCCTTTAGTTGCTCCTTCTGCCTGGATATGCACTAGCATGTAACTCCTACCCTTCTCCTGCACATTCATCTCACCACGGAGTCTTTACAGATCCGCACAGTGACAGGTGGTTAGTAATCACTCTACAAATCTAAAGCTACAAGGTTGTAAGTCGAATTATAATACGGGACTCATATAAGGAAAAATTTATGTACTTTTCTCTTGCTCTAAGACATAACTTCATTAAGAATAAAACAGAGGCTTCCCTGGTAGTGCAGTGGTTGAGAGTCTGCCTGCCAATGCAGGGGACGTGGGTTCGAGCCCTGGTCTGGGAGGATCCCACATGCTGTGGAGCAACTGGGCCCGTGAGCCACAACTACTAAGCCTGCGTGTCTGGAGCCTGTGCTCCGCAACAAGAGAGGCCATGACAGTGAGAGGCCCACACACCACGAGGAAGAGTGGCCCCCTCTTGCCACAACTGGAGAAAGCCCTCGCACAGAAACGAAGACCTAACACAGCCAAAAATTAATTAATTAATTTTTTTTTTTTTAAAGTACGCGGGCCTCTCACTGTTGTGGCCTCTCCCGCTGCGGAGCGCAGGCTCCAGACGCGCAGGCTCAGCGGCCATGGCTCATGGGCCCAGCGGTCCGCGGCATGTGGGATCTTCCCGGACCGGGGCAGGAACCCGCATCCCCTGCATCAGCAGGCAGACTCTCAACCACTGCACCACCAGGGAAGCCCAATTAATTAATTTAAAAAAAAAAAAAGAATAAAACAATCTTGAGACTTCCCTGGTGGTCCAGTGGTTAAGACTCTGCAGTCTCAATGCAGGGGGCCCGGGTTCAATCCCTGGTCAGGGAACTAGATCCCACATGCTGCAGCTAAGATCCCGCATGCCACAACTAACAAGGTCCCGCACGCAGCCAAATTTTTTTAAAAAGAATTTTAAAATCTTATTTACGATTACACTCCCCTCTGCACCTACTGGCAAAACATTCCTCTAGGCAAGTTTTGATCAAAAGGAATACACTGTGGGGCTTCCCTGGTGGTGCAGTGGTTGAGAGTCCGCCTGCCGATGCAGGGGACGTGGGTTTGTGCCCTGGTCCGGGAAGGTCCCACATGCCGCGGAATGGCTGGGCCCGCCGGAGCCTGCGCTCCACAGCGGGAGAGGCCACAGCAGTGAGAGGCCCGTGTATCGCAAAACAAAAACAAAAAAAAAAAAAAAAGGAATACACTGTTATTTAATATGCACTAAATTGATTTTCCTTGTAAATGTACACTTAAACCATCCCCCCAAATAAGTATCCCACACGAAAAAGGACATAAGTGAATGTGTATTTATTTTGACCCCTAAACCCCTAAATTCCCAACAACTACTATAACGGTGCTGTAACTCTACTTGAATTACCGTACAGAAACTAAACCAGTGACTCCTTAGAGAATCTCCTGATTTTAAGCACAGAACTTGGAACTTAGAAATTGTTCTAATATCCTACCAAAAGTATATTAAAGTGAACACTTTGGAAAAAGAAAACCAAATATAGTTCCACTTGCTTGCACTGAATTCCCTCTCTTGGCTACGCCTTGATAAGTTATCATGCAAAAACTGTAAATGTATCTCACCTATCTGTACCCCCACCACCACCCTGTGCATCAACACAACGGAGCCTTGGAAAGGCCTCAGAGCTCCAGCTGAACTGTGGAAATGATCCAAACTCATAAACTCACAATTGCTTTTTTAACAATGACGTGTGCAGAGGGGGAAAAAATAGAGGTTTTTATAATATACCTTCCATAATACCTCACGGCTACTTCACAGTGACCCTACTTCCCCACTTGATTAGTTAGTCAAAGGTGAAAACGAAGGGCTATGGAATTGTTCATCATTTCCTCTTAAGTCTCTTAAAGGCAGTGTTCTTAGAATTCCACATTCATGATCTCATTGAAAACTCAGGGCCGAATTAACCTGCCTAAAGTCACATCAGAACCACCACACTGTACAACTCCAGGAAGCGACGTCTGCATTGTGTTTGATGGGGACGCCGTCCCTAGCACAACAGGAATGGAGCTGTGCAATGAGGCGGTGTGGGTCACACCACTAGTAAGTGGTGGAGGTGAAGCTCAAAGCTCTGCTGTGACTGAGCACAAAGAGCACACGCAAAACCTTAGAGCCACGCTGCCTCCCATGTTGGAAGATGAACAATTAATCATATAATACAACAAAATTCTCTGGTTATAATAAGCCAGTTATCAGCTGTGTTGGTGAAGGAAGAGAGGGAGGGAGGGAGGGAAGGAAACATCAGTAGACAATGACCACTGACGAGAGAAGCAAGAAGAAAACCTTACTGAAGACTCTGCCTCTGAGGAAGCTGCCCACCTTCAGCGGTAGCAGTAACGGGAGAGAGACCTCTGGGAAACAGAGGAATCAGGGTGGTTCTGTCTTTCCCATCCACCCCATTGCTGCCCTTACAAGACCCCAAATGAGAGTTTCATAAAGAATGACTAGCCAGCATTCAGGTTAAAATGACACTTGCACCTAGAGTAGGAAAAACTATAAATTATGCATCAGTCTCCGCATTCACCTGTCCCCACTTGTAACTTTGAAAGGATTCATTTATTTCAAAATTAGAAAACTGATCTGAGTAAAAAAACCTCATTAAAATATATGGCTCGGAAATATTTAGAAGCTATTATTACAAGAGCTTATTTTCTTAACATGCAAAGAGTATTTCTAAGTCACTTTAAAAAAAAATTTTTTTTTAAAGGATGACCAACCCAACAGAAAAGTGGGCAGTGACACACCGAAGCCACTACTGTTACCCAACCAGCAGCCACTCCACCCCCTGCCATCAACTCGCTGTTGCTGTCAAAGGCCATCTACCATTGTAAGACCTCAGAGGAGCAGATGTTGGCTTTCCAAGCCTCACTTGTACCTACAACAGGAATACATGACCCATCACAGCCAATAGGATCCAAGGGAAAATCTGCTGAGAGCATCCAGGAAAGGTTTTTGGTCCAAATACAACAGACGTACACGAAGAGACAGAGCACATCTTTATGGCGCTGGGCGCGTGGACCACCAGAAACGTGAACGTCACTCCTCTCTTCTTCTCACACCTCACACGCAACTCCTCCACAGATCCTTTCAGCTCTGCCTTCAAAATATATACAGAATCACTTCTCTGACGTCTATCTTTTTCCAAAATACCTCTCACCTGGCTGCTTGCAATATTTTCGTAACTACCACGCCTGCTTCAGCCTTTATCCCCTTCATCCTAGTCTCAACACAGCAGCCAGCATGAACCTTTCAAAGTGTTAGTCAGATAAGGTCAGCCCTCTGCTCTAAAGCCCCCAAAGGTATCTCATCTCACCCGGAATAAAAGCCAAAAGATCTCACAATGGTCCACAAGGCCCCGCACGTGCTGACTTCCTGCTCCCCTCTCTGCCAGCCACCACTCAGCTCTGCCACCCACCCCAGCTCTCCTTCCAGGTCTTTGAAGGCACCAGCTCACTCCTGCCCTGGGCCTGTGTGCTCCGGGAGAGGCCCTCTGTCTGAAATGCTCTTCCACCGCACCTCTTGCCCTTGCACTCTTACTACCTTTGAGACTCCACTCAAAGGTCACTGCATTGAAGCCTTCCCTGGTCAGGTCATTAGAATAACCCGACTCAGCCTCGCCCTTCCCCCTGCATTGCTTTATTTTTCTCCATAACAGTTAACATTGGGCTTGGAATCAGGCCGCAGCCTCGCCGCGCCCGCCACCTCCGGACCACGGACCCCCCGCAAAGTGAGCGAGCTTCCAGCCTCCATGAAAACGTGCAAGCAGGACCCAAGCGTTCTGCACACCGAGGAAATGCGCTTCCTGAGGAAGTGGGTGGAGAGCAGGGGGGTACAATACCACCTGCTACTCATAAAACTAAATTGGGGGCTTCCCTGGTGGCGCAGTGGTTGGGAGTCCGCCTGCCGATGCAGGGCACGCGGGTTCGTGCCCCGGTCCGGGAAGATCCCACGTGCCGCGGAGCGGCTGGGCCCGTGAGCCGTGGCCGCTGAGCTTGTGCGTCCGGAGCCTGTGCTCCACAACGGGAGAGGCCGCAGCGGTGAGAGGCCCGCGTACCGCAAAAAGAAAAAAGAAAAAAAGAAGGTGGAGGAAAACATAAAGACAGATGAACCATCAAGTGAGGAAAGTGATCTAGAAATTGACAATGAAGGTGTGACTGAACCAGACACTGATGCCCCTCAAGAAATGGGAGATAAAAGTGTAGAGATAACTGAGGAGATGATGGATCAGGCAAATGATAAAGTAGCTGCCACTGATGCCCTAAATGATGGTGAACTACAGAAAGCCATTGACTTGTTCACAGATGCCATCAAGCTAAATCCTCGTTTGGCCATTCTGTATGGCAAAAGAGCAAGTGTCTTCATCAAATTACACAAGCCAAACGCTGCCATCCGAGACTGTGACAGAGCTATTGAAATAAATCCTGATTCAGCTCAGCCATACAAGTGGCGAGCGAAAGCACACAGACTTTGGGGCCATAGGGAAGAAGCTGCCCATGATCTAGCCCTTGCCTGTAAGCCGAATTATGATGAAGATGCTAGTGCAATGCTGAAAGAAGTTCAACCCAGGGCCCAGAAAATTGCTGAACATGGGAAAAAGTATGAGCAAAAACGTGAAGAACGAGAGATCAAAGAAACAGAAAGGGTCAAGAAGGCTTGGGAAGAACATGCGAGAGCCCAGAGGGAGGAAGAAGCCAGATGACAATCAGGGGCTCAGTACGGCTCTTTTCCGGGTGGCTTTCCAGGCAGAATGCCTGGAATGGGAGGGGGCATGCCTGGAATGGCAGGAATGCCTGGGCTCAATGAAATTCTTAGTGATCCAGAAGTTCTCGCAGCCATGCAGAATCCAGAAGTTATGGTGGCCTTCCAGGATGTGGCTCAGAACCCGGCAAATACGAAAAATACCAGAGCAACTCAAAGGGTATGAATCTCATCCATAAATTGTCGGCCAAATTTGGAGGTCAAACATAATGCCTTTCTGACAAACAGCCCCTGCTGAAGGAAAAGCAACTTAGATCACCTAATGGACGTCGCAATGATACAAACCAGTGTACCTCTGACCTTCTCGTGAAGAAAGCTGGGGGGCTCTGAGGATAACCCCTACCCCTCTGCTCCAGATGCAGCTGAAACATTTTACAGTGGTTTGCCATTAGGGCATTCATTCAGATAATGTTTTCTTACTAGAAATTAAAAACTTTAAACAATTTTTAAACCTTAAAAATATTTAAAACAGGGATTCCCTGGTGGCGCAGTGGTTGAGAGTCCGCCTGCCGATGCAGGGGACGCGGGTTCGTGCCCGGGTCCGGGAGGATCCCACATGCCGCGGAGCGGCTGGGTCCGTGGGCCATGGCCTCTGAGCCTGCGCGTCGGGAGCCTGTGCTCCACAACGGGAGAGGCCACAGCAGTGAGAGGCCCGCGTACCACCAAAAAATAAAATAAAATAAAATAAAACAAATTAAAAGGGTGTGTTAATCCCTACATTTTTCTTTACTAATCATTTTGGGTTTTTTCCTTTGAATTAATTACGCAAGGAAGATACTTCAGTATGGAAGGTTTATTGTTCAAGTTTGAGTGAAATAAAGATTTATTAGTGGGAAGATCATTTAAGTAGAGAAAGCTTGAGCTGGATACATGGTCACTGAAGCATTTTCTCTTTTTAATTGCTTTATTTTTTTTTTTTAATGATTTGCTTCCATGAAGCTACTGGGACCACCAGTATTGCAGCAGGAGCTGGGTAGGGACTGGAAGTGCTTGGCAGGGCAGCAGCAACCTTACTACATTTTACATAATGTGCACCCTTGTGCAGATGCATTTAAATCTTACACTGTGGTGAAGGCATGATTTTTATACTGCTGCAGTAAAATTGGGTTAATTAGCTCTGTTATTGTCTGATATCTAAAATAAATGTTTATTTCCACATTTAAAAAAAAACACTTAATATCTTCTTACTGAACATTCTACCTCCTTGTTCGCCTCCTCCCCTACCCCCACCAAACTGTAAGCTTTCGGAGGGCAGTAAACATGGCCTGTTTTGCTCACTGCTGTTATTTCCCATAGCTACAGACTACTGCCTGGTAAATTATAGGTGCTCAATAATTATTTAAGTGAATTCAACAACAGGCTGAAGATTTTTTTTTAACTTTATTGAGGTATAATTGCTTTACAATGTGTATTAGTTTCTGCTTTATAGCAACGTGAATCAGCTATACGTACACATATATCCCCATATCTCCTCCCTCTTGCATCTCCCTCCCACCCTCCCTACCCCACCCCTCTAGATGGTCACAAAGCACCAAGCTGATCTCCCTGTGCTATGCAGCTGCTTCCCACTAGCTATCTATTTTACATTTGGCAGTGTATTTATGTCCATGCCACTTTCTCACTTCACCCCAGCTTACCCTACCCCCTCCCCGTATCCTCAAGTCCATTCTCTACGTCTGCGTCTTTATTCCTGTCCTGCCCCTAGGTTCTTCAGAACCTTTTTTTTTAAAGATTCCATATATATGTATTAGCATACAGTATTTGTTTTTCTATTTCTGACTTACTTCACTCTGTATGACAGACTCTAAGTCAATCCACCTCACTACAAATAACTCAATTTCATTTATTTGTATGGCTGAGTAATATTCCATTGTATATATGTGCCACATCTTCTTTATCCATTCATCTGTTGATGGACACTTAGGTTGCTTCCATGACCTGGCTATTGTAAATAGTGCTGCAATGAACATTGTGGTACATGACTCTTTTTGAATTATGGTTTTCTCAGGGTATATGCCCAGTAGTGGGATTGCTGGGTCGTATGGTAATTCTATTTTTAGTTTTTTAAGGAACCTCCATACTGTGCTCCAGAGTGGCTGTATCAATTTACATTCCCACCAACAGTGCAAGAGGGTTCCCTTTTCTCCACACCCTCTCCAGCATTTATTGTTTATACATTTTTTGATGATGGCCATTCTGACTGGTATGAGGTGATACCTCATTGTAGTTCTGATTTGCATTTCTCTAATGATTAGTGATGTTGAGAATCCTTTCGTGTGTTTGTTGGCAATCTGTATATCTTCTTGGTAGAAATGTCTACTTAAATCTTCTGCCCATTTTTGGATTGGGTTGTTTGTTTTTTTAATATTGAGCTGCTTGTATATTTTGGAGATTAATCCTTTGTCAGTTGCTTCATTTGCAACTATTTTCTCCCACTCTGATGGTTATCTTTTCATCTTGTTTATGGTTTCCTTTGCTGTGCAAAAGCTTTTAAGTTTCATTAGGCCCCATTTGTTTATTTTTGTTTTTATTTCCATTTCTCTAGGAGGTGGGTCAGAAAGGATCTTGCTGTGATTTATGTCACAGAGTGTTCTGCCTATGTTTTCCTCTAAGAGTTGTACAGTGTCTGGCCTTATATTTAGGTCTTTAATCCATTTTGAGTTTATTTTTGTGTATGGTGTTAGGGAGTGTTCTAACTTCATTCTCTTACATGTAGCTGTCCAGTTTTCCCAGCACCACTTATTGAAAAGGCTATCTTTTCTCCATTGTATATCCTTGCCTCCTTTGTCAAAGATAAGGTGACCATGTGTGTGGGGGTTTATCTCTGGGCTTTCTATCCTGCTGCACTGATCTATATTTCTGTTTTTGTGCCAGTACCATACTGTCTTGATTATTGTAGCTTTGTAGTATAGTCTAAAGTCAGGGAGTCTGATTCCTCCCAAGCTGAAGATTTTAAAAAGCAGGAAAGGGGACAGCATCTGGGTCCTTGATAATTTCATCAGGCTACTGAAATACACCTGGACTCTGGTCATATGAAGTGAAATCTGACTCATTTCAGCCATTTTAAATTAAGGTTTTTGTTATTTGAATTCAAAAGGTACCTGGTACAGGGCATAGGTAGGCGATTTGCCAAAAAATGAAATGCTAGTGGCAGATACACTCAATTTAACTCAATCATAAGACATGCAAATTAAAATAACCATGGAATAATATGTCACCCCAGAAGAAACATAAAAGCTTAATACATGTCATGTATATCCCAATTCACTCACTAAAAACACTAGTGGTATTTACTATTTCTTTAACTTTACACATGAACATACAATTCATAAGAGTGTGATATTCCATTGCCTGTATTTTTTCCCCATGCTCTGAATGTTAGACAGACTGTTCACTCCTGACCAGTAATGTAAATATAAGAGTTAACTTTGATGAAGTATTTACTCTGCCCTGGCCATGTGCTATCCACTTTTACATGCATTATTTATTGCCCACTACAACCCTACAAAATGTGTACTATTGTTATTCCAGGTTTTCATATATTTATTTGTTCACTTATTTATTTGCTGCGTTGGGTCCTCATTGCTGTGCACAGGCTTTCTCTAGTTGCAGCAAGCGGGGGCTACTCTTCACTGCGGTGCACGGGCTTCTCATTGCAGTGGCTTCTCTTGTTGAGGAGCACGGGCTCTAGGCACATGGGCTTCAGTGGTTGTGGCACACACGCTTCAGTAGTTGCAGTTCTTGGGCTCTAGAGCACAGGCTCAGTAGCTGTGGCACACAGGCTTAGTTGCTCCACGGCATGTGGAATCTTCCCAGAGCAGGGCTTGAACCTGTGTCCCCTGCATTGTTAGGTGGATTCTTAACCACTGCACCACCAGGGAATTTCTGTTATTCCATTTTAAAATTGATGAAACTGAGCTACGAGAAAGACCAATGATCAGCCTCAAATCAAGGAGCTACTTAATTATAAGGCTAGAATTTGAAGCTAGGCAGTTTGACCACCAGAACCCAACAAGCAGAGCTTTCTCCCAAACTGAATGTGTTCTGCAACACAATGATTCCACCTGCGCCTCTCTTTCTGCCACTTATTTTGTGTTTGTGTTTTGACCCATAATCAGTGCCAAACTTATCAGAAAGAAACACTCTGACAGAAAAAGAAGATAAAAATGAAAAGACAGTCAAAGATTGGTAGAAGTCCTTTGTCTCAGTTTTCTCCACTGAAAACACTGGAGATATAACAGTATTTACTTTTAGATTGTTGGTAATGACTAAACAGATTAATACAGCACATGTGACACATTTAGGATAGGATACATTAAACAATGAACAGTCTTTATGTTCATCATTTTTATCATAATTATGATGAAAGGCTTCATAAATGTCACCGAAGTTAGAAGGACTGACCAACAAACTATATGACTGGTAGCTGGAAGAAACTATGGCCAGAGACATGTTATGACTTCGGAGATACGGAGATACAAAAAAGAAAAGGATGAGGGCTGATTTTCATTCTGGGAACAGAGTACTTAGGTGACTTAGTAAAGAAAAATTCTATTAGAACTACAATTTCCATTTTCAGAACTATATGCCCTGTCCCCCCACCCCAGCCCCACCCAGCATATGTTGCTGGCAAGGATGCGGGGCGGGGGACGACAGACACATACTCTGTGTGGGAGTCCAAGTCAATACTCCATTTGTGGAGGGCAATCGGCCAGTAGCTGTCAAAACCTGAAACACAATACTCTTTAATAAGACAACTCTACATCTAGGAATTTACCTTCTAAAATATGCCAACAAGTAAATTTATACAAGCACAAGGATGTTCACTACAAAGATAACAATAAAACTGGAAACCAACTAAATGACCATCAATAAGGGAATGGTTAAATAAATTAGGGTACTCCAATCTAGTTTACAAACCCATTTTTCCACTAGGCTCTCTAATAATCTAAGTGACACTACTATCCACCCAAGCTGCGGAAGCCAAAAATCTAGACAACAGCTTTCCTTCTTTTTCTCAAACTCCCCTCATCAAATCCTTTAGCAGACCTTATCACAGTAGCTTTCAAAACACATATAAAACCTAATCACCTTTCTCCTCTGTCACAAGCCTACTCTAAGCCATACCTGCCAAGATTACTTCAATAGCTTTGTTGGTTTAAAACCCTCCGATGGCTTCCACTGCACTGAGAATAAAATTCCTGCTCCTTACCATGACCTTGCCCTTAGTATGCAGGGCACCACGTGGATCAGGCTCCTGCCTGCCTCTCAGACGCTGATCTCATAAGCTCTCCTGAATGTCCGGTGACACCAGCCTTTTATTTTGAGAGGTAGGAGGGTCCCTTGAGCATCACACGCTCATTCTTGTTTTGGGGGCTTCACAATGAACCATGTTCTTCTGAATTTTCTCATAACTGCCTCCACTTCACCCAGGTCTACTTCAATATCATCACTTCAACAAGACCTTCCTGACAACTTCACTACATGCATTACTGTCTCTCAGAACCATTAACAGACACTCTCAATACCGTTACCACAGTTTTATTTTCTTTATGGTACCTCTCACTGTCTGAAATTAATGATAAGGAATACATTTATTTTGTTCCTCTCACTACTGAAGTATTTGTCCAGTGAAAGAAAGGGCTTGATCTCCGTTGTGCACCACTGAATCCCCAGAATCTAGAGCACTCCTGAACACTCCTTGGCATAAGCAAAGCCCTCAATTTGCATCAGCTGGATGAATATTAGGCAGTTTTTGAAAAGAATGATATTGATGTATATATGCTAAAACAGAAAAATGTTCAAGATAAACTAAGTGACAAGAGAAAATCACAAAGCAACACATATGAGGGGACTTCCCTGGTGCTGCAGTGGCTAAGACTCTGTGCTCCCAATGCAGGGGGCCCAGTTTCAATCCAGGGAACTAGATCCCACAGCCCACAATTAAAGATCCCACATGCCACAACGAAGATCCCACAGGCCGCAACGAAGATCCCGCATACTGCAACTAAAACCTGGCACAGCCAAATAAATAAATTTTTAAAAATACATATAAAATGATCCCATCTGTGTGAAAATGAATGTAAGCACATTATGTAAAAATAGAAAACATATACGCATAGCAAGAGTCAAGAAGAATACAAGATAGAGTTCACAGTAATTCTCTCTGAAATACAGGGCAGAAGAGAGTGGAAAAAGGCCTTACACTATTTAATTAATTATACTCTCCTAAGCTATCTGAATATTTTCACCAGCAGGTATCATATTCATAACTTTTTTGTGACAGTTTTCCTATTCCTCCACCTACTGTAAAAGGCCCAACACACAAAGTGAGTACTCTCTTTTCTAAACATCCAGAACACATATACAACCTAAAGCTCCCATTATATTTCTACAACCTAACACATTCTGAAACACTGGATAAAATGCACATGTGAATATTAGCTTTGGTCTAGTCCAGCTTAAAAGCTGAAGGAGAATCTCTTGGTTCAAACAGCAGATCAAACATACACACATTATCTCCTTTCAATAAAATATCACTGAAATAGTATTTAAAAAGTTTTTAAGGAAAAGAATTATCATTTAAAAGTAAAATAAAATGAAGAGATCTTTTCTTAAAAAAAAAAGAAATCATTGTCTGGGGAAGGGAACTGGTGAAAAGAGCTGGGGGGGGTGGCACTCTGGGGTAAAACAATGGACCCCTAAATGTCAGAATACAAAGCGTTATCAACTTCAAGCTAATCATTAATTCCCACCAAGAACTCACCATGAGCCCTTCTACAAGGTCTTAAATATGAGTGACAAGGATCAGCAGATGTCTGACTAAAAACCCTACAACATAAATGAGACCAAGATAAACAACAATTACCCTAGAGCAAACAGATACGAGGAAGGGTGATGACTTTAAAAAAAACTCTATTAACATTTTCAAAGAGATTCAAGAAGATTATGAATCCATAAAATGGAAAAAGGATGCTGGGCGTGGGGGGGGGGTGGAATTCTTGAAAATTTAAAATATGACTGCTAAAGTAAAATTACAGTCTTAGAATAAAATAGAGGAAATGCCCAGAAAAACAAAGGACAAAAAAATGGGGGTGGGGGAGTGGGCATGAATACATAAAGCCCAATAACCAACTAAAAGGAGTTATGAAGAGAATTAAAGCAATAATAGGAGAATTTCCCAAGAACTAAAAAACATGAGTCTTTAGTTTAATAATAATGGAAAAGAACCATCTCTAAACATCTGTAAGAAATTTCTATTTAAAAAGGACAGACGGGACTTCCCTGGTGGCGCAGTGGTTGAGAATCCGCCTGCCAATGCAGGGGACACGGGTTCGTGCCCCGGTCTGGGAGGATCCCACATACCGCGGAGCGGCTGGGCCCGTGAGCCATGGCCGCTGAGCCTGCGCGTCCGGAGCCTGTGCTCCGCAACGGGAGAGGCCACAACAGTGAGAGGCCCACGTACCGCAAAAAAAAAAAAAAAAAAAAAAAAAAAAAAAAAAAAAAAAAAAGGACAGAAAGAAAGCTCTAAGGAGCTTCCACAGAGGAAGATAAAATACATCACCCACAATGGAACAATAAACACACTGTATCAGACTTCTCCTCAACAACAACAATGGATACTAAAAGACATTGGAGCAATGCATTAAAAGCTTTGACGGAAAATAATTTTCAACTTAGTTTAGCTTGAATAAAAATAACACCAGTCAACTATAAGGGTTAATGAAGACTCTTTCAGATATGCCAGGATTCAAAACTGTATCTTCCACATGTTCTTTCTAGAAATTTCTGTGAGGGATATACTGCATTAAAACAAGGAAGTAACTCAAAGACTAAAGATCCAATAAGAGCAGAAGCAAAGTGCAAATGCAGTGATGCAGAGTCCAGCACTAAGGACAACATGTAACAGGTCTAGATAATATCTAGTCCATAATAACGAAAAAGACTAGGAGAAGCCTTTCCTCGGGGAAAAGTACTCACATACATAAAATAACAGCAATAAAAACAAATAGCATGGAAAGCTGATAACATGAAAGAAAGAACAATGACAAATACGACAAGAAAAAAGGCAATTACAGACTCAAAAACCAAGAACCAATACAGGAAATGTAATTGTACTCTCCTTTCCTCTACTGTGAACAATATTTATACCACCACAATAATGTAGAAACTATTCATCAATTTCCAACTATTAAAACCAAGTCACAGGCAAACAGAGTATAAATGTTCTCAACCTTGACAATGCCAAAGTAGAAATGACAGACATAGGGGCATAAAGGGGAAAGGAAAGGTGAAAACAAAAGTAGAAGCACTAATAGCTTCAATTTTCCTCCTGGGAAATCAAGATAGACAATCTATATTAACATGAAGGAAAAGTCTATTATATTACATAACTTGCAAAGAGAACAGGGATATTAAAAGTGATACATCTATTGGGTAAGTAGAAAAAATGAACCAAATCCTCATCTATCAGAGCAGAAATCAATGTAAAATTGATAAATCATAAAATAATCTTATTATTTAGTCACAAAAACCACACAAATAATTAATTGAAAGTTTCCTTTGGAGAGTGGCACTAAGGAGTGAGGAAGGGTTGCTGACCTTTATTATAAGCAACTAGATATCTGACTTCTAAATTTTTCAATGGACTTGAGAAAAAAAACACCAAGGAATACTGATCTCTTCATGAAAACACAATTCATAACACATCCTGCCTACATTTTTCCCTATAATGTAATAGATAAAACTTCTTTTTCCTAATATTCCTGAGTGCCGGGTTAAATAATTTTTGAAGCTTTCCACCATCTTTAGAGGTATGTACAGACAATCTAATAATTCAAGTTACAGGCTGTATATATTACTATCATCAAAATTACTGGACCATCACTCCATATCAAAGTAAAATTTAACTACAGATTTAATTTACGATTACCTCAACCAAGCCAAAACATCCCCATTCATCCATGGTTTCTCAATTTTAATAATTATTTTACCACAAATATGGAAATGTATCTTTAACACTTTTTCTAGATTGTTTTAGGTTTTACTGGTGTTAGTAGTATACACAACAGCATTTCAAATTCAGCAGACTTAAATTTATTTCAGTTTTCATTCCATCTTTTCCTCTGTCCTTTTTACTTTTAGATTAATATAAAGTTTATTTCATTATTTATTTTTAATCTGCCAGACCTGAAAAGGGAAAAGTATTTCATGAAGTCTATACATAACACAAGATGAAAAAAGGACCAACTTTTTATTTATTACTATTCAAAACATTATGCAAAACCATAGAGCCAAATATAGAGATAAGACCAAATTCTAAGAGAAACACAGCCAGTTCTAACCCATGATGGAAGATTTAAGTGAGATCTCAAAAATGGCTATACGAAAATGTTAAATAAGCCATTAGTTTTCCCCCATTAAAAAAGGCTTTTGGGCTTCCTGGTGGCCCAGTGGCTGAGAGTCAGCCTGCCGATGCAGGGGACGCGGGTTCGTGCCCCGGTCGGGGAAGATCCCACACGCCGCAGAGCGGCTGGGCCCGTGAGCCATGGCCGCTGAGCCCGTGCGTCCGGAACCTGTGCTCTGCAAAGGGAGAGGCCACAACAGTGAGAGGCCCGCGAACCGCCAAAAAAAAAAAAGCTTTTGTTTTCTGGGGGGTTTTGTTTTGTTCTGTCTTTCTCTTTTAACTGTTCTTAGAGGTGGTGGCTTCTTTTTTGTAAGGAGAAGGCAGCTGAAGGGGAATGCTACAGCATTACAGTTCATGGTGTTTACCATTTGTTTAACAATATTCTACTCAAGAAACAGCTTTTTTAAAAATAAAACATCTAAAAACCAACTGGGATCAACTTCTTCAAAATACAAGTTACACTTTGGGAAGCTTCCACATGATGACCACATTTTTCTTTAACATCACAGAGTGTCATCAGTCCCAGTTAAACAGCATAAATGAATGCACTTGTTTGCAGGAAGAACAGTTCACGTTCTACTTCACCACTAAGAGCCAAATGGCTGTGATGGAACAAGGTGAGTGCATCACACATCATATTTCAGTTAAGTCACAGACACTTTTCCGTTATCCATAAAATATAAAAGCTAAGAAACATTTAAAAATAATTTACTAAACTCCTCTCAAATAAAAATATAGGAGGCTATTGCATAATTTGACACTTAAGAGAAATTACATTTTTGTTATCATTAAAATGAAGCAAAGAAAAAATGGTTCAGTGTTCTTTAATAAGGCATTAGGTAGTTTAGAAAGGACTTGGCTATATGACATTAGTCTTGTATTTATTTTACATTTTGCATATAGGTATAGATGTTAAAAACATATGTGCAGTGGACATATATACACTACCAAACGTAAAACAGATAGCTAGTGGGAAGCAGCCACATAGCACAGGGAGATCAGCTTGGTGCTTTGTGACCACCTAAAGGGGTGGGATAGGGAGGGTAGGAGGGAGGGAGATGCAAGAGAGAAGAGATATGGGAACATATGTATATGTATAACTGATTCACTTTGTTATAAAGCAGAAACTAACACACCATTGTAAAGCAATTATACTCCAATAAAGATGTTAAATATATATGTGTGTGTGTGTGTATACACACACACACACACACACACACACACACACACACACACACACACACACACACACACACACACACACACATATATGTGCAGTACTTCCCTGGTGGTGCAGTGGTTAAAATTCCACCTGCCAATGCAGGGGACAAAGGTTCGAGCCCTGGTCTGGGAAGATACGACATACCACAGAGCAACTAAGCCCATGCGCCACAACTACTGAGCCTACGCTCTGGAGCCTGCGAGCCACAACTACTGAGCCCACGTGCTGCAACTACTGAAGCTTGTGCTGCCTAGAGCCTGTGCTCCACAACAAGAGGAGCCACCGGCACTGCAACAAAGAGTAACCCTCGCTCACAGCAACTAGAGAAAGCCCGCGCGCAGCAACAAAGACCCAATGCAGCCAAAAATTTCAAAAAATATATATATAAATATTTTTTAAAACATGTGCATAAAGAAACTATACAACTAGAACAATCATAAGTTTATAATAAATATAACATTTTACATTGGAAACAGCAACTGTTTATTCTAAAATATACACGATGAAATAGTTAAAATTCAAATTTAAACACTTGTTAATAAAATACATTGTTTCCAATTCAATTGGCCTTACAGAAAATAAAACATATATTACACTATCATTTAACTTTACTTTTAGAAAAGTAGCCAGGCAGGATTTTATGCCCTAGGTTTAAAAAAAGAAAAAGAAAAGTCTACTTAGAAATCAGGCACTGCTGCAGCTTCAATATATAATAAAAATTATTCCAGAAGAGACAGTTTATCATACTTAACATATACTACAAGATTTTACAAGAAAAAAAGATATATAGCTAATGCCAGCTGAGGTTAAATATATTAAATATTACACATAAGTATTTTAAGTATTAAATATCTCAGAATAAGTAGAAGTCTAAATATGAGTTCAGTTGTAACATAATGAAATTAAACCTATACTATCATATTTTTACTTAACAAAAAGGGAACATGTATTTAAATTCATCAAACTG